>NC_056462.1:5394062-5757812 GCF_018296145.1 Oncorhynchus tshawytscha | reverse complement strand
TTTAAGTGATACAGTCTACTGAGTGTTCACCCATCCTCAGACTCTCCATTGATTTCCCAGGGTCTTCTGTTGCTGTCCCTCTTGTCTGCCCTCTTCTAGTACCTCTTTTGTCTACACTCCTCTCTCGTCTCCTCTTTGGCTCCTCTGCAATGTAACAAGGTAGAGTTGCAACATGTCAATAGTTGGTATACTGACATGACCAGGGCAACTCAGCTGTAAAGAATAAGTGTCTGCACAACACAACTCCAAAATGACACACAAGGACCTATAAAGCCCCTTAGTCGACATGAATGAATAAAAACACCTGTAGAATGGAATAAGTTATATGATTGATTCATTTAAATGAGTCAGTCCTACAAGCTAATGTGAGATTTTTAGATGACATAACATTTGAGGACACATACCTTAAGGGACAATGTGTTTTAAATGTTTTGTTCACCTCAGTGCTGAGCGATTAATCAAAATGTTGGTTTTAAACAATGACTTGACCGACGTCGGTTTATCTTTTTGAATTCCACCTAATTTGTTTTTTCATCTCTGAACTCAATGTGTAGTTTCTCTAGAGAGAAATCAGATCAAGCCAGAACTGTGCGATGATGTGTAGATAGGAAATGGCTGTATTCCAAGATCTATAACTGCCTACTTAGAATGCATGCTCAAGACAGACATAAAGAGGCTCCTGTACTTCTTTCTGAATGTTTTGTAACATTTATCCTCATCTGAAAATGCCCCAGTGGTCTTGTCCTTTAGGTGCAATGCTTAGAAAGTTGCAGATAGAAAATGAATTGTACAGTTGACCTTATTTCCTAGACAAACCAAGAAAACCAAGATAATCATGTTTGTAGACACAGCATATTGGAAGACATGTTAACTGTGCTTCTACTTTCATGTGGTACTATTCGAAACTGCTTGATGTTGTATGAAAGTGCCAAGTGTAATAATCTGATTGGAATGAGGAAGTAAAATCAGGATCTGGCAGAATATTAATTAGATGCTTTCGTGAGAAACATAAATGTAGAACAGAGACACTGTCAGCCAACAATTAGTGAAACCACAACTAGGTACCTACCGCCCAGTTTACCTTGAGAGGAATGAGGATAGACATACCAGATCGCTGTTATTATTATTCAGGACTTCTTAAAACATTCAGCTTTGACTATAAAGTTTTATTATACCTTTAAACTGAACATTTGAATGTGGGTTTTAAGAAATTATGCTTCTGTTTCCTGTTTGACTGACTCAGTTAGGTCAACGTACTTTCCAGCATGTTATTATTAGAAAACATCAAAATGCTGACCTCTAGGCATTTTACCTTTTTGTAACCTATAAGCTGGCATATTGGTCTATAGTTCTATTTCAAGTAAGGGGTTTTTCTAGAGTTGTACATCACATCAGTGAATGTGTCAGTTACATGTCAAATATTGGGTGTATTTGAAATATTTCAGTTACATACAGTATGACATGCAGTCAGGTCCAATATTATTGACCCTTGATAAAGATGGGCAAAACGACTGTATGAAGTACTTTGAGAGACTCCTCAAGTATCCTATCACCTCCACCTTACCTGTCACCCTTGATCCCCTTCAATTTGCTTACCACCCCAATAGGTCCATAGACGATAGACGAACTTCATCCAAAAGAGACAGGTAAGAGCATGAACAGGTAGCAGTGAATCAGGTGGAGAGATCAGAACAGACAGAAAGTCAAAGTGTAGCTGCTGCAGCAGCAGAGTTAAAATATTTTTTGTCGTCTGCCATAGGGTTGATTTGTAGAGGATGTTGATTTGCACAGATCATTTTTCTGAAAACCCCATAGTGATGCACACCGTCGTGCTGGCTTGCTTTTGCTGTCACCGCCTTTCAATTTTTGCATACCCCATCTAAACGCATAATTAGCCACAGGTTTTAACAGGGTTGGTGGTAATTAACTACACTGAAAAAAAGTGATAGTCCCATGTTTCATGAGCTGAAAGAAAAGAGCCGAGAAATGTTCCATACAAAACAAAAAGCTTATTTATCTTATTGTGTGCTCAAATTTGTTTACATCCCTGTTATTGAGCATGTATCCTTTGCAAGTATAATCCATTCACCTGACAAGTGTGGCATATCAAGAAACAGATTAAACAGCATGATCATTACACAGGTGCACCTTGTGGTGGGAAAAAAAGGCCACTCTATAATATGTGGTTTTGGTAAACAACCCAATGCCACAGATGTCTCAAGTTTTGAGGGAGAGTTCAATTGGCATGTTGACTGTAGGAATATCAACTGGAGCTGTTCCCTGATAATTTAATGTTAATTTCTCTACCATAACTCTACCATAAGCCGCATACAAGGTCATTTTAGAGATTTTGGCAATACGTCTAACCGGCCTTAAAACTGTAAACCACGTTTATGACATCATGGGGATAGTGGTTTGCTAATGTCAACATTGTGAACAGAGTGCCCCATGGTGGGAGTGAGTTATGGTACAGCAGGCATAAGCTACGGATAACGAACACATTTGCATTTTATCAATGGCAATTTGAATGCAGAGTGATACCGCAAACAAAATCTTGAGGCCAATTGTTGTACCATTTATTCGCCTACATCACCTCATGTTTCAGCATGATGATGCATGGCCCCATGTCACAAGGATCTGAACACAATTCTTGGATGCTGAAAATGTCCCAGTGTTCTACCGTGCATACTTACCAGACATGTCACCCATTGAGCCCGATCGAAATGCTCTGCATCAACAAAACGGAGGTAAAACTAGACACTCACTGGCTTTCTGATCCACGCCTTTACCTTTTTTTCCTCCAAGATATCTGTGAGGAACAGATACATCTCTGTATTGCCAGTCCTATGTGCAATTATCTGTGACTTGTGGTATAACCGGTCTGGAAAATAATTTTGATACCTCTTTTGCAATCAGACCATCAAGAAAAACAACAACCGATAGGCAGATTACATTGATGTCTTTCCACAGTGTGGCAGGGTAGCTGGATTTGCCAGGGTGGAGGAATGTTTAGGAATGTTGTCACCTATAAAGAGGGCCTAACAACACAAGACACCACCCAACCCGCTGATCAGCAATTGCCACAGTAAGGCTTTAAATACGATCTGAGATTCAGATTGAGCATACCTGCATCCTCCTGTCATACTGGCATTACTGATTGTGAGGTGATAGAGAGAGAAGACACTGTACAGGTGAGTGGAATCTGGCATGCAAGATACTGAATTTAGTGTTAGAATGCTACAGTTGTTCTTCCTTTAAATGTTTTGAGCTTATGCCATGACTGTTTGTGGTAGATGGTGGCAGATTGTGGTAAATTGTGTCATTCTGGCAACAATGGCTAACACTTAAATAACGTGCCATAGCATTAGTTTTATAGCATTACTTTATAAAGATATCTATCATTATCCAACTAATTTAATTGTCATGACAGTATTTGTGTATTTCATCATTTTAATCAATTGTTTATTTACGTGCAAACTTTATACACACATATATCTGAACATCAAAAATAGCAGTTCCACATTTAAAATCCAAAAAAACTAATGAGTCATCAAAATAGGTATTTGACAGAAATATATTTGAAATTACACACTAGTAATGAAGACTAAAACATTGAAATGTCTTTCAAAATCAGTGAGTGATATTTCACCAATCCAATAATATGAAAAGATCTTGCCACCAAGTAGACCTGTGGCCCCAAATATCATTAATTTATATCTGCCAAATCAATCAAGAAGGATATCAAGTCAGTTCAAGAAAGGACATGAGACATAATAGGATTATTTCATTATACAATGCCTTCCAGAAAGTAATCATACCCCTTGACCTATTCCACATTTTGTTGTGTTACACCCATCTACACGCAATATCCCATAAGGACAAAATGAAAACATGTTTGCTGATTTACTAAAAAGAAAATACAAAAATATCTTGTTGACATAAGTATCCACACCCCTGAGTCAATACATGTTAGAATCATATTTGGCATCAACTACAGCAGTGAGTCTTTCTGGGAAAATCTGTACAAATGGAATCTACAATATTTATGTATTTACATAAGTCTTACCATAGAGTTTCAAGCTGATTTAAGTCAAAACTGTAACTAGGCCAATCAGGAACATTCAATGTAGTTTGGTAAGCAACGCCAGTGTATATTTCGCCTTGTGTTTTTGGTAATTCTCCTGCAGAAAAGTGCCTTTTTTGCACTCAAGTCATTTAGGTTAGTATTGTGGAGAACTACAATGTTGTCAGTTTTCACCTATCACAGCCATTAAAACTTTGTAACTGTTTTAAAGTTGGCCTCATGGTGAAATCCTTGAGCAGTTTCCTTCCTCTCCGGCAATTGAGTTAGACAGTTGAACTAAACTCATGAGGCATTAATTTGTTAATTTAAGGTAACATATCATTAAGTTAACATATCATTAATTTATAACAACTGAATGCCCTTTTAAATCTCAGTTATATGAAAATAACACATACACACACAAATCATAACACAATATGCCAGCTAGTATGCTAGTTTCTAAATAATGTCACAAACAATTATTGGCACCTATGATAAAGATTAGCAAAAAGACTCTATGAAATAAATAGTAAAAATACTGAGCTATATTGTATGCCCAAAACATTATATTATTTTAGACTAATACAATTGCTCAGAGAAAGAGATTTTATTTCACAAGTAATTGTTTTTCTTCTAAAAATGAATTAATAACAATTATTGGCCCTGTTTTCAATACGTTATCACCCTCCCCTTGTAAGAATAACAGCATTGAGTCTTTTTCTAAAATGTTTTATGAGTTTGGAAATCACAATGGGAGGGATCTTTTACCATTCCTCGATGCAGGGTAGCCTAGTGGTTAGAGTGTTGGACTAGTAACCGGAAGGTTGCAAGTTCAGATCCCCGAGCTGACAAGGCACAAATCTGTCGTTCTGCCCCTGAACAGGCAGTTAACCCACTGTTCCTAGGCTGTCATTGAAAAGAAGAATTTGTTCTCAACTGACTTGACAAGTTAAATAAAGGTAAAAAATAAAATAAAATAAAAATCCTTCCAGATCTTTGATATCCTTCGCCTGAGTTTATGGACTACCCTCTTTGATTCAAACAACAGGTTTTAAATGGGGTTCCAATCTGGAGACTGAGATGGCCATTGCAAATGTTGTAATTTTGTGGTCAATTAACCATTTCTTTGAGGATTTTGATGTGTATTTTGGGTAATTGTCTTGGAAGATCAACTTCCTGGCAGAGGACACCATGTTTTTGGCTAAAATGTCCTGGTACTGGGTAAAGTTCATGTTTCCATTGACCTTAACAAGGACCCCAGGACCAGCGGAAGCAAAATAGCCTCAGAGCATCAAAGATCTGCCACTCTATTGTACAGTAGGTATTTTCTTTTGACACCAAACCCACCAACCACTGTTCCAAAAACAGGTTTTCATGTGTTCACGTGATCTTAAGTGAAGATCATGTGATAACATATGACAACATGTAAAGTAACATAAAACTACCCACTGGAGAAAAATATAGTTGAATCAACGTTGTTTCCACGCCGTTTCAACCCCCAAAATCTATGTGATCATGTTGAATCAACATGCAAAACTGATTGGATTTGCAAAAAGTGATACAATTATTATTTTATTATTTTAAGGCAAGTCAAAGCGCAGACGAAGGACATCAATGATCTGGAAATATTCTGTATGGAGGAATGGTCTAAGATTCCTCCCAATGTGTTCTCCAATGTTAAAAAACATTTTTGATAAAGTCTCAGTACCATTATCCTCCCAAGGGGAGGGTGCCGGACTATTGAAAACCGGTGTGCCAATCATTTCTTTTTGAGAGAAAAAATTTAAAATGAAACAAAAAAATGTTCCTCTAAGCAATTATATTTGTATTATTATTATATAATCTTTCTAAAAAATGTAGTCTTTATCAAAGGTGCAAATGATTGCAGTCATGACTGTATGTGACATAATGTGATTGGTCAAATTTGTGACTCAGATTATCGAAAAACCATTTGGGTAAGTTTGTAACAAATCTACATGCCAAAATGTACATATATTGGGGAGAATATATATAGGCAGAATATATATAGGCAGAATATCAAAATATAGTTCAAACAGTAGAAAACCTGATATCATCCTTCTCTCTTAGGTGGTGGAAATATGGCCAAAATCAAGATGAGCACCACACTGCTATGCCTAACAGGTAAGAAATGAGAGCAGAACATGCTCAAAAACCTTGGGGTTTAGCTCCATAGTTTCAAGAGTGGTACATTAAACGTCTGTGTCATTACTTAGTTCCTGAGGTTCATATGAGAATATGCCTTAAACAATGTCTAAAACAATTATATGGAGATTGTGAAATTGTTAACATCCCAGTGCAGTCCACAATGTGATTTTCCTGTGTTTTATATATATTTCCACACTATGAGGTTGGAACAATACTGTGAAAATTATGACAAAGCCTTTTTGTAAGAGCGGTTTGAAAAGCCATTTGAAATTTGAGAATGTTCAGTGGGATGTAGTTTTGGCCATCCATGGTGATGTCACCATGTGGTAAATGATATAATGGAACAATACGAATATTTCCAAACTTCTCCAATAACAGCTCATTTTCAGTTTTCCCACCCCACTCAAACCACTCCATGACAGTCCTGGCAAACATGTTGCTTGAGAAATTGCTCTTTGCTAAAAAGCTATTTTTCTTTTTGACCATTTCAATATAAAACAAACACAGTAAGATACTTAATTGTTACCCAGACATGATTTTGGTAGTGAGATAAAAACAGCTGCATCGAATCTTAAAAAAATGGGAGATAGTTGACAATGGATGGGTTGATTTTGGGTTGATGAGTCCAAGACCTGACTACTGCGGCTTCAGCACCGAGATAAAAAACTGAGCTAAAATGTGTCCACTCCACATAGTCAAACCTAGGAATGAAAATTTGGGGAATATAAACCAAAGGTTTTACAGATATCCCGGTTGGAAGATTCCTGGAATTAGGAGGGAACAACCAGGAAATGTGGAATTCTTCTACCAAGATTTCTGGAAAAACTTGGACATTTTTGAGAAGTTACCATATTTTTCCAACCCTAGTCCTGCCAAAGATGATCTGATAATCAGTGGCACAAACTTTATTAAGGATGTGTTAAAGTGTAATGTTTCTTCTCCAAGTTAGCCTAGCTGGTTCAGCTTCTTTGACTGCCTGCCCACTCAAGTTTATGAAATGTCATGTGTCCGTTTTTGGGAGCAGATTCAAAATAAGCTAAAGCAGTGTGTGACGCTGTGGTTCTGTGCCAGACTTTATTCTGGATCACATGGGCAAAAAGGAAAAGGAGCCTAAAGGTAGGGAGACACAAAATCTGAAGGTAGGGAGACACAACATGTACATCTCTTTATTTTAGTATTGGTTGCATTGAAGACAAGGACGGTTATATGTATCTCTGGATGTCAGTATTTGCATTGCCCAATCACTTCAGTCATTTTTGTGATATTACAACAATTCTGATAATGTCTCAAAGCATGTAAAACTACATAGAGTTATATGAAATATGGTTGTAAAAGTATTGATTGGAAGTTAGTTACTTTTCACTGACTCTGGGTTTTTAACTCTCTCAGTCAAAAGAACACATCTTTCTACTAATTCCATTCATTTGATTTAGTAATGCCCAGAGCACACAGGAAAACCACAAACTAAAATGTAAAATTAATCATTATTCCAAAAGGCTCTTGTTCACCATGGAGGAAGACAAGCTTGTGTCATCAATGACATTTGGTCCATTGTTACCATTAGCAATGACCACAAAAGGTATAGATTGCTTCAGAATGCTGGGAAAACCGTATCATATTTTTTAAATTAACATTATGATGCTACAGTTTAAGGTTTAAAACATATTCATGCAGTCTTAACTGACTGGATAATTCATCCTTTGCTACAGTACTAATTAATATACAACGTTGACTTCAAGAATGTCACTTCTGTACTAGAAAGATGTAGCTAGCTAGTTGCACATTGCTAGCTGGTTGGGTGGGCAGCCAGGCAGGTTGGAACTGGATAGCTAGCTAGCATTAGGCATTGACAAACATGGCAAAAAGTATTGCAGGCTAGATATCTAGCTGGCTTGCTAGATTCATTATATGGGTTCTCAAATGAATGCCTGTACTTGGAAATAGTTAGCTAGCTACCTTCTGGCTTTAGGTTGCTTGAATGTTAAAAATGTTAACGATTCTCAACAGCTCGCACTTGAGTCACTCACTCACTTTGGTGTGAAGTCCATCACAACCATAAAACACATATTTAGATTATTCAAACCTGATTGGTTATCAATGACATCTAACTGGTTCAGGTTTTTTAATTGCACAGAAAGCGGTGATGTCATTTTCTCAACAGTATTTGTGATTTATGATGAAAGGTGCCTCTGCTTCTGCCTTGCCTCAAGCTAGATATATCTAGCTAGCTATACATGACATGCAAGACAGTTGACAAAGGTCCTCTTCTCAGTTAATCTCAAATAAAATAGAGATGCTAATTATGTTTGCCTTGTCGTTATCGGCTACTACTAGCCAATAATTAGCAGAACGTTTCAAAAATGCATGGGTGGCTGTCTAACCAGCTAATGTGTGCACTAAATATTTCCAGTCCTAGAATCCAGAAATACATTGCAGTGGAGAAGAAGCTAGCAGAAACAGTGATAATGTTCCACCCACACTAGATACGGACCAACCAAACTTGCCTGTGGCATGGGGCACACGCGTGCATGCAATTATTGCATTGAATCATCATTTCACCACCTTGGTTACATACCTTTAAACAAGTGGTAAAAGTTATTTATTTAGAAATTTGACTTTCTGGTTCATCACATCACACATCAGGCATCAAATCGGTTATATATAGAGAACATGGTTCTAATATTATTTATATTATATTTATGCCATTTAACACAGAACTACAATAAGTGGATTGATAGAGATTCCCTTTTCTATACCCTTTGTGGGCAGAGCCAAAGTTATTGCCTGGGAAACAATACCCGAACGCATCCAAATGTTTAAACTTGGGAGAATCTCAATTGCATTTCCTTTATTCCTTGCATCCTCTCTTAATTGCACTCATTCCTGCAGCATACTTTCATTTATCAGTTCTGGACATGTATTTGTCTTCTCTATGCTGCCTGCAGCATTATGTATTTGTCTTCTCTATGCTGCCTGCAGCATTATGTATTTGTCTTCTCTATGCTGCCTGCAGCATTATGTATTTGTCTTCTCTATGCTGCCTGCAGCATTATGTATTTTCTTTCATGAAGATAAGATAGACAGTTGGTAGTCGGAGCAAATCTCAGCAGCCGGTGAGCAGGAAGAGCGCAAATTAATCCTGTTGTGCCAGCAGGTCAAACAAATATATACAAGGAAGGAGTCACTTGGGAAAAAAATCTTGACTCTTGAATCAGTAGAAAGATTAATTAAAAAATAAAGAATCGTCCGCGAACTGCACAATTTTGCCAGGACCTTCGTTTACCCCTGGGTCTGAGCCCCAAATGCCTCTGAAAGGCCTCTGCAGTAGGTTACCACCTCTTCAAAATGGAAGACATCATTTTTCATTTCCTGATCCTGAAATTGGAAAATTTAGCAAAATCAAATTTGACCAATCATTACTGCATACCACAGTCCAATAACCACACAACAAATGTTTACACAATGCCAAATGTATGCAATGCCAAATACAGCAGGCAGAAATTATTAAAAACTCTTCATACCAGCTGTATTTATACCTGCTTGAATGGCAATAGCTCAGAAACATATTAAAACCCTCTTGGGTCAATTTCCGGAAATGTAACTCGCATAATAAAATAAATCCCTGTTCAAATCAGACTGTTTAAGGTAGAGATGTGTTTTTGGATGGGCTGCGTCTCAATCAACCGCATTCCGCCCATATCTGCCTTCCGCATCTGCAGTGGAAAGTGGCAGAGCTAAAAACAATGATACATAAAAAATTTAAAAATACTCTGTATTGTCCGAATGGTTTGGCCTACAAACTATTGACCCATCGATGTAAAGGTGAGTCTCTCACGAACACGTGCGTCAGTTGTTTTGTTCTAGGATGCCAACAAGCCTCATAAGACTTGCCTGAAGGCAGCCCGATACCAGTTAAGGCAAATTAAAATATGTAAGGAAATTGTTTAGTGACAAAAATAGGGGTTAAATATGTGTCCCAAAAATATTTACATACTGATCATTCGTATGTCTCTCAGATATAGGAATGACACTTCAAATTTCCCCTTAAATGTGCTTGGTATGATGAAACGTGAAACAACAAAATAAATACGAATAATAATTTCCATTCCATCAACAGTACTTACGGCAACAGCAATCGTGGCAACTGAGCCAGCACAATCAACCACACCTGAGCCCATAACAACCACAGATGCTCCAACAACAACCACAGCTGTTCCCACAACAACCACGCAGAAGACACAACAAAATGAGTTGTGGCAACAACAACCACAGCTGCATGAACAACAACATCATCTGCAACAACAACAACAGCAGGGGAAACAACACCCAAAACCCTGCCAACAACAAACAACCAAAGTCGTCCCCAGAAAATCCACAACAAGCACAGCTGAGGCTGCTACGATAACTAAAAATGTGGCTACAACAACCAAAGCCAACCCCACAACCACAGACGCTCCCGCTACAACCACATCCACAACGACAACCACAGCTGCAGCTCCGACAACCACAGCCAGCCCCACTACAACCACAGCTTCCCCAACATCAAACACAGATGCTGCTACGACAACAACAGCCGTCCCCACAACATCCACAGCTGTTCGTACAACAACCGTAGCTACCCCCACAAGAACCACAGCTGCAGCTACAACAACCACTGCCAGCCCCACAACCACAGATGTTCCCGGAACAACCACGTCTACAATGACAACCACAGCCGCAGCTCCGACAACCACAGCCAGCCCCACATCAACCACAGATGCTGCTACAACAACAACAGCCGTCCAGCCAATATCCACAGCTGTTCCCACAACAACCACAGCTTCCCCCACATCAAACACAGATGCTGCTACGACAACAACAGCTACAACAACCAAAGCCATCCCCACAACAACAGATGCTCCAGGAACAACCACAGATGCTCCCGGAACAACCACGTCTACAACGACAACCACAGCCGCAGCTCCGACAACCATAGCCAGCCCCACATCAACCACAGCTTCCCCCACATCAAACACAGATGCTGCTAAGACAACAGCAGCCCGCCCAACATCCACAGCTGTCCCCACAACAACTACAGCTTCCCCCACAACAATCCTAGCTGCTGCTACGACAACAACAGCTACAACAACCAAAGCCATCGCTACAACCACAGATGCTCCCGGAACAACCACGCCTACAACGACAACCACATCCGCAGCTCCGACAACCACAGCCAGCCACACATACACCACAGCTTCCCCCACATCAAACACCGATGCTGCTACAACAACAACAGCCGGCCCCACAACATCCACAGCTGTTCGTACAACAACCGTAGCTACCCCCACAAGAACCACAGCTGCCGCTACAACAACCACAGCTTCACCAATGATAACCACAGCTGTAACAACGATAACTACAGCTTCTGCTACAACAACAACACCTGTTGCCCCAACCAGTGATTCCACTGACCCTCCAACAGCAAATGAAGGTGTACTTATTCTGCATTTCCGGCTGAATAGCACATTTCTGGAAGCCTACAAAAGTCCACAGTCCAATGAGTACCATAATTTGGCTTCAAATCTGACAACTGAGGTAAATGTTGATAATTGACATAAGCACGAATCTTTAAATGGACATTTATTAAAGGACATTTATAACAAAACTTGATTGTGAGTTATATTTACTATTTCTCTTGTCCTTTTAATGCTTATTTTGTGCACTGATATTTTTCTACAGTTGAATCAAGGATTCAAAAGAATATATCCTGTAATCTTCCTCAGAAGCATCATTATCAGTTTCTGGTATGTTGACTTTCTTTTTGGTCCACATTTCTACAACTTACTTATTTGCAGACAGACAAAGTGTATTAGTCACATGTAAACCATTCTTTAACAAAACTAATAGTACAAATAATCCTACTAACAACAGTAATAACTTTTATTGCATTTCACATCAATTTTGTTCTTTGGTATTTAGGTCTGGTTCTGTGGGTGTGACAACTAACTTGATCTTCACAAGCCAGTCTGCGGTCCCTAACGTTACAAATGTAGAGGTCTCCCTCAAGACGTCCATCAACACGTTCACAGTCTTCTTAGATGTTATTACTGGCAGTATCAAAGCTGGTAAGGATTCATCTAAACACAACACATTATGCAATTCAAACACATTATGAGGACAAAGAGTAGTTGTCCGAGTTGTCCCGGACTGTGGTGTTGGGTCACCAAACAAATTTAATTCAGCACGTTTTTGCAGAGCCTTTTAATGGTCGTAATAAAAAAATGTTTTTATACAGAACTCCAGAATAACAAGACTGCTGCTATGACAGCTGCTCCCACAATTCCCACATATTCCCACACAACAACCACTGCAGCTGCTAAGACAACAACGGCTGCTGCTACAACAACCACAGCCATTACAACAACAACCACAGCTGCTCCCAAAACAAAAACAGATGATCCAACAACAAGCACAGCCACACCAATGCCATCTACAGCTGTGGCAATGAAAAGTACAGCTGTGGCAACAACAATCACAGCTACAAACGAAACAACCACATCGGCATCAATGACAACCACAGCAGTAGCTCCGACAACCACAACCACAGCTCCAACAACCACAGTTGTACTCACAACAACCACAGCTGCTCCCACAACAACCACAGATGCACCCACAACAACCACATATTCTCTAACAACTACTACAGAAATTCCAACAACCACAACAGCTTCCTCTTCAACAACCACAGCTGCTCCAACAACAACCAAAGATGCACCCACAACAACCACATATACTCTAACAACTACTACAGAAATTCCAACAACCACAACAGCTTCCTCTTCAACAACCACAGCTGCTCCAACAACAACGACAACTTTCCCCACGACAACCACAGTTGCTGCTACTACAACAACAGCTGCGGATTCAACAACCACAGATGCACCCACAACAATCACAAAAATGTTGACAACAACTACAGAAGCTCCCAGAACCACCACAGCTTCCCCTACAACAACCACAGCTGTACTCACAACAACCACAGCATCTACCACAAAAACTACAGTAACTGCTGCTACGACAACTACAGATTTGGCTACAAAAACAACACTTTCTCCAACAAAAACCACAGCAGCACCAACACCGACTACAGCTGCTCACACAACAACCACACTGCAGACACAAGAAGAAGAGCTGTACCCTCAAAAACCACAGCGGCACCCAGATCATCATAAGCTGAAACATCAACAACAGAAGGGGCAACAACACCCTAAACCATGCGAACAACCAACAACCACAGTCGTCCCCACAAAAACCACTGCTGCTCCAACAACAACCACAGCTGCTTCTGCTACGACAACTAAAACTGTAGCTACAACAACAACAGCCATCCAAACAACAACAACAACAGCTGTTCCCCCAACAACCACAGCTTCCCCAACAACAACCATAGCTGCTGCTACGACAACAACAGCTGCAGCTACAACAACCAAAGCCATCCCCACAACCACAGATGCTCCCGGAACATCCACGTCTACAATGACAACCACAGCCGCAGCACCGACAACCACAGCCAGCTCCACATCAACCACAGCTTCCCCCACATCAAACACAGATGCTGCTACGACAAAAACAGCCGTCCAGCCAATATCCACAGCTGTTCCCACAACAACCACAGCTTCCCCCACAACAACCATAGCTGCTGCTACGACAACAACAGCTACAATAACCAAAGCCACCCCCACAACCACAGATGCTCCCGGAACAACCACAGATGCTCCCGGAACAACCACGTCTACAACGACAACCACAGCCGCAGCTCTGACAACCACAGCCAGCCCCACATCAACCACAGCTTCCCCCACATCAAACACAGATGCTGCTACGACAACAACAGCCGGCCCCACAACATCCACAGCTGTTCATACAACAACCGTAGCTACCCCCACAAGAACCACAGCTGCCGCTACAACAACCACAGCTTTTTACACAACAACCACACCTTCACCAATGATAACCACAGCTGTAACAACGATAACTACAGCTTCTGCTACAACAACAACACCTGTTGCCCCAACCAGTGATTCCACTGACCCTCCAACAGCAAATGAAGGTGTACTTATTCTGCATTTCCGGCTGAATAGCACATTTCTGGAAGCCTACAAAAGTCCACAGTCCAATGAGTACCTTAATTTGGCTTCAAATCTGACAACTGAGGTAAATGTTGATAATTGACATAAGCACGAATCTTTAAATGGACATTTATTAAAGGACATTTATAACAAAACTTGATTGTGAGTTATATTTACTATTTCTCTTGTCCTTTTAATGCTTATTTTGTGCACTGATATTTTTCTACAGTTGAATCAAGGATTCAAAAGAATATATCCTGTAATCTTCCTCAGAAGCATCATTATCAGTTTCTGGTATGTTGACTTTCTTTTTGGTCCACATTTCTACAACTTACTTATTTGCAGACAGACAAAGTGTATTAGTCACATGTAAACCATTCTTTAACAAAACTAATAGTACAAATAATCCTACTAACAACAGTAATAACTTTTATTGCATTTCACATCAATTTTGTTCTTTGGTATTTAGGTCTGGTTCTGTGGGTGTGACAACTAACTTGATCTTCACAAGCCAGTCTGCGGTCCCTAACGTTACAAATGTAGAGGTCTCCCTCAAGACGTCCATCAACACGTTCACAGTCTTCTTAGATGTTATTACTGGCAGTATCAAAGCTGGTAAGGATTCATCTAAACACAACACATTATGCAATTCAAACACATTATGAGGACAAAGAGTAGTTGTCCGAGTTGTCCCGGACTGTGGTGTTGGGTCACCAAACAAATTTAATTCAGCACGTTTTTGCAGAGCCTTTTAATGGTCGTAATAAAAAAAATGTTTTTATACAGAACTCCAGAATAACAAGACTGCTGCTATGACAGCTGCTCCCACAATTCCCACATATTCCCACACAACAACCACTGCAGCTGCTAAGACAACAACGGCTGCTGCTACAACAACCACAGCCATTACAACAACAACCACAGCTGCTCCCAAAACAAAAACAGATGATCCAACAACAAGCACAGCCACACCAATGCCATCTACAGCTGTGGCAATGAAAAGTACAGCTGTGGCAAAAACAATCACAGCTACAAACGAAACAACCACATCGGCATCAATGACAACCACAGCAGTAGCTCCGATAACCACAACCACAGCTCCAACAACCACAGTTGTACTCACAACAACCACAGCTGCTCCCACAACAACCACAGATGCACCCACAACAACCACATATTCTCTAACAACTACTATAGAAATTCCAACAACCACAACAGCTTCCTCTTCAACAACCACAGCTGCTCCAACAACAACCAAAGATGCACCCACAACAACCACATATACTCTAACAACTACTACAGAAATTCCAACAACCACAACAGCTTCCTCTTCAACAACCACAGCTGCTCCAACAACAACGACAGCTTTCCCCACGACAACCACAGTTGCTGCTACTACAACAACAGCTGCGGATTCAACAACCACAGATGCACCCACAACAATCACAAAAATGTTGACAACAACTACAGAAGCTCCCAGAACCACCACAGCTTCCCCTACAACAACCACAGCTGTACTCACAGCAACCACAGCATCTACCACAAAAACTACAGTAACTGCTGCTACGACAACTACAGATTTGGCTACAAAAACAACACTTTCTCCAACAAAAACCACAGCAGCACCAACACCGACTACAGCTGCTCCCACAACAACCACACTGCAGACACAAGAAGAAGAGCTGTACCCTCAAAAACCACAGCGGCACCCAGATCATCATAAGCTGAAACATCAACAACAGAAGGGGCAACAACACCCTAAACCATGCGAACAACCAACAACCACAGTCGTCCCCACAAAAACCACTGCTGCTCCAACAACAACCACAGCTGCTTCTGCTACGACAACTAAAACTGTAGCTACAACAACAACAGCCATCCAAAAACAACAACAACAGCTGTTCCCCCAACAACCACAGCTTCCCCAACAACAACCATAGCTGCTGCTACGACAACAACAGCTGCAGCTACAACAACCAAAGCCATCCCCACAACCACAGATGCTCCCGGAACATCCACGTCTACAATGACAACCACAGCCGCAGCACCGACAACCACAGCCAGCTCCACATCAACCACAGCTTCCCCACATCAAACACAGATGCTGCTACGACAAAAACAGCCGTCCAGCCAATATCCACAGCTGTTCCCACAACAACCACAGCTTCCCCACAACAACCATAGCTGCTGCTACGACAACAACAGCTACAATAACCAAAGCCACCCCCACAACCACAGATGCTCCCGGAACAACCACAGATGCTCCCGGAACAACCACGTCTACAACGACAACCACAGCCGCAGCTCTGACAACCACAGCCAGCCCCACATCAACCACAGCTTCCCCCACATCAAACACAGATGCTGCTACGACAACAACAGCCGGCCCCACAACATCCACAGCTGTTCATACAACAACCGTAGCTACCCCCACAAGAACCACAGCTGCCGCTACAACAACCACAGCTTTTTACACAACAACCACACCTTCACCAATGATAACCACAGCTGTAACAACGATAACTACAGCTTCTGCTACAACAACAACACCTGTTGCCCCAACCAGTGATTCCACTGACCCTCCAACAGCAAATGAAGGTGTACTTATTCTGCATTTCCGGCTGAATAGCACATTTCTGGAAGCCTACAAAAGTCCACAGTCCAATGAGTACCTTAATTTGGCTTCAAATCTGACAACTGAGGTAAATGTTGATAATTGACATAAGCACGAATCTTTAAATGGACATTTATTAAAGGACATTTATAACAAAACTTGATTGTGAGTTATATTTACTATTTCTCTTGTCCTTTTAATGCTTATTTTGTGCACTGATATTTTTCTACAGTTGAATCAAGGATTCAAAAGAATATATCCTGTAATCTTCCTCAGAAGCATCATTATCAGTTTCTGGTATGTTGACTTTCTTTTTGGTCCACATTTCTACAACTTACTTATTTGCAGACAGACAAAGTGTATTAGTCACATGTAAACCATTCTTTAACAAAACTAATAGTACAAATAATCCTACTAACAACAGTAATAACTTTTATTGCATTTCACATCAATTTTGTTCTTTGGTATTTAGGTCTGGATCTGTGGGTGTGACAACTAACTTGATCTTCACAAGCCAGTCTGCGGTCCCTAACGTTACAAATGTAGAGGTCTCCCTCAAGACGTCCATCAACACGTTCACAGTCTTCTTAGATGTTATTACTGGCAGTATCAAAGCTGGTAAGGATTCATCTACACACAACACATTATGCAATTCAAACACATTATGAGGACAAAGAGTAGTTGTCCGAGTTGTCCGGGACTGTGGTGTTGGGTCACCAATGAAATTTAATTCAGCACATTTAACAGATTTTGCAGAGCCTTTTAATGGTCGTAATAAAAAAAATGTTTTTATACAGAACTCCAGAATAACAAGACTGCTGCTATGACAGCTGCTCCCACAATTCCCACATATTCCCACACAACAACCACTGCAGCTGCTAAGACAACAACGGCTGCTGCTACAACAACCACAGCCATTACAACAACAACCACAGCTGCTCCCAAAACAAAAACAGATGATCCAACAACAAGCACAGCCACACCAATGCCATCTACAGCTGTGGCAATGAAAAGTACAGCTGTGGCAAAAACAATCACAGCTGCAAACGAAACAACCACATCGGCATCAATGACAACCACAGCAGTAGCTCCGATAACCACAACCACAGCTCCAACAACCACAGTTGTACTCACAACAACCACAGCTGCTCCCACAACAACCACAGATGCACCCACAACAACCACATATTCTCTAACAACTACTACAGAAATTCCAACAACCACAACAGCTTCCTCTTCAACAACCACAGCTGCTCCAACAACAACCAAAGATGCACCCGCAACAACCACATATACTCTAACAACTACTACAGAAATTCCAACAACCACAACAGCTTCCTCTTCAACAACCACAGCTGCTCCAACAACAACGACAGCTTTCCCCACGACAACCACAGTTGCTGCTACTACAACAACAGCTGCGGATTCAACAACCACAGATGCACCCACAACAATCACAAAAATGTTGACAACAACTACAGAAGCTCCCAGAACCACCACAGCTTCCCTACAACAACCACAGCTGTACTCACAACAACCACAGCATCTACCACAAAAACTACAGTAACTGCTGCTACGACAACTACAGATTTGGCTACAAAAACAACACTTTCTCCAACAAAAACCACAGCAGCACCAACACCGACTACAGCTGCTCACACAACAACCACACTGCAGACACAAGAAGAAGAGCTGTACCCTCAAAAACCACAGCGGCACCCAGATCATCATAAGCTGAAACATCAACAACAGAAGGGGCAACAACACCCTAAACCATGCGAACAACCAACAACCACAGTCGTCCCCACAAAAACCACTGCTGCTCCAACAACAACCACAGCTGCTTCTGCTACGACAACTAAAACTGTAGCTACAACAACAACAGCCATCCAAACAACAACAACAGCTGTTCCCCCAACAACCACCGCTTCCCCAACAACAACCATAGCTGCTGCTACGACAACAACAGCTGCAGCTACAACAACCAAAGCCATCCCCACAACCACAGATGCTCCCGGAACATCCACGTCTACAATGACAACCACAGCCGCAGCACCGACAACCACAGCCAGCTCCACATCAACCACAGCTTCCCCCACATCAAACACAGATGCTGCTACGACAAAAACAGCCGTCCAGCCAATATCCACAGCTGTTCCCACAACAACCACAGCTTCCCCCACAACAACCATAGCTGCTGCTACGACAACAACAGCTACAATAACCAAAGCCACCCCCACAACCACAGATGCTCCCGGAACAACCACAGATGCTCCCGAACAACCACGTCTACAACGACAACCACAGCCGCAGCTCTGACAACCACAGCCAGCCCCACATCAACCACAGCTTCCCCACATCAAACACAGATGCTGCTACGACAACAACAGCCGGCCCCACAACATCCACAGCTGTTCATACAACAACAGTAGCTACCCCCACAAGAACCACAGCTGCCGCTACAACAACCACAGCTTTTACACAACAACCACACCTTCACCAATGATAACCACAGCTGTAACAACGATAACTACAGCTTCTGCTACAACAACAACACCTGTTGCCCCAACCAGTGATTCCACTGACCCTCCAACAGCAAATGAAGGTGTACTTATTCTGCATTTCCGGCTGAATAGCACATTTCTGGAAGCCTACAAAAGTCCACAGTCCAATGAGTACCTTAATTTGGCTTCAAATCTGACAACTGAGGTAAATGTTGATAATTGACATAAGCACGAATCTTTAAATGGACATTTATTAAAGGACATTTATAACAAAACTTGATTGTGAGTTATATTTACTATTTCTCTTGTCCTTTTAATGCTTATTTTGTGCACTGATATTTTTCTACAGTTGAATCAAGGATTCAAAAGAATATATCCTGTAATCTTCCTCAGAAGCATCATTATCAGTTTCTGGTATGTTGACTTTCTTTTTGGTCCACATTTCTACAACTTACTTATTTGCAGACAGACAAAGTGTATTAGTCACATGTAAACCATTCTTTAACAAAACTAATAGTACAAATAATCCTACTAACAACAGTAATAACTTTTATTGCATTTCACATCAATTTTGTTCTTTGGTATTTAGGTCTGGTTCTGTGGGTGTGACAACTAACTTGATCTTCACAAGCCAGTCTGCGGTCCCTAACGTTACAAATGTAGAGGTCTCCCTCAAGACGTCCATCAACACGTTCACAGTCTTCTTAGATGTTATTACTGGCAGTATCAAAGCTGGTAAGGATTCATCTAAACACAACACATTATGCAATTCAAACACATTATGAGGACAAAGAGTAGTTGTCCGAGTTGTCCGGGACTGTGGTGTTGGGTCACCAAACAAATTTAATTCAGCACATTTAACAGATTTTGCAGAGCCTTTTAATGGTCGTAATAAAAAAATGTTTTTATACAGAACTCCAGAATAACAAGACTGCTGCTATGACAGCTGCTCCCACAATTCCCACATATTCCCACACAACAACCACTGCAGCTGCTAAGACAACAACGGCTGCTGCTACAACAACCACAGCCATTACAACAACAACCACAGCTGCTCCGAAAACAAAAACAGATGATCCAACAACAAGCACAGCCACACCAATGCCATCTACAGCTGTGGCAATGAAAAGTACAGCTGTGGCAACAACAATCACAGCTGCAAACGAAACAACCACATCGGCATCAATGACAACCACAGCAGTAGCTCCGACAACCACAACCACAGCTCCAACAACCACAGTTGTACTCACAACAACCACAGCTGCTCCCACAACAACCACAGATGCACCCACAACAACCACATATTCTCTAACAACTACTACAGAAATTCCAACAACCACAACAGCTTCCTCTTCAACAACCACAGCCGCCTCAACAACAACCACAGCTTTCCCCATGACAACCACAGTTGCTGCTACTACAACAACAACTGCGGATTCAACAACCACAGATGCACCCACAACAATCCAAAAAATGTTGACAACAACTACAGCAGCTCCCAGAACCACCACAGCTTCCCCTACAACAACCACAGCTGTACTCACAACAACCACAGCATCCACCACAAAAACCACAGTTACTGCTGCTACGACAACTACAGATTTGGCTACAAAAACAACACTTTCTCCAACAAAAATCACAGCAGCACCAACACCGACTACAGCTGCTCCCACAACAACCACACTGCAGACACAAGAAGAAGAGCTGTACCCTCAAAAACCACAGCGGCACCCAGATCATCATAAGCTGAAACATCAACAACAGAAGGGGCAACAACACCCTAAACCATGCGAACAACCAACAACCACAGTCGTCCCCACAAAAACCACAGCTGCTCCAACCACAACCACAGCTGCTTCTTCTACGACAACTAAAACTGTGGCTACAACAACAACAGCCGTCCAAACAACAACAACAGCTGTTCCCACAACAACCACAGCTTCCCCCACAACAACCATAGCTGCTGCTACGACAACAACAGCTACAACAACCAAAGCAATCCCCACAACCACAGATGCTCCCGGAACAACCACAGCCGCAGCTCAGACAACCACAGCCAGCCCCACATCAACCACAGTTTCCCCCACATCAAACACAGATGCTGCTACGACAACAACAGCCGGCCCCACAACATTCACAGCTGTTCGTACAACAACCGTAGCTACCCCCACAACAACCACAGCTGCCGCCACAACAACCACAGCTTTTTACACAACAACCACAGCTTCACCAATGATAACCACAGCTGTAACAATGATAACTCCAGCTTCTGCTACAACAACAACACCTGTTGCTCCAACAACTACTGTTGCCCCAACGAGTGATTCCACTGACCCTCCAACAGCAAATGAAGGTGTACTTATTCTGCATTTCCGGCTGAATCGTACATTTTTGGAAGACTACAAAAGTCCACAGTCCAATGAGTACCTTAATTTGGCTTCAAATCTGACATCTGAGGTAAATGTTGATAATTGACATAAGCACAAATCTTTAAATGGACATTTATAACAAAACTTGATTGTGAGTTATATTTACTATTTTTCCTGTCCTTTTAATGCTTATTGTGTACACTGATATTTTTCTACAGTTGAATCAAGGATTCAAAAGAATATATCCTGTAATCTTCCTCAGATGCATCATCATCAGTTTCTGGTATGTTGACTTTCTTTTTAGTCCACATTTATGCAACTTACTTATTTGCAGGTAGACAAAGTGTATAATTCACATGTATTCTTTAAAAATACTAATTTTGCTATTACTCCTACTAACAACAGTAATACATTTTATTGAATTTCACATCAATTCTGTTCTTTGGTATTTAGGTCTGGTTCTGTGGGTGTGACAACTAACTTGATCTTCACAAGCCAGTCTGTGGTCCCTAACGTTACAAATGTAGAGGTCTCCCTCAAGACGTCCATCAACACGTTCACAGTCTTCTTAAATGTTATTATTGGCAGTATCAAAGCTGGTAAGGATTCATCTAAACACAACACATTATGCAATTCAAACACATTATGGGGAGAAAGCGTAGTTGTCTGAGTTGTCTGGGACTGTGGTGTTGGGTTACCAAACAAATTTAATTCAGCACATTTAACAGATATTGCAGAGCATTTTAATGGTCGTAATAAAACAATGTTTTATACAGAACTCCAGCAAAGCACGACTGCTACTACGCCTACAAACACAACGACAGCTAATCCCACAATTGCCACAGCTTACCACACAACAACCACAGCGGCTTCTACAACAACCACATCCATGGCAACAACAACCACAGCTGCTCCCCAAACAACAACATATGTTTCAACAACAACTACAGCCACACCAATGATATCTACAGCTGTGGCTCTGAAAAGTACAGCTGTGGCTACAACAATCACAGCTGCAATCGAAACAACCACATCTGCATCAATGACAACCACAGCCGTAGCTCCAAAAACCATAGCCACAGCTCCAACAACCACAGTTGCCCCCACAACAACCCCAGCTGCTCCCACAACAACCACAGATGCACCCACAACAACCTCATATTTAATAACAACAACTACAGCATTTCCAACAACCACAATAGCCTCCTCTTACACAACCACAGCTGATCCAACAACAACCACAGCTTTCCCCACAACAACCACAGTTGCTGCTACTTCAACAACAGCTTTGGATACAAAAACAACCATTTCTCCATCAAAAACCTCAGCTTCTGCAAGAACAACCAAAGCGATTCACACAACAACCGAATCCCTGCCCACAACAACCACATCCCTGCCCACAACAACCACAGCTCCAGCTACAACATCTGAAGCCCTTCCCACAACAACTGAACCACTGCCCACAACAACCACAGTGAATCCAACAAAAATCACAGATTCACCGACAAAAAACACATCTGCTCCCAACACTACAGCAGGTCACACAACCATAATAGCTTCCATTACTACAAGCACAGCTTCCCCCAAAACAACCACAGCAACATTAATGACATCTACAGCAGCAGCTACGACAAGTAAAGCTGTAGCTACAACCACCACAGATGCACCCACAGCAACCACAGGTGCTGATACGACAACAACAACAGCTACAGCAACAACACCCAAAACCTCACCCACAATAACCACAGCTGCTCCCACTACAAACACAGCGGCTCCCACAACAACCACATCTGCACCAACCACAACCACAGCATCTCCAATAACATCTACAGCAGAGGCTTCAACAAGTACAGCTGAGGCCACAAAAAACACAATTGCACCAACAACAACCACATCATCTTCCACAACAAACACAGCAGCTTCCACAACAACCACAGCAGCTCCCACAACAACAACTGCTGTTGCTACATCAACAAAAGCTGCAGAAACAACAACCAACATCCTGCCCACAACTACATCTGCTCCAACTACAATCACAGATTCACCCACAACAACTACAATTGCTCCCACAACCACAGCTGCTCCTACAACAACCAAACCCCTGTCCACTACAACTAGAGCTCCTGCTTCAACATCCGAAGCCCTTCCCACAACATCCACAGCATATCCAACAACAATCACAGATTCACCCACAAAAACCACATCTGCTCCCACGACTAAAGCAGCTCCCACAACCATAATAGCTTCCATTACTACAAGCACAGCTTCCCCCAAAACAACCACAGCAACATTAATGACATCTACAGCAGCAGCTACGACAAGTAAAGCTGTAGCTACAACCACCACAGATGCACCCACAGCAACCACAGGTGCTGATACGACAACAACAACAACAGCTACAGCAACAACACCCAAAACCTCACCCACAACAACCACAGCTGCTCCCACTACAAACACAGCGGCTCCCACAACAACCACATCTGCACCAACCACAACATCTCCAATAACATCTACAGCAGAGGCTTCAACAAGTACAGCTGAGGCCACAAAAAACACAATTGCACCAACAACAACCACATCATCTTCCACAACAACCACAGCAGCTCCCACAACAACAACTGCTGTTGCTACATCAACAAAAGCTGCAGAAACAACAACCAACATCCTGCCCACAACTGAATCTGCTCCAACTACAATCACAGATTCACCCACAACAACTACAATTGCTCCCACAACCACAGCTGCTCCCACAACAACCAAACCCCTGTCCACTACAACTAGAGCTCCTGCTACAACATCCGAAGCCCTTCCCACACTATCCACAGCATATCCAACAACAATCACAGATTCACCCACAAAAACCACATCTGCTCCCACGACTAAAGCAGCTCCCACAACCATAATAGCTTCCATTACTACAAGCACAGCTTCCCCCAACACAACCACAGCAACATTCATGACATCTACAGCAGCAACTACGACAAGTACAGCTGTAGCTACAACCACCACAGATGCACCCACACCAACCAGAGCTGCTGATTCAACAACAACAGCAGCTACAGCAACAACACCCAAAACCTCGCCTTCATCAACCACAGCTGCTGAAACAACAACAACCATAGCTACAGCAACAACACCCAAAACCTTGCCCACATCAACTACAGATACTCTTACTACAAACACAGCTTCTCCCACAACAACCACATCTGCACCAACCACAACCACAGCATCTCCAATAACATCTACAGTGGAGGCTTCAACAAGTACAGCTGAGGAAACAACAACCACAGTTGCACCAACAACCACAGCTTTTTCCACAACAACCACATCTGCTCCCACAACTACAGCAGCTCCCACAACCATAATAGCTTCCATTACTACAAGCACAGCTTCCCCCAAAACAACCACAGCGACATTAATGACATCTACAGCAGCAGCTACAACAAGTACACCTGTAGCTACAACGACTACAGATGCACCCACAACAACCACAACATCCAAAAACCTTCCCACAACAACTGAACCCCTGCCCACAACAACCACAGCTCCTGCTACAACACCCAAAGACCTTCCCACAACAACTGAACCCCTGCCCACAACAACCACAGCTCCTGCTACGACATCCGAAGACCTTCCCACAACAACTGAACCACTGCCCACAACAACCACATCTGCTCCCATCACTACAGCAGCTCCCACAACCATAATAGCTTCCATTACTACTAGCACAGCTTCCCCCAAAACAACCGCAGCAACATTAATGACATCTACAGCAGCAGCTATGACAAGTACAGCTGTAGCTACAACCACTACAGATGCACTCACAACAACCACAACCACAGCTGCTCCCATTCCAAACACAGCTGCTCCCACAACAACCACATCTGCACCACCTACAACCGCAGCATCTCCAATAACATCTACATTGGAGGCTTCAACAAGTACAGCTGAGGAAACAACAACCACAGTTGCACCAACAACCACAGCTTTTTCCACAACAACCACATCTGCTCCCACAACTACAGCAGCTCCCACAACCATAATAGCTTCCATTACTACAAGCACAGCTTCCCCCAAAACAACCACAGCGACATTAATGACATCTACAGCAGCAGCTACAACAAGTACACCTGTAGCTACAACGACTACAGATGCACCCACAACAACCACAACATCCAAAGACCTTCCCACAACAACTGAACCCCTGCCCACAACAACCACAGCTCCTGCTACAACACCCAAAGACCTTCCCACAACAACTGAACCCCTGCCCACAACAACCACAGCTCCTGCTACGACATCCGAAGACCTTCCCACAACAACTGAACCACTGCCCACAACAACCACATCTGCTCCCATCACTACAGCAGCTCCCACAACCATAATAGCTTCCATTACTACTAGCACAGCTTCCCCCAAAACAACCGCAGCAACATTAATGACATCTAAAGCAGCAGCTATGACAAGTACAGCTGTAGCTACAACCACTACAGATGCACTCACAACAACCACAACCACAGCTGCTCCCATTCCAAACACAGCTGCTCCCACAACAACCACATCTGCACCACCTACAACCGCAGCATCTCCAATAACATCTACAGCAGAGGCTTCAACAAGTACAGCTGAGGCCACAAAAAACACAATTGCACCAACAACAACCACATCATCTTCCACAACAAACACAGCAGCTTCCACAACAACCACAGCAGCTCCCACAACAACAACTGCTGTTGCTACATCAACAAAAGCTGCAGAAACAACAACCAACATCCTGCCCACAACTACATCTGCTCCAACTACAATCACAGATTCACCCACAACAACTACAATTGCTCCCACAACCACAGCTGCTCCCACAACAACCAAACCCCTGTCCACTACAACTAGAGCTCCTGCTTCAACATCCGAAGCCCTTCCCACAACATCCACAGCATATCCAACAACAATCACAGATTCACCCACAAAAACCACATCTGCTCCCACGACTAAAGCAGCTCCCACAACCATAATAGCTTCCATTACTACAAGCACAGCTTCCCCAAAACAACCACAGCAACATTAATGACATCTACAGCAGCAGCTACGACAAGTAAAGCTGTAGCTACAACCACCACAGATGCACCCACAGCAACCACAGGTGCTGATACGACAACAACAACAACAGCTACAGCAACAACACCCAAAACCTCACCCACAACAACCACAGCTGCTCCCACTACAAACACAGCGGCTCCCACAACAACCACATCTGCACCAACCACAACATCTCCAATAACATCTACAGCAGAGGCTTCAACAAGTACAGCTGAGGCCACAAAAAACACAATTGCACCAACAACAACCACATCATCTTCCACAACAACCACAGCAGCTCCCACAACAACAACTGCTGTTGCTACATCAACAAAAGCTGCAGAAACAACAACCAACATCCTGCCCACAACTGAATCTGCTCCAACTACAATCACAGATTCACCCACAACAACTACAATTGCTCCCACAACCACAGCTGCTCCCACAACAACCAAACCCCTGTCCACTACAACTAGAGCTCCTGCTACAACATCCGAAGCCCTTCCCACACTATCCACAGCATATCCAACAACAATCACAGATTCACCCACAAAAACCACATCTGCTCCCACGACTAAAGCAGCTCCCACAACCATAATAGCTTCCATTACTACAAGCACAGCTTCCCCCAACACAACCACAGCAACATTCATGACATCTACAGCAGCAACTACGACAAGTACAGCTGTAGCTACAACCACCACAGATGCACCCACACCAACCAGAGCTGCTGATTCAACAACAGCAGCTACAGCAACAACACCCAAAACCTCGCCTTCATCAACCACAGCTGCTGAAACAACAACAACCATAGCTACAGCAACAACACCCAAAACCTTGCCCACATCAACTACAGATACTCTTACTACAAACACAGCTTCTCCCACAACAACCACATCTGCACCAACCACAACCACAGCATCTCCAATAACATCTACAGTGGAGGCTTCAACAAGTACAGCTGAGGAAACAACAACCACAGTTGCACCAACAACCACAGCTTTTTCCACAACAACCACATCTGCTCCCACAACTACAGCAGCTCCCACAACCATAATAGCTTCCATTACTACAAGCACAGCTTCCCCAAAACAACCACAGCGACATTAATGACATCTACAGCAGCAGCTACAACAAGTACACCTGTAGCTACAACGACTACAGATGCACCCACAACAACCACAACATCCAAAAACCTTCCCACAACAACTGAACCCCTGCCCACAACAACCACAGCTCCTGCTACAACACCCAAAGACCTTCCCACAACAACTGAACCCCTGCCCACAACAACCACAGCTCCTGCTACGACATCCGAAGACCTTCCCACAACAACTGAACCACTGCCCACAACAACCACATCTGCTCCCATCACTACAGCAGCTCCCACAACCATAATAGCTTCCATTACTACTAGCACAGCTTCCCCCAAAACAACCGCAGCAACATTAATGACATCTACAGCAGCAGCTATGACAAGTACAGCTGTAGCTACAACCACTACAGATGCACTCACAACAACCACAACCACAGCTGCTCCCATTCCAAACACAGCTGCTCCCACAACAACCACATCTGCACCACCTACAACCGCAGCATCTCCAATAACATCTACATTGAGGCTTCAACAAGTACAGCTGAGGAAACAACAACCACAGTTGCACCAACAACCACAGCTTTTCCACAACAACCACATCTGCTCCCACAACTACAGCAGCTCCCACAACCATAATAGCTTCCATTACTACAAGCACAGCTTCCCCAAAACAACCACAGCGACATTAATGACATCTACAGCAGCAGCTACAACAAGTACACCTGTAGCTACAACGACTACAGATGCACCCACAACAACCACAACATCCAAAGACCTTCCCACAACAACTGAACCCCTGCCCACAACAACCACAGCTCCTGCTACAACACCCAAAGACCTTCCCACAACAACTGAACCCCTGCCCACAACAACCACAGCTCCTGCTACGACATCCGAAGACCTTCCCACAACAACTGAACCACTGCCCACAACAACCACATCTGCTCCCATCACTACAGCAGCTCCCACAACCATAATAGCTTCCATTACTACTAGCACAGCTTCCCCAAAACAACCGCAGCAACATTAATGACATCTACAGCAGCAGCTATGACAAGTACAGCTGTAGCTACAACCACTACAGATGCACTCACAACAACCACAACCACAGCTGCTCCCATTCCAAACACAGCTGCTCCCACAACAACCACATCTGCACCACCTACAACCGCAGCATCTCCAATAACATCTACAGCAGAGGCTTCAACAAGTACAGCTGAGGCCACAAAAACACAATTGCACCAACAACAACCACATCATCTTCCACAACAAACACAGCAGCTTCCACAACAACCACAGCAGCTCCACAACAACAACTGCTGTTGCTACATCAACAAAAGCTGCAGAAACAACAACCAACATCCTGCCCACAACTACATCTGCTCCAACTACAATCACAGATTCACCCACAACAACTACAATTGCTCCCACAACCACAGCTGCTCCCACAACAACCAAACCCCTGTCCACTACAACTAGAGCTCCTGCTTCAACATCCGAAGCCCTTCCCACAACATCCACAGCATATCCAACAACAATCACAGATTCACCCACAAAAACCACATCTGCTCCCACGACTAAAGCAGCTCCCACAACCATAATAGCTTCCATTACTACAAGCACAGCTTCCCCCAAAACAACCACAGCAACATTAATGACATCTACAGCAGCAGCTACGACAAGTAAAGCTGTAGCTACAACCACCACAGATGCACCCACAGCAACCACAGGTGCTGATACGACAACAACAACAACAGCTACAGCAACAACACCCAAAACCTCACCCACAACAACCACAGCTGCTCCCACTACAAACACAGCGGCTCCCACAACAACCACATCTGCACCAACCACAACATCTCCAATAACATCTACAGCAGAGGCTTCAACAAGTACAGCTGAGGCCACAAAAAACACAATTGCACCAACAACAACCACATCATCTTCCACAACAACCACAGCAGCTCCCACAACAACAACTGCTGTTGCTACATCAACAAAAGCTGCAGAAACAACAACCAACATCCTGCCCACAACTGAATCTGCTCCAACTACAATCACAGATTCACCCACAACAACTACAATTGCTCCCACAACCACAGCTGCTCCCACAACAACCAAACCCCTGTCCACTACAACTAGAGCTCCTGCTACAACATCCGAAGCCCTTCCCACACTATCCACAGCATATCCAACAACAATCACAGATTCACCCACAAAACCACATCTGCTCCCACGACTAAAGCAGCTCCCACAACCATAATAGCTTCCATTACTACAAGCACAGCTTCCCCAACACAACCACAGCAACATTCATGACATCTACAGCAGCAACTACGACAAGTACAGCTGTAGCTACAACCACCACAGATGCACCCACACCAACCAGAGCTGCTGATTCAACAACAACAGCAACAACACCCAAAACCTCGCCTTCATCAACCACAGCTGCTGAAACAACAACAACCATAGCTACAGCAACAACACCCAAAACCTTGCCCACATCAACTACAGATACTCTTACTACAAACACAGCTTCTCCCACAACAACCACATCTGCACCAACCACAACCACAGCATCTCCAATAACATCTACAGTGGAGGCTTCAACAAGTACAGCTGAGGAAACAACAACCACAGTTGCACCAACAACCACAGCTTTTTCCACAACAACCACATCTGCTCCCACAACTACAGCAGCTCCCACAACCATAATAGCTTCCATTACTACAAGCACAGCTTCCCCAAAACAACCACAGCGACATTAATGACATCTACAGCAGCAGCTACAACAAGTACACCTGTAGCTACAACGACTACAGATGCACCCACAACAACCACAACATCCAAAAACCTTCCCACAACAACTGAACCCTGCCCACAACAACCACAGCTCCTGCTACAACACCCAAAGACCTTCCCACAACAACTGAACCCCTGCCCACAACAACCACAGCTCCTGCTACGACATCCGAAGACCTTCCCACAACAACTGAACCACTGCCCACAACAACCACATCTGCTCCCATCACTACAGCAGCTCCCACAACCATAATAGCTTCCATTACTACTAGCACAGCTTCCCCCAAAACAACCGCAGCAACATTAATGACATCTACAGCAGCAGCTATGACAAGTACAGCTGTAGCTACAACCACTACAGATGCACTCACAACAACCACAACCACAGCTGCTCCCATTCCAAACACAGCTGCTCCCACAACAACCACATCTGCACCACCTACAACCGCAGCATCTCCAATAACATCTACATTGAGGCTTCAACAAGTACAGCTGAGGAAACAACAACCACAGTTGCACCAACAACCACAGCTTTTTCCACAACAACCACATCTGCTCCCACAACTACAGCAGCTCCCACAACCATAATAGCTTCCATTACTACAAGCACAGCTTCCCCCAAAACAACCACAGCGACATTAATGACATCTACAGCAGCAGCTACAACAAGTACACCTGTAGCTACAACGACTACAGATGCACCCACAACAACCACAACATCCAAAGACCTTCCCACAACAACTGAACCCCTGCCCACAACAACCACAGCTCCTGCTACAACACCCAAAGACCTTCCCACAACAACTGAACCCCTGCCCACAACAACCACAGCTCCTGCTACGACATCCGAAGACCTTCCCACAACAACTGAACCACTGCCCACAACAACCACATCTGCTCCCATCACTACAGCAGCTCCCACAACCATAATAGCTTCCATTACTACTAGCACAGCTTCCCCCAAAACAACCGCAGCAACATTAATGACATCTACAGCAGCAGCTATGACAAGTACAGCTGTAGCTACAACCACTACAGATGCACTCACAACAACCACAACCACAGCTGCTCCCATTCCAAACACAGCTGCTCCCACAACAACCACATCTGCACCACCTACAACCGCAGCATCTCCAATAACATCTACATTGGAGGCTTCAACAAGTACAGCTGAGGAAACAACAACCACAGTTGCACCAACAACCACAGCTTTTTCCACAACAACCACATCTGCTCCCACAACTACAGCAGCTCCCACAACCATAATAGCTTCCATTACTACAAGCACAGCTTCCCCCAAAACAACCACAGCGACATTAATGACATCTACAGCAGCAGCTACAACAAGTACACCTGTAGCTACAACGACTACAGATGCACCCACAACAACCACAACATCCAAAGACCTTCCCACAACAACTGAACCCCTGCCCACAACAACCACAGGTCCTGCTACAACACCCAAAGACCTTCCCACAACAACTGAACCCCTGCCCACAACAACCACAGCTCCTGCTACGACATCCGAAGACCTTCCCACAACAACTGAACCACTGCCCACAACAACCACATCTGCTCCCATCACTACAGCAGCTCCCACAACCATAATAGCTTCCATTACTACTAGCACAGCTTCCCCCAAAACAACCGCAGCAACATTAATGACATCTAAAGCAGCAGCTATGACAAGTACAGCTGTAGCTACAACCACTACAGATGCACTCACAACAACCACAACCACAGCTGCTCCCATTCCAAACACAGCTGCTCCCACAACAACCACATCTGCACCACCTACAACCGCAGCATCTCCAATAACATCTACATTGAGGCTTCAACAAGTACAGCTGAGGAAACAACAACCACAGTTGCACCAACAACCACAGCTTTTTCCACAACAACCACATCTGCTCCCACAACTACAGCAGCTCCCACAACCATAATAGCTTCCATTACTACAAGCACAGCTTCCCCCAAAACAACCACAGCGACATTAATGACATCTACAGCAGCAGCTACAACAAGTACACCTGTAGCTACAACGACTACAGATGCACCCACAACAACCACAACATCCAAAGACCTTCCCACAACAACTGAACCCTGCCCACAACAACCACAGCTCCTGCTACAACACCCAAAGACCTTCCCACAACAACTGAACCCCTGCCCACAACAACCACAGCTCCTGCTACGACATCCGAAGACCTTCCCACAACAACTGAACCACTGCCCACAACAACCACATCTGCTCCCATCACTACAACAGCTCCCAAAACCATAATAGCTTCCATTACTACTAGCACAGCTTCCCCCAAAACAACCGCAGCAACATTAATGACATCTACAGCAGCAGCTATGACAAGTACAGCTGTAGCTACAACCACTACAGATGCACTCACAACAACCACAACCACAGCTGCTCCCATTCCAAACACATCTGCTCCCACAACAACCACATCTGCACCACCTACAACCGCAGCATCTCCAATAACATCTACATTGAGGCTTCAACAAGTACAGCTGAGGAAACAACAACCACAGTTGCACCAACAACCACAGCTTTTTCCACAACAACCACATCTGCTCCCACAACTACAGCAGCTCCCACAACCATAATAGCTTCCATTACTACAAGCACAGCTTCCCCCAAAACAACCACAGCGACATTAATGACATCTACAGCAGCAGCTACAACAAGTACACCTGTAGCTACAACGACTACAGATGCACCCACAACAACCACAACATCCAAAGACCTTCCCACAACAACTGAACCCCTGCCCACAACAACCACAGCTCCTGCTACAACACCCAAAGACCTTCCCACAACAACTGAACCCCTGCCCACAACAACCACAGCTCCTGCTACGACATCCGAAGACCTTCCCACAACAACTGAACCACTGCCCACAACAACCACATCTGCTCCCATCACTACAGCAGCTCCCACAACCATAATAGCTTCCATTACTACTAGCACAGCTTCCCCAAAACAACCGCAGCAACATTAATGACATCTAAAGCAGCAGCTATGACAAGTACAGCTGTAGCTACAACCACTACAGATGCACTCACAACAACCACAACCACAGCTGCTCCCATTCCAAACACAGCTGCTCCCACAACAACCACATCTGCACCACCTACAACCGCAGCATCTCCAATAACATCTACATTGGAGGCTTCAACAAGTACAGCTGAGGAAACAACAACCACAGTTGCACCAACAACCACAGCTTTTTCCACAACAACCACATCTGCTCCCACAACTACAGCAGCTCCCACAACCATAATAGCTTCCATTACTACAAGCACAGCTTCCCCCAAAACAACCACAGCGACATTAATGACATCTACAGCAGCAGCTACAACAAGTACACCTGTAGCTACAACGACTACAGATGCACCCACAACAACCACAACATCCAAAGACCTTCCCACAACAACTGAACCCCTGCCCACAACAACCACAGCTCCTGCTACAACACCCAAAGACCTTCCCACAACAACTGAACCCCTGCCCACAACAACCACAGCTCCTGCTACGACATCCGAAGACCTTCCCACAACAACTGAACCACTGCCCACAACAACCACATCTGCTCCCATCACTACAACAGCTCCCAAAACCATAATAGCTTCCATTACTACTAGCACAGCTTCCCCCAAAACAACCGCAGCAACATTAATGACATCTACAGCAGCAGCTATGACAAGTACAGCTGTAGCTACAACCACTACAGATGCACTCACAACAACCACAACCACAGCTGCTCCCATTCCAAACACATCTGCTCCCACAACAACCACATCTGCACCACCTACAACCGCAGCATCTCCAATAACATCTACATTGGAGGCTTCAACAAGTACAGCTGAGGAAACAACAACCACAGTTGCACCAACAACCACAGCTTTTTCCACAACAACCACATCTGCTCCCACAACTACAGCAGCTCCCACAACCATAATAGCTTCCATTACTACAAGCACAGCTTCCCCCAAAACAACCACAGCGACATTAATGACATCTACAGCAGCAGCTACAACGACTACAGATGCACTCACAACAACCACAACCACAGCTGCTCCCATTCCAAACGCAGCTGCACCCACAACAACTACATCTGCACCACCTACAACCACAGCATCTCCAATAACATCTACAGCAGAGGCTTCAACAAGTACAGCCGAGGCCACAAAAACTACAATTGCTCCAACAACAACCACAACTGAACCACTGCCCACAACAACCACATTTGCTCCCACCACTACAGCAGCTCCCACAACCATAATAGCTTCCATTACTACAAGCACAGCTTCCCCCAAAATAACCGCAGCAACATTAATGACATCTACAGCAGAGGCTTCAACAAGTACAGCTGTAGCTACAACCACTACAGATGCACTCACAACAACCACAACCACAGCTGCTCCCATTACAAACACAGCTGCTCCCACAACAACCACATCTGCACCACCTACAACCACAGCATCTCCAATAACATCTACAGCAGAGGCTTCAACAAGTACAGCCGAGGCCACAAAAACTACAATTGCACCAACAAAAACCACAACTGAACCACTGCCCACAACAACCACATCTGCTCCCACCACTACAGCAGCTCCCACAACCATAATAGCTTCCATTACTACAAGCACAGCTTCCCCCAAAATAACCGCAGCGAAATTAATGACATCTACAGCAGCAGCTTCAACAAGTACAGCTGTAGCTACAACCACTACAGATGCACTCACAACAACAACATCCAAAGACTTTCCCACAACAACTGAACCCCTGCCCACAACAACCACAGCTCCTGCTACAACATCCGAAGACCTTCCCACAACAACTGAACCCCTGCCCACAACAACCATAGCTCCTGCTACAACATCCGAAGACCTTCCCACAACAACTGAACCCCTGCCCACAACAACCATAGCTCCTGCAACAACATCCGAAGACCTTCCCACAACAACTGAACCCCTTCCAACAACAATCACAGCTCCTGCTACAACATCCGAAGACCTTCCCACAACAACTGAACCCCTGCCCACAACAATCACAGCTCCTGCTACAACATCCGAAGACCTTCCCACAACAACTGAACCCCTGCCCACAACAACCACAGCTCCTGCTACAACATCCGAAGACCTTCCCACAACAACTGAACCCCTGCCCACAACAACCACAGCTCCTGCTACATCATCTGAAGACCTTCCCACAACAACTGAACCCCTGCCCACAACAACCACAGCTCCTGATACAACATCCGAAAACCTTCCCACAACAACTGAACCCCTGCCCACAACAATCACAGCTCCTGCTACAACATCCGAAGACCTTCCCACAACAACTGAACCCCTGCCCACAACAACCACAGCTCCTGATACAACATCCGAAAACCTTCCCACAACAACTGAACCCCTGCCCACAACAATCACAGCTCCTGCTACAACATCCGAAGACCTTCCCACAACAACTGAACCCCTGCCCACAACAATCACAGCTCCTGCTACAACATCCAAAGACCTTCCCACAACAACTGAACCCCTGCCCACAACAACCACAGCTCCTGCTACGACATCCGAAGACCTTCCCATAACAACTGAACCCCTGCCCACAACAATCACAGCTCCTGCTACAACATCCGAAGACCTTCCCACAACAACTGATCCCCTGCCCACAACAATCACAGCTCCTGCTACAACATCTGAAGACCTTCCCACAACAACTGAAACCCTGCCCACAACAACCACAGCTAATGCTACAACATCCGAAGACCTTCCCACAACAACTGAACCCCTGCCCACCACAACCACAGCTCCTGCTACAACATCCGAAGACCTTCCCACAACAACTGAACCCCTGCCCACAACAATCACAGCTCCTGCTACAACATCTGAAGACCTTCCCACAACAACTGAACCCCTGCCCACAACAACCACAGCTCCTTCTACAACATCCGAAAACCTTCCCACAACAACTGAGCCCCTGCCCACAACAATCACAGTTCCTGCTACAACATCCGAAGACCTTCCCACAACAACTGAACCCCTGCCCACAACAACCACAGCTCCTGCTACAACATCCGAAGACCTTCCCACAACAACTGAACCCCTGCCCACAACAACCACAGCTCCTGCTACAACATCCGAACACCTTCCCACAACAACTGAACCCCTGCCCACAATAACCACAGCTACTGCTACAACATCCGAAGACCTTCCCACAACAACTGAACCACTGCCCACAACAACCACATCTTTTCCCACCACTACAGCAGCTCCCACAACCATAATAGCTTCCATTACTACAAGCACAGCTTCCCCCAAAAACACAGCAACATTAATGACATCTACAGCAGCAGCTACGACAAGTACAGCTGTAGCTACAACCACGACAGATGCAGCCACAACAACCACAACCACAGCTGCTGCTACAACAATAACAACAGCTACAGCAACAACACCCAAAACCTCGCCCATAACAACCACATCTGCACCAACCACAGCATCTCCAATAACATCTACAGCAGAGGCTTCAACAAGTACAGCTGAGGCCACAAAAACTACAATTGCACCAACAACAACCACAGCATCTCCAATAACATCTACAGCAGCAGCTTCAACAAGTACAGCTGTAGCTACAACCACTACAGATGCACCCACAACAACAACAACATCCAAAGACCTGCCCACAACAACCACAGCTCCTGCTAAAACATCCGAAGACCTTCCCACAACAACTACATCTGCTCCCACCACTACAGCAGCTCCCACAACCATAATAGCTTCCAACACTACAAGCACAGCTTCCCCAAAACAACCACAGAGACATTAATGACATCTACAGCAGCATCTTCAACAAGTACAGCTGTAGCTACAACCACTACAGATGCAGCCACAACAACAACATCCAAAGACCTTCCCACAACAACTGAACCCCTGCCCACAACAACACAGCTCCTGATACAACATCCGAAAACCTTCCCACAACAACTGAACCCCTGCCCACAACAATCACAGCTCCTGCTACAACATCCAAAGACCTTCCCACAACAACTGAACCCGTGCCCACAACAACCACAGCTCCTGCTACAACATCCGAACACCTTCCCACAACAACTGAACCCCTGCCCACAACAACCACAGCTACTGCTACAACATCCGAAGACCTTCCCACAACAACTGAACCCTGCCCACAACAACCACAGCTCCTGCTACGACATCCGAAGACCTTCCCATAACAACTGAACCCCTGCCCACAACAATCACAGCTCCTGCTACAACATCCGAAGACCTTCCCACAACAACTGATCCCCTGCCCACAACAATCACAGCTCCTGCTACAACATCTGAAGACCTTCCCACAACAACTGAAACCCTGCCCACAACAACCACAGCTAATGCTACAACATCCGAAGACCTTCCCACAACAACTGAACCCCTGCCCACCACAACCACAGCTCCTGCTACAACATCCGAAGACCTTCCCACAACAACTGAACCCCTGCCCACAACAATCACAGGTCCTGCTACAACATCTGAAGACCTTCCCACAACAACTGAACCCCTGCCCACAACAACCACAGCTCCTTCTACAACATCCGAAAACCTTCCCACAACAACTGAGCCCCTGCCCACAACAATCACAGTTCCTGCTACAACATCCGAAGACCTTCCCACAACAACTGAACCCCTGCCCACAACAACCACAGCTCCTGCTACAACATCCGAAGACCTTCCCACAACAACTGAACCCCTGCCCACAACAACCACAGCTCCTGCTACAACATCCGAACACCTTCCCACAACAACTGAACCCTGCCCACAATAACCACAGCTACTGCTACAACATCCGAAGACCTTCCCACAACAACTGAACCACTGCCCACAACAACCACATCTTTTCCCACCACTACAGCAGCTCCCACAACCATAATAGCTTCCATTACTACAAGCACAGCTTCCCCCCCAAAAAACACAGCAACATTAATGACATCTACAGCAGCAGCTACGACAAGTACAGCTGTAGCTACAACCACGACAGATGCAGCCACAACAACCACAACCACAGCTGCTGCTACAACAATAACAACAGCTACAGCAACAACACCCAAAACCTCGCCCATAACAACCACATCTGCACCAACCACAGCATCTCCAATAACATCTACAGCAGAGGCTTCAACAAGTACAGCTGAGGCCACAAAAACTACAATTGCACCAACAACAACCACAGCATCTCCAATAACATCTACAGCAGCAGCTTCAACAAGTACAGCTGTAGCTACAACCACTACAGATGCACCCACAACAACAACAACATCCAAAGACCTGCCCACAACAACCACAGCTCCTGCTAAAACATCCGAAGACCTTCCCACAACAACTACATCTGCTCCCACCACTACAGCAGCTCCCACAACCATAATAGCTTCCAACACTACAAGCACAGCTTCCCCCAAAACAACCACAGAGACATTAATGACATCTACAGCAGCATCTTCAACAAGTACAGCTGTAGCTACAACCACTACAGATGCAGCCACAACAACAACATCCAAAGACCTTCCCACAACAACTGAACCCTGCCCACAACAACCACAGCTCCTGATACAACATCCGAAAACCTTCCCACAACAACTGAACCCCTGCCCACAACAATCACAGCTCCTGCTACAACATCCAAAGACCTTCCCACAACAACTGAACCCGTGCCCACAACAACCACAGCTCCTGCTACAACATCCGAACACCTTCCCACAACAACTGAACCCCTGCCCACAATAACCACAGCTACTGCTACAACATCCGAAGACCTTCCCACAACAACTGAACCACTGCCCACAACAACCACATCTTTTCCCACCACTACAGCAGCTCCCACAACCATAATAGCTTCCATTACTACAAGCACAGCTTCCCCCCCAAAAAACACAGCAACATTAATGACATCTACAGCAGCAGCTACGACAAGTACAGCTGTAGCTACAACCACGACAGATGCAGCCACAACAACCACAACCACAGCTGCTGCTACAACAATAACAACAGCTACAGCAACAACACCCAAAACCTCGCCCATAACAACCACATCTGCACCAACCACAGCATCTCCAATAACATCTACAGCAGAGGCTTCAACAAGTACAGCTGAGGCCACAAAAACTACAATTGCACCAACAACAACCACAGCATTTCCAATAACATCTACAGCAGCAGCTTCAACAAGTACAGCTGTAGCTACAACCACTACAGATGCACCCACAACAACAACAACATCCAAAGACCTGCCCACAACAACCACAGCTCCTGCTAAAACATCCGAAGACCTTCCCACAACAACTACATCTGCTCCCACCACTACAGCAGCTCCCACAACCATAATAGCTTCCAACACTACAAGCACAGCTTCCCCCAAAACAACCACAGAGACATTAATGACATCTACAGCAGCAGCTTCAACAAGTACAGCTGTAGCTACAACCACTACAGATGCAGCCACAACAACATCCGAAGACCTTCCCACAACAACTGAACCCCTGCCCACAACAACCACAGCTCCTGCTACAACATCCGAAGACCTTCCCACAACAACTGAACCCCTGCCCACAACAACCACAGCTACTGCTACAACATCCGAAGACCTTCCCACAACAACTGAACCCCTGCCCACAACAACCACAGCTCCTGCTACAACATCCGAAGACCTTCCCACAACAACTGAACCCCTGCCCACAACAATCACAGCTCCTGCTACAACATCCGAAGACCTTCCCACAACAACTGAACCCCTGCCCACAACAACCACAGCTCCTGCTACAACATCCGAAGACCTTCCCACAACAACTGAACCCCTGCCCACAACAACCACAGCTCCTGCTACAACATCCGAAAACCTTCCCACAACAACTGAATCCCTGCCCACAACAATCACAGCTCTTGCCACGACATCCGAAGACCTTCCCACAACAACTGAACCCCTGCCCACAACAACCACAGCTAATGCTACAACATCCGAAGACCTTCCCACAACAACTGAACCCCTGCCCACAACAACCACAGCTCCTGCTACAACATCCGAAGACCTTCCCACAACAACTGAACCCCTGCCCACAACAACCACAGCTACTGCTACAACATCCGAAGACCTTCCCACAACAACTGAACCCCTGCCCACAACAATCACAGCTCCTGCTACAACATCTGAAGACCTTCCCACAACAACTGAACCCCTGCCCACAACAACCACAGCTCCTGCTAGAACATCCGAAGACCTTCCCACAACAACTGAACCCCTGCCCACAACAACTGAACTACTGCCCACAACAACCACATCTGCTCCCACCACTACAGCAGCTCCCACAACCATAATAGCTTCCATTACTACAAGCACAGTTTCCCCCAACACAACCACAGCAACACGAATGACATCTACAGCAGCAGCTATGACAAGTACAGCTGTAGCTACAACCACTACAGATGCAGTCACAACAACCACAACCACAGCTGCTTCTACAACAATAACAACAGCTACAGCAACATCACCGAAAACCTCGCCCACACCAAACACATCTGCACCAACCACAACCACAGCATCTCCAATAACATCTACAGCAGAGGCTTCAACAAGTACAGCTGAGGCCACAAAAACTACAATTGCACCAACAACAACCACATCGTCTTCCACAACAACCTCAGCTGCTTACACAACAACAACTGCTGGTGCTACAACAACAAAAGCTGCAGCAACAACAACCAACGTCCTGCCCACCACAACCACATCTGCTCCAACTACAACAACAGATTCACCCACAACAACCACAATTGTTTCCACAACAGCGGCAGATCCGTCAACTGAAGTTTTTCCCACAACCACAGCTGCTATGTCAACAAAAGCTGTATCCACAACAACCACAGCAACTCCAACAACAATCCCAGCTGCTGCTACAACAACATTTGTGGCATCAACACCCAAAACTCTACCCACGACAACCACTGCTGCTCCCACAACAAACTTAGCTGCCCCCGCAACAACCACATCTTCACAAATCACAACCAAAGCAACACCATCTACAGCTGAGGCTTCAACAACCACAGCTGCACCAACAACAACCACAGTTTCTCTCACAACAATCATAGCTGCTGCTACAACAATCACATCTGCTCTCACAACCACTGCAAATCCCACAACAACTTCCCTTACAACAACTGCAGAAACAACAACCACAGCCCTGCCCACAACTACCACAGCTGCTCCAACAACAATCACAGATTCACCCAAAACAAACACATCTGCTTCCACAACTACAGCAAGTCCCACAACCACAACAATGTCCCTTACAACAACTACAGCTTCTCCCACAACAATCACAGTTTCTCCCACAACCACAACAGCTTCCCTTACAACCACAGCTGTTTCCACAACAACTACCGCTATCCCCACAACAAACACAGCTACACCCAAAACAACCACAGCTACACAGACGACAACTACAGCTCCTGTTAAAACAACAGTGGCTCCCACAACAACAGGAGCTCCCACAACAACCACAGTTGCTCCTCTACAACAACAGCTGCCATAACAACAACAGCAACAACAAAAGCTTCTGTAACAACCATCAATACTAGCCCTACCACAATTAAAGCTAACCTCACAACAACCACAGGTGCTCCAATGACCACCACAGCTGCATCCACAGCTACCACAGCTGCATCCACAACCACAACATTTGCACTAACAACATCCCCAGCTGCTGCTATGACAACAACAGCCACCCCTACAACAACTACAACTGCTCCCACAACAACCACAGCAGTGCCAACATCAACCACTGCAGCTCCCACTACACTCACAGCTTCACCATCGACAACCACAGTTGCTGCAAAGACCAGCAACACCCACCACACAACAACCACAGCTGCTGTAACTACCACAGCTACAGCTGCACCAACGTCAACTACAGCTGCTAAGACAACAACAACTGTTTCCCCAACCACCGCATCCACAAACCCTCCAACGTCAAATGAAGGTGTACTTATTCTAAAGTTCCGGTTGAACCGTACGTTTATGGAAGCCTACAAAGATTCAAATTCCTTGGATTACATTACTTTGGCTTTAAATGTCACAACTGAGGTAAAAGTTGATCATTAATAGAAATATTGAAATGGACATTTACAAAAATATCTTGCTTGAGAGTTATTAGTAACTACTACACATTTTTTGTTCTTAAAATACTCATTATGCCCTCTGATATCTTTCTACAGTTGACTCGAGGATACACAAATGTATATCCTGTGATCTTCCTCAGATGCATCATCATCAGTTTTTGGTATGTTCAGTTTTCATTTTGGTCCATATTTCTACAACTTACTTGCAGCTAGAACAAGTGTGTTATTTACGTTTACCATTATTTAATCATACTAATACTACTACAACCAATAATAATAACTTTTATCCCTTTTCACATACATTTTACTTCTTTGATTTTTAGGTCTGGGTCTGTGGGTGTGACAACCAACTTGATCTTCACACGCCAGTCTGTGGTCCCTAACGTTACAAATGTAGAGGACTCCCTCAAGACATCCATCAACACGTCCACAGTTTTCTTAGATGTTTTTCCTGGCAGTATCAAAGCTGGTAAGGATGAATCTTAACACAATATTTATGAAAATTCATACAGTACAGATGATTGTTTGAATCAATATTCAAAATAATAGCATGTTATTTTTTGCTGTAATAGATGCTGTAAATGGGACACTGCAGTTCGATGAACAACAATTTAAGATTTCTGCCCATATTAGACATGTCGATGTCCCGGATTTGGCTTTTGTTTACAACGTAATTCTAGTCACATTATTGCATATTGAGCGAGACCTGTCCCAATTTAGGGACACCGATCCCATAGAGGTTAAATCACTTTTTCCCCCTGATCAATCTTCACACAATACCTCATAATGACAAAGCAAAACAGGTGAAGAAAGTTTTGCAAATGTTTTAGAAAAAAAACACTGAATATCACATTTACATATGTTTTCAGACCCTTTAATCAATAATTAGTTGACGCATCTTTGGCAGCAATTATAGCCTCGTGTCTTCTGGGGTATGGCTCTACAAGCTTGTCACACCTGCATTTGGAGAGTTTCCGCTGCTGCTGAAAAACATCCCCACAGCATGATGCTGCCACCACCATACTTCACCATAGGGATGGTGTCAGGTTTCCTCCAGACAAGACGTTTGACATTATGGCCAAAGAATACAATCTTGGTTTCATCAGACCAGATAATCTTGTTTCTCATGGTTTGAGAGTCTTTAAGTGCCTTTTGACTAACTCCAAGCGGGCTGTTTTACTGAGAAGTGGCATCCTTCTGGCCACACTACCATAAAGGCCTGATTGGTGGAAAGCTGCAGAGATGGTTGTCCTTCTGGAAGGTTCTCCCATCTCCACAGAGGAACTATAGAGCTCTGTCAGAGTGACCATCATGTTCTTGGTCTCCTCCCTGACCAAGGCCCTTTTTCCCCTGATTTTTCCCCACAGCTCCTGCTACAACATCCGAAGACCTTCCCACAACAACTGAACCCCTGCCCACCACAACCACAGCTCCTGCTACAACATCCGAAAACCTTCCCACAACAACTGAATCCCTGCCCACAACAATCACAGCTCTTGCCACGACATCCGAAGACCTTCCCACAACAACTGAACCCCTGCCCACAACAACCACAGCTAATGCTACAACATCCGAAGACCTTCCCACAACAACTGAACCCCTGCCCACAACAACCACAGCTCCTGCTACAACATCCGAAGACCTTCCCACAACAACTGAACCCCTGCCCACAACAACCACAGCTACTGCTACAACATCCGAAGACCTTCCCACAACAACTGAACCCCTGCCCACAACAATCACAGCTCCTGCTACAACATCTGAAGACCTTCCCACAACAACTGAACCCCTGCCCACAACAACCACAGCTCCTGCTAGAACATCCGAAGACCTTCCCACAACAACTGAACCCCTGCCCACAACAACTGAACTACTGCCCACAACAACCACATCTGCTCCCACCACTACAGCAGCTCCCACAACCATAATAGCTTCCATTACTACAAGCACAGTTTCCCCCAACACAACCACAGCAACACGAATGACATCTACAGCAGCAGCTATGACAAGTACAGCTGTAGCTACAACCACTACAGATGCAGTCACAACAACCACAACCACAGCTGCTTCTACAACAATAACAACAGCTACAGCAACATCACCGAAAACCTCGCCCACACCAAACACATATGCACCAACCACAACCACAGCATCTCCAATAACATCTACAGCAGAGGCTTCAACAAGTACAGCTGAGGCCACAAAACTACAATTGCACCAACAACAACCACATCGTCTTCCACAACAACCTCAGCTGCTTACACAACAACAACTGCTGGTGCTACAACAACAAAAGCTGCAGCAACAACAACCAACGTCCTGCCCACCACAACCACATCTGCTCCAACTACAACAACAGATTCACCCACAACAACCACAATTGTTTCCACAACAGCGGCAGATCCGTCAACTGAAGTTTTTCCCACAACCACAGCTGCTATGTCAACAAAAGCTGTATCCACAACAACCACAGCAACTCCAACAACAATCCCAGCTGCTGCTACAACAACATTTGTGGCATCAACACCCAAAACTCTACCCACGACAACCACTGCTGCTCCCACAACAAACTTAGCTGCCCCCGCAACAACCACATCTTCACAAATCACAACCAAAGCAACACCATCTACAGCTGAGGCTTCAACAACCACAGCTGCACCAACAACAACCACAGTTTCTCTCACAACAATCATAGCTGCTGCTACAACAATCACATCTGCTCTCACAACCACTGCAAATCCCACAACAACTTCCCTTACAACAACTGCAGAAACAACAACCACAGCCCTGCCCACAACTACCACAGCTGCTCCAACAACAATCACAGATTCACCCAAAACAAACACATCTGCTTCCACAACTACAGCAAGTCCCACAACCACAACAATGTCCCTTACAACAACTACAGCTTCTCCCACAACAATCACAGTTTCTCCCACAACCACAACAGCTTCCCTTACAACCACAGCTGTTTCCACAACAACTACCGCTATCCCCACAACAAACACAGCTACACCCAAAACAACCACAGCTACACAGACGACAACTACAGCTCCTGTTAAAACAACAGTGGCTCCCACAACAACAGGAGCTCCCACAACAACCACAGTTGCTCCCTCTACAACAACAGCTGCCATAACAACAACAGCAACAACAAAAGCTTCTGTAACAACCATCAATACTAGCCCTACCACAATTAAAGCTAACCTCACAACAACCACAGGTGCTCCAATGACCACCACAGCTGCATCCACAGCTACCACAGCTGCATCCACAACCACAACATTTGCACTAACAACATCCCCAGCTGCTGCTATGACAACAACAGCCACCCCTACAACAACTACAACTGCTCCCACAACAACCACAGCAGTGCCAACATCAACCACTGCAGCTCCCACTACACTCACAGCTTCACCATCGACAACCACAGTTGCTGCAAAGACCAGCAACACCCACCACACAACAACCACAGCTGCTGTAACTACCACAGCTACAGCTGCACCAACGTCAACTACAGCTGCTAAGACAACAACAACTGTTTCCCCAACCACCGCATCCACAAACCCTCCAACGTCAAATGAAGGTGTACTTATTCTAAAGTTCGGTTGAACCGTACGTTTATGGAAGCCTACAAAGATTCAAATTCCTTGGATTACATTACTTTGGCTTTAAATGTCACAACTGAGGTAAAAGTTGATCATTAATAGAAATATTGAAATGGACATTTACAAAAATATCTTGCTTGAGAGTTATTAGTAACTACTACACATTTTTTGTTCTTAAAATACTCATTATGCCCTCTGATATCTTTCTACAGTTGACTCGAGGATACACAAATGTATATCCTGGGATCTTCCTCAGATGCATCATCATCAGTTTTTGGTATGTTCAGTTTTCATTTTGGTCCATATTTCTACAACTTACTTGCAGCTAGAACAAGTGTGTTATTTACGTTTACCATTATTTAATCATACTAATACTACTACAACCAATAATAATAACTTTTATCCCTTTTCACATACATTTTACTTCTTTGATTTTTAGGTCTGGGTCTGTGGGTGTGACAACCAACTTGATCTTCACACGCCAGTCTGTGGTCCCTAACGTTACAAATGTAGAGGACTCCCTCAAGACATCCATCAACACGTCCACAGTTTTCTTAGATGTTTTTCCTGGCAGTATCAAAGCTGGTAAGGATGAATCTTAACACAATATTTATGAAAATTCATACAGTACAGATGATTGTTTGAATCAATATTCAAAATAATAGCATGTTATTTTTTGCTGTAATAGATGCTGTAAATGGGACACTGCAGTTCGATGAACAACAATTTAAGATTTCTGCCCATATTAGACATGTCGATGTCCCGGATTTGGCTTTTGTTTACAACGTAATTCTAGTCACATTATTGCATATTGAGCGAGACCTGTCCCAATTTAGGGACACCGATCCCATAGAGGTTAAATCACTTTTTCCCCCTGATCAATCTTCACACAATACCTCATAATGACAAAGCAAAACAGGTGAAGAAAGTTTTGCAAATGTTTTAGAAAAAAAACACTGAATATCACATTTACATATGTTTTCAGACCCTTTAATCAATAATTAGTTGACGCATCTTTGGCAGCAATTATAGCCTCGTGTCTTCTGGGGTATGGCTCTACAAGCTTGTCACACCTGCATTTGGAGAGTTTCCGCTGCTGCTGAAAAACATCCCCACAGCATGATGCTGCCACCACCATACTTCACCATAGGGATGGTGTCAGGTTTCCTCCAGACAAGACGTTTGACATTATGGCCAAAGAATACAATCTTGGTTTCATCAGACCAGATAATCTTGTTTCTCATGGTTTGAGAGTCTTTAAGTGCCTTTTGACTAACTCCAAGCGGGCTGTTTTACTGAGAAGTGGCATCCTTCTGGCCACACTACCATAAAGGCCTGATTGGTGGAAAGCTGCAGAGATGGTTGTCCTTCTGGAAGGTTCTCCCATCTCCACAGAGGAACTATAGAGCTCTGTCAGAGTGACCATCATGTTCTTGGTCTCCTCCCTGACCAAGGCCCTTTTTCCCCTGATTACTCAGTTTGGCCGGGCAGCCAGCTCCAGGAAGAGTCTTGTTGCTCCAAACTTCTTCCATTTAAGAATGATGGAGGCCACTGTGTTCTTAGGGACCTTCAATGCTGCATAAATGTTTTGGTACCCTTCCCCAGAGTTGTGCCTAGACACATCCCTGTCTCAGAACTATACAGACAATTCCTTCGACCTCATGGCTTGGTTTTTGCTTTGACATGCAGTGTCAACTGTGGGACCTTATATAGGTGTGTGTTTTTACAAATCATGTCCACTCAATTGAATTCATCACAGGTGGACTAAAAGTTGTAGAAACATCTCAAGGATGATCAATGGAAACAGGATGCACCTGAGCTTAATTTCATGTCTCATAGCAAAGGGTTTGATTACCTATGTAAATAAGGTATTTCTGTTTTTTTATTTTTACATGAAATGTCTAGAAACCTGTTTTTGCTTTGCCATCATGCAGTTTTGTGAGTAGATTGATGAGGGAAAAAAACTGTTAAATCTATTTTAGAATAAGCCTGTAACGTAACAAAATGGGGAAAAAGTCAGGGGTCTGAATACTTTCCGAATGTACTGTATAATATACTAAATGGATACTGCTGGACACCAGTTGATCATCCCTGATTTGCATGAATCATTATTTTGTTCAGGTGGTCTGCAGCTTACATCTTTTATATTTTTGCAAGAACATAGACTTTGGGAAGGCTTTGCAGAGGCTTTTAAATGGTCAAAATCTGTTTTTTTTTTTACAGAACTCCGGAACTCGACGTCTAATGCTACAACTGTTGCTATGACTACAACTACGACTACTGCTATGACTACTGCTATGACTACTGCAACCACCACGACAGTCACGCCAGCAGCAACCACAAACACTACAGAGGGTTCAAATACCTCCAGCAGCGCTATGGCAAGAAACAGACCTCAAGAAATGGTCACTATATTACTTGCTTCAATGCTGATCTATTTCTTCAGAACAGAATAACTCTAGGACTCAATTAAACCCATTAAGCTGATAATGTAATGAAGCTAATTCTGCCACAAAACCAGAAAATGTATCATTTTGAAATTGTGTGATGTTTTGCTATTTAATATTTACATTTTGTTTTAGTATATTGCAATAGGTTATGAATAATGTAATATCATACAAATGAAATTAACAAATTCAATTATAAAATAAGCATGTAAACCTAATTGTCTATTCTGTCATCTATATTTGTCCTTATTGTGACCCAACTCCAGCCATACGTTGTAATCTTTGGAAATTACTTTGAAAACCCTTGAATAAATATTGCCATATAAAACCATATACCAATAAACATGTATTAACAAATAGCCTTTAGATAGTAGATGTATTGTAATAACACGGAAATAAACTAAAATGAATCTTATCAATGTTGTTGAAGTCTACATACTACATTATACATACTGTACTTATCTGAGATATTGAGTGCCATGAACATGAAAATGTTCAACAGTCGGTAAATCACTAAATTGTACATTTCCGAAATGCCTGACAAACAAAATATTGTCTGGAGGAAGTATCATCAAGTGAAATCTCATAACAGATATCATACACTACCTTCAGGAAGTATTCACACCTCTTGATTTTTTCAGAAAGAAAATGTTACAGCCTATTTAAATTGTATTCAATTAAGATTTTGTGTCAGTGGTTTACACACAATACCCCATAATGTCAAAGACAAGTGACGTTTTTAGACATTTTATAAATTAATAGAAAAAGAACATCTGAAATGTCTTAAGTTAATAAGTATTCAACTCCAATCTCCAATTCAATCTGCATCACCCTTGTGATGTCTTAAGGGTCATACATTTCCCTTTAAAGCCACTTTGTTTAAAAGCAGAGAAAACCCCCTACATTTTTTCAACTTGACATTTTATGACTTTCCCCGAGAGTGACCCCAACATTAGAAAAGTGAAACATCACCTTTGTTCATATTTCCATGAAAGCTGAACACCACCAGGGTACAAAGATTGTCTTAGGGTCATTTTTGACCCCAGGTTATAAAACCATTTACGCACCACAATAACCACACACGCACTGTCACGCCCTGAACATAGTTCCTTTTTTATGTCTCTATTTTGGTTTGGTCGGGCGTGAGTTGGGGTGGGCATTCTATGTTTTCTTTTCTATGCGTTTGGCCTAGTATGGTTCCCAATCAGAGGCAGCTGTCTATCGTTGTCTCTCATTGAGAACCATACTTAGGTAGCCTTTTCCCACCTGTTGTTTGTGGGTAGTTGTTTCCTGTTTTGTGTTTTCACCTTTCAGGACTGTTTCGATTTTCATTTCTTACATTCACTTTGCCCACACCTGCCCGCCCGTCCAACGTCACTACTCTGGATGATTCTGACTTAGAATATGTGGACAACTACAAACACATAGGTGTCTGGTTAGACTGCAAACTCTCCTTCCAGACTCACATTAAGCATTTCCAATCCAAAATTAAATCTAGAATCGGCTTCCTATTTTGCAACAAAGCATCCTTCACTCATGCTGCCAAACACCCTCATAAAACTGACTATCCTACCGATCCTTGACTTCGGCGATGTCTTTACAAAATAGCCTCCAAAACTCTACTCAGCAAATTGGATGCAGTCTATCACAGTGCAATCCATTTTGTCTCCAAAGCCCCATATACTACCCACCACTGCGACCTAAATGCTCTCATTGGCTGGCCCTCGCTTCATATTCGTCACCAAACCCACTGGCTCATCTATAAGTCTTTGCTAGGTAAATCCCAGTCTTATCTCAGCTCACTGGTCACCATAGCAGCACACACTTCAGCAGGTATATTTCACTGGTCATCCCCAAAGCCAATTCCTCCTTCGACCGCCTTTCCTCCCAGTTCTCTGCTGCCAATGACTGGAACGAACTGCAAAAATCACTGAAGCTGGAGACTCATATCTCCCTCACTAGCTTCAAGCACCAGCTGTCAGTGCAGCTCACAGATCACTACACCTGTACATAGCCCATTTGTAAATAGCCCACCCAACTACCTCCTCCCTATATTGTTATTTATTTAGCTCCTTTGCACCCCAGTATCTCTACTTGCACATTCATCTTCTGCACATCTACCATTCCAGTGTTTAATTGCTATATTGTAATTACTTCGCCACCATGGCCTATTTATTGCCTTACCTCTCTTATCCTACCTCATTTGCACACAATGTATATAGACTTTTTCTATTGAATTATTGACTGTATTTCTTTATTCTATGTGTAACTCTGTGTTTTTGTTTGTGTCGCACTGCTTTGATTTATCTTGGCCAGGTCGCAGTTGTAAATGAGAACTTGTTCTCAACTAGCCTGCCTGGTTAAATAAAGGTTAAATAAAAAATAAAAGACCTGCAAGACATGTGAGAGACAAACTGGAGGCCTTAAGAGAGGTCTGGGAGAAGTGGGTGGAGCGTCTGCCATACCTCTACAACCCTGGGCCTGAAGTAACAGTGGATGAGCAACTGGTTCCATTCAGAGGTAAATGTTTATTTTCATATCTGTAATATAAGTAATTTCCACTGTTAATTTTATTATGTATTGCTGTAATATCATTGATTTATGTGATTGTTTTTTGTGACACGGATACTAATTACTGATCGTAATCTCTTTGGTCAAAAGGTTGCTGTCGTTTCCGGCAGTATATGCCCAGCAAGCCAGCAAAGTATGGCATCAAGATATGGGTGGCCTGTGATGCACAATCCAGCTACACTTGGAAGACGTAAGTCAACACAGGGAAGCCGACCAGTGGAGGCCCAGGGAAGAACCAGGGGATGCAGGTTGTGCTTAATGTGACAGATGGACTGAGGGGGCACAACGACAATTTCTTCACCTCTTATGACTCAGCCAGCAACTCCTGAAGAGGAAGACCACCATGGTTGGCACAGTTAGAAAAAACAAGCGTGATTTCCCCCTGCACTCCTTGCAACAAGGGGGAGAGAGGCATTCTTATCAAAATGTGCCTTCACCCCCACCACCACTCTAGTTTCTTATCTCCCAAAGAGGAACAAGAATGTGGTCCTCCTGTGCACACTGCACACAAAGTCTGAGATCAGTGGTTTTGAGGACAGGAAGCCAGCCATCGTCCTGGACTACAACCATAAGAAAAGAGACGTGGACAACCTGGACAAGGTGATTTAAACTTACAGCTGCAGGAGGATGACTGCCCTCTGGCCCCTGGTCATCTTCCATAATATCTTTGATGTGTCCTCATACAATGCCTTCGTGATATGGAACAAGATCAACCTTACCTGGATGACTGATAAGCGAATCAAGAGAAGGGTGTTCCTGGAGCAGCTGGGAAAGGCACTTGTAACCCCACACATTCAAAGAAGGGAGCGCATCCCCCGCACAGCAGCCTCTCCTGCGCTGGTGAAAGCTGTTCAGGTGGCTGAATCTTGTCTTGATCCACCTGAGGCTGCAGCTGGGGCAGGCAAGAGGAGGAGATGCCAATTCTGCCCCACAAGGAAGAACTGTAAAACAAATACTATGTGCTGCACATGTGAGAAATACACCTACAAAGTCCATGCACACACATTTGCATACTGTCCTACGTGATAATTAGAGTTGATTGATTTATGTTCTTCATGTTTTTGTTTTGCATCTATCATCTTATTTTATTTTATTTACTTATTTACTGTTGTTGTTTATACACCTTGTGGGTGGGGGCAATGGATAACAAAATGGGAGAAGACTCATATTTTGTAGCAGAATTTCTCATTGTACAGTATATAAAAGTATATCACTATATTGCCCAAAAAAAGTTCAAGACTGTTATTGTTTCCGTTCAATAAAATGCATTCAAAACTACTTTCTGCACATTTCTGCTCCATTCTTAGAAAATACAAGTTCTATCTCTTGCTAAAAAATGTGTATGTTTACACCTATACAGTACCTTTAGCAATAATAATAATAAACCTCTACTTTAGTAAAGAAAACAATTATGACAGGTTTGTTGTAATTTTTAATTTATTTATTTTTTATTTCACCTTTATTTAACCAGGTAGGCCAGTTGAGAACAAATTCTCATTTACAACTGTTACCTGGCCAAGATAAAGCAAAGCAGTGTGACAAAAACAACAGTTAAACATGGGATAAACAAACGTACAGTCAATAATACAATAGAAAAATCTGTAAAAACGAGTGGTGTCCACTGAATAAATGCAGTCTTTCTGCATTGTGAAGAGGGAAAACCCAGATATTCACAAATTTTGTGATGAACATGCAAAATAGATTTAGGAAAAATAAAAATTAATTAAAATAAAATTAAGCTGCCTTATTGCTTTACAAATATGCATTTTTTTAACCTTTATTTAACTAGGCAACTCAGTTAAGAACAAATTCTTATTTTCAATGACGGCCTTGGAACAGTGGGTTAACTGCCTGTTCAGGGGCAGAACGACAGATTTGTACCTTGTCAGCTCGGGGGTTTGAACTTGCAACCTTCCGGTTACTAGTCCAACACCACTAGGCTATGCTGCCGCCCCATATATGGAGAATGTTTTCACACCCTTCGCACAGTTTAAAAAATGTTAAATTAAATTAAAATCCAACAATAGACAAAATTGGGATTTTCCCACAGATCTACATAAATAACTCCATACTTTCAAAGTGAAAGAGAAATTATAGATATGTTCTCAAAGTACTGAAAACAAACAATGTATTGATTGCGTAGGTCTTCACACCCAAGAGTTCATATTCAGTGGAAGCACCATTTGGCACATATGACTGGTGTGGAATACTTTTAATAAGATTACATCAACTTTTTCAGAAACATCGATCCATTGTTCTCGGCAAACTTGCTCAACCTCAGTCAAGTTGGTTGGGGATCACTGAAGGAGCGCAACATTGAAATCTTGTCTTTGATTTTTTTTAAGACTAGCACACTCAGAAACACAATTGTGTGGAAAACCATTCTGGTGTGTATTTGGCAATTTGAGTAATTGAAGACCTGAGAAATACAACTACTTTTGATCCTAACTAACTCTCCAGTCCCTGCTGGTGACAAGCATACCCATGACTCTGATTTTCAAGCAGATTTAAGTCTGGACCTAGACTAGCACCCTCAGAAACACTCAACACCATGTGGAAAACCATTTAGTAATTTAGAAGACACTCTTATTCAGAGTAACTTTTACAGTTAGTGAATTCAGGTACGAGAACCACAACTCACAGTCATAGTAAAGAAACCTTACACCTGCCTCAGTCTTGTGAAGTGTATGGACGCAACCCAGTTGTTCATTCTAAATGTCCCATTGCCATACTCGCTGACAACGTTCTTATCCCTTGCTTGCTAGCAAGCCAACTATAGCTAATTTACATTCACGTTAAAAAGTACAGCCAGAATACCAGCAAAGTATTTGCATTTGTTTAAATTGCTTTCTATTGACATTGATTTGCAGACATCCATTACAATGAGCTAATGAGGTGCGATTTTGCCTGGCAAAGAAAATGTGCTTACTCGTCAGGACACTGTTGTTCAGAGGAGCTAGTGAACAACACAGCTAACATAATCACTTCAAACTGAAGATGGACAGATGGCAAACTAGCTGCACTTACCTTTTTCAATTGACATTTCTTTGTATATATATCCATGAACTGATTTTGACTGGCTGAGAAAAGCTGCCTGTCTGTCCGTCTCGTCCCTACTCCCGACATGTTCATTATTACTGGACAGCTGGAGATCGAATTTGAAAATTGAAACAATGTTGCAAATGTCGGAGAGACAGAGAGCAAGGTTTATACAAATCTCTGCTGTTGAAAACTAAATGGTAGCTAAAAAGAAATGTGAGATTATGTTTTTTTTTATAGTGGAGATCAAGTTTGTAAATTGCTTGGCTGGACTGAAGAGACAGTGGATGGAGCAGTCAGATGGAACAGAGTAAATAGGCATTTTAAGGTCATAGATTTAGCCAGCGGTAATTTGTGGAATAGTCACTGTCTGGAATTCGATTTGAACCAATCAACATTCAGAACAAGACCCACCCGTTATATAATACAGTATTACACAATGGCCTTGTTGCAATCAACAATTATGATTTGGAATGGAGGCCAGTGTCATACAGGCCAGTAGGCCTACTTAGAAGTGCCACATCAAGGGTGTGCAGGCCTACACAATCAATATATATATATATTTGTTTTTTAAAGCACATTTCTATCATTTTCATTTTACTTACAAAGTGTGGAGTAGCTTAATTTAATTAATTGATTTTTAGATTTTAATTTAAGGCTGCGCAATGTGAAAAGCTTGCAAAGGGTGTGAAGACGTTCTTGGCATTCTATAATGAAAGAATCCTACTATGTCTGATGTCCTTTCTTGCTTTCACTTGGTAACCTTCTTGATTGATTTGGTAGATAAACGTGAAGGAGATTTTGGTCACAAGTTTACTTGGTGACAAGATCATTTAATGTGATATTATTGGATTAGGAAACATTTCTCTAAACTGGTGCAATAACACCGTTTTTTGGAGAGGAATTTTGATGTTTGAGTGTTTATTACTGTTTTGTAGTTTAACACGAAATTCTGTCAAATATCAATATTGATGACAAAATTATGAAACATAGATTTTTTTTGTATATATTGTTTAATTGTGTTAATATTTTGTTTTGATGGATTTTAATTGTTAAACTGTTATTTTTGAAGTTCAGATGTGTGTATAAAGTTTGCACATAAAAAACAATTGCATTTATAATGATGAAATGCACAAATACAATCATGAATATGAAATTAGTTGGATAATGAGAGATAACTCTACAAAGTAATGCTATAAAATCTAAATCATAAAAAAATCCTAGCATTCTTACACGAAATTCAGTATCTTGCATGCCAATTTCCACTCACCTGAACTTCTTGAAATAATAAATAAAGTCCACATAAAATTATACTCCCAAAGGGTCACAAAGTTATTGTCAGCCAGGAATACAGGTCCAAAAGTAGCGCATATCCTCACTCTATCACCTCACGATCATTACTGTCAGTATGGCAGGAGAACCCAGGTATGCTGAATAAGAATCTCAGACCATATTTACAGCCTTAATATTGCAATTGCTGATCCACTGGTTGGGTGACCTCAATGTCAGCCCTTTTGTGTTGTTAGAATGTTCTAAACATTACTCCACCCTGGATAATCCATCTACCCTGCCCCAATGTGCAAATACATCATCAGTGCCATCCGCCTAAATGTTGTTTTTGTTCATTGTCTGATTGCAAAAGAGGTATCGGAATGATTTGCCTTACCAGTTATACCACAAGATAATTGCTTTCTCAGAGACACGTGTGCACATTAATCATGCAGAGGAGTACACAATGCATTCTTTCATGCAATATAATAAAATACAATATATATTCAAAAGTATTTCGACACCCATTCAAGTTAGTAGATTCGCCTATTTAAGCCACACCCTTGCAGTCTCCATAGACAAACATTGGCAGCAGCATGGCCTTACTGAAGAGATCAGTGACTTTCAACATGACAAGTCAGTTCATCAAATTTCTTCCCTGTTATAGAGCTGCCCCGGTCAACTGTATGTGCTGTTATTGTGAAGTGGAAACATCTAGGAGCAACAACGGCTCAGCCGCAAAGTGGTAGGCCACAGAACCTCACAGAACGGGACCGCTGAGTGCTAAAGTGCATACCGTGAAAAAATAATCTGTCCTCGATTGCAACACTCACTGCAGAGTTCCAAACTGCCTTTGAAAGCAAAGTCAGCAAAATAACTGTTCGTCAAGGAGCTTTATGAAGTGGGTTTCCATGGACGAGCAGCCGCACACAAGCCTAAGATCACCAAGTGCAATGCCTGGCGTCGGCTGGAGTGGTATAAATACCGCCATTGGATTCTGGAGCAGTGGAAACGTGTTTCTCTGGAGTGATGAATCTCACTTCACCATCTGGCAGTCTATCGGACTAATCTTGGTTTGGCAGAGGCCAGGAGAACACTACCTGCCTGAATGTTTAGAGCCAACTGTAAAATTTGGTGAAGGAGGATAATGGTCTGGGGCTGTTTTCATGGTTTGGTATAAGCCTCTTAGTTCAAGTGAAGGGAAATCTTAATACTACAGCATACAATGAGATTCTAGACGATTGTGTGCTTCCAACTTTGTGGCAACAGTTTGGGGAAGGACCTTTCCTGTTTCAGACAATGCCTCCATGCACAAAGCAAAGTCCATACAGAAATTCTTTGTCGAGATCGGTGTCGAAGAACTTGACTGGCCTGCACAGAGCCCTGACCTCAACCCCATCGAAAACATTTGGGATGAATTGGAATGCCAACTGCGAGCCAGTCCTAATTGCACAACACTAATGCTCTTGTGGCTGAATGGAAGCCAATCCCTGCAGCAATGTTCCAACATCTATTGGAAAGCCTTCCCAGAAGAATGGAGGCTGTTATAGCAGCAAAGGGGGGAACCAACTCCAAATTAATGCCCATGATTTTGGAATGAGATGTTCGACGAGCAGGTGTCCACATACTTTTGATATGTTGTGTAAAATATGAGATTTAGCAAATGCTTTTTGCTAAAATCATGCATACTGTACATACACTTTACCTGTTAGTTCTCATAACCCATATAGGTGCTGTAATTGCATGTTCACAACCACCACAAGTTTCCAAGATCCGTTCTTTTAGCATTACCTAGTTGCTTAATTTTGTATGACAGTCACAGCATAGTGGTTGCATTTGAAAAATAGATAACTTGTGGGTTTCAAAAATGAAATGGTGTCACTAGGCCTGGATTTCCTGGGTGTCAGCCCCAAACCTTTTGATGGTACAATAAAAAAGAATACAGTACATTTTATTTTATTAATTTCAGTCTGATGAGTTTCCATAACCACGCATCACTTGCGCTATGCACTATAAAAAAAGAAATTTGCTGACACATTTTTATGACAAAAATGAACAGTACAATATCCTGCACTAGGCAGTAGCAGGCATTGCAAGGAGCCCATGGAGTGATGCGGTGCCTGCTGTGATTTGTTGAGATTTCACAACGCACTGGACCGGTCAATGTCCCTTGGCAGCTCCCGCACCAGTTAGATGTCAATGTCATCACTCAGCAAAACGCCTGTCACTTAGTCAGAGCCTGTAGCATAACACAGAGCAAATATTGATATTCAGAACTTCTTCCTAAAGAGAGCAGGTTGAGCATTAGCAGGCAGCAGTGAATGAGGTGGAGAGGGCAGAACAGAGCTGTTTCCAGAGAATGTCATGTTAATTTCTCTTCCATAATCTGTGTCCAAATGAGAGAATTTGGCAATACGTCCAACTGGTCTCATAACTGCAGACCATGTTTATGGCATCGTGGGGCGGGCGGTTAGCTAATGTCAACATTGTCAACAGAGTGCCCCACTGTGGTGGTGGGGTTATGGTATGGGCAAGTGAAAGCTTCGGATAATGAACACAATTGCATTTTATCAATGGCAAATTAAATGTGCAGCGATACAGTGACGAAATCATGTCGTGCAATTTGTCCGCCGCCATCATCTCATGGTTCAGCATGATGATGCACAGCCCCATGTCGCAAGGATCTGTACACAATTCCTGGAATCTGAAAATGTCCCAGTTCTTTCAATGCTTGCATACTCACCAGACATGTCACCAATTGAGCACGTCTGGGATGCTTTGGATTTACGTGTACGACAGCGTGTTCCAGTTTCCACCAATATCCAGCATCTTCGCACAACCATTGAAGAGGAGTGGGACATCAATACACAGGCCACAATCAACAGTCTGATTAACTCCATGCGAAGATGTGCCGTGCTGTATGAGGTAAATGGTGTAAACACCAGATACTGACTGCTTTTCTGATCCACGCCAATATCATTTTTTAAGGTATATGTGACCAGTCATGTGAAACCCATAGATTAAATTAAGGCCTAATTCGTTTATTTCAATTGACCGATTTCCTTATACAAACTGTAACTCAGAAAAATCGTTGAAATTGTTGCATGTTGTGTTTATATTTTTGTTCAGTGTACATATTTAAGGTAGAACTGACAAACTGACAACCAGATATTTAAGTTGGAACCGACAAAATGAAATAAAGTTCTTACAACCTATTTCATTCTACAACCTATTTCATGCTTGGTTCTAGTCTGTTATTTTCATATAGACTGTGTAACTATTTGTAAAAAACAACCTTATTAAATTCATGTAATTATATAATTCAGCTTTTATTTTTGTTACTCATTACTGATTTAGCTACTTACCTTTTCTTCTGTTGTTGCATTGTTGAGAGGTGAACCTACAAGTAAGTATTTCATTGCACTGTCTACTCCATGTTGTTTATAATGTGATATTAGACAATTAAACAACCTTGGAATTGAACTTTGAAGGGAAGGGGGAAAGCAAACAGAAAGAGAGTGTAAAAGGTAGTCAACTTTGTGGTTAGATTGTAAGGGAACTGTTGCTGAGCGATTAGTTATTAGTCAGTTCGGCTTTGGTCAGATGTTTTAAAAATAATCACGTTTTTCGATTTCGGTTTTGATAATAAAATAAAATAAATACTCAATATGCATTGTGTGGATTGAATGCTGTAACAACACAGAATAAAGCAATTAATATAAGTCCCATCATGGTAGTGTCACGTTCTGACCATTGTTCTGTTATTTTATTCTTTGTTTTAGTATGGTCAGGGCGTGAGTTGGGGTGGGCAGTCTATGTTTGTTTTTCTATGTTGGTTTTTGTGTTCGGCCTTGTATGGTTCTCAATCAGAGGCAGGTGTCGTTAGTGGTCTCTGATTGAGAATAATACTTAGGTTGCCTGGGTTTCACTTTTGGTTTGTGGGTGTTTGTTTCCCTGTGAGTGTTTGGGCCACACGGTACTGTTTCGGTTTTGTATATTTCACGTTTATTATTTTGTTCCAGTGTTCAGTTGTGTTTTTGGAATAAATCAATATGGACACTTATGACGCTGCGTTTTGGTCCGATCCTTACTCCTCCTCAGACAAAGAGGAGAAACACCCACCACAAGAGGACCAAGCAGCGTGGTTTCGGGCAGCAGCAGCGGCCGAAAACACAAGACTCCTGGACTTGAGAGGAGATTTTGGACAGCAAGGGACACTGGGCACAAGCAGGGGAATATCGCCGCCCTAAAGCAGAGCTTGAGTCTCCCTTCTGTCCTGCCAGAGTCTCCCTTCTGTCCTGAGCCGCCAGAGTCTCCCTTCTGTCCTGAGCCGCCAGAGTCTCCCTTCTGTCCTGAGCCGCCAGAGTCTCCCCTCTGTCCTGAGCCGCCGTAGCCGTCAGACAGCCAGGAGCCGCCGGAGCCGTCAGCCAGCCAGGAACCGCCGGAGCCGTCAAGCCAGCCAGGAGCCGCCGGAGCCGTCAGCCAGCCAGGAGCCACCGGAGCCGTCACCCTGCCGGAATCTCCCGTTCATTTGGGACCCATGGCTAGGGTCCCCAGTTGGAGGTCAGCTGCAAGGGTCGCCGCTCGTAAGAGGCCACTGGGGGTGTTGAGGAGGCGGTGGTGAAGTGGGGTCCACGTCCCGCGCCAGAGCCGCCACCGCGGACAGACATCCACCCAGACCCTCCCCTATAGGTTCAGGTTTTGCGGCCGGAGTCCAATTGTGTATATTACATGTGCTTTATTTATTTATACTTTATTTTTTAATTCCATATTGTATGCTGTATGACTGCGTATGCTGTATGACAAAATCACTGTTTTACTAGGTCTTCAAAGTAAATAAGACATACTTTTATAACTGCTGAAACTAGCAACTAGCAATTACTTAGGTTAGATCATGTATTTTCAGGTGGAGATACCTCAAGAAGCATCTGCTGCCCTTCCCTTTCGATGTGCTCTCTTCCGTCTATTCTCCCTCCCTCTCCATGTCTGCCCCACACCAGAGAGGAAGAGGCGAAGCGAGAGGTTTGACTCTCAACAAAGTCTGTCCAAAATAATCCCAATGTGTTTCTATGGGCTTATTTTGGACCTAAACTTGTTGCCTGCCTTCCCACCTTTCGGACAACGCCTTCCATTTTAATGGAGTCATGAGCATCTCGTCATTATACACAGATCTCTGCCCACACTGACAGTACAAGTAGGCAACACAATGGATTATGGTCATTGTAGTTATATACCACGTTTTCTGCGCTAAACGATATTGAATATTAGCCTGTTGGAAACTAAAACTCCCTTCTACATTGCACAGTTTGGGCTTGATCTGATTTCGCTCTAAAGAAACTGCATACTGAGCTCACAGAAAAAAAATCTATGAAGTGGAATTAAAAACTTTTTTTTTTAGAATGTGAAATGTCAGAATAATAGTAGAGAGAATAATTTATTTCAGCTTTAATTTATTTCATCACATTCCCAGTGGGTCAGACGTTTGAATACATTCAATTAGTATTTGGTAGCATTGCCTTTAAATTGTTTAACTTCGGTCAAACATTTCGGGTAGCCTTCCACAAGCGTCCCACAATAAGTTGGGTGAATTTCGGCCCATTCCTCCTGACAGAGCTGGTGTAACTGAGTCAGGTTTGTAGGCCTCCTTGCAGCGCACTCGCTTTTTCAGTTCTGCCCACAAATTTTCTGTAGGAATGTGGTCAGGGCTTTGTGATGGCCACTCCAATACCTTGACTTGGTACTTTCCTTAAGCCATTTTGACACAACTTTGGAAGTATGCTTGGGGTCATTGTCCATTTGGAAGACCCATTTGCGACCAAGCTTTAACTTCCTGACTGATGTCTTGAAATGTTGCTTCAATATATACATATAATTTTCCATCCTCATGACGCCATCTATTTTGTGTAGTGCACCAGTCCCTCCTGCAGTGAAGCACCCCCACAACATAATGCTGCCACCCACGTGCTTCACGGTTGGGATGGTGTCTTCAGCTTGCAAACCTCCAACTTTTTCCTCCAAACATAACGATCGTCATTATGGCCAAACAGTTCTATTTTTGTTTCATCAGACCAGAGGACATCTCTCCAAAAAGAGATGTCCCCATGTGCAGTTGCAAACCGTAGTCTGTCTTATTTATAGCAGTTTTGGAGCAGTGGCTTCTTCCTTGCTGAGCGGCCATTCAGGTTGTCGATATAGGACTCGTTTTACTGTGAATATAAAACATTTTGGACCTGTTTCCTCCACCATCTTCACAAGGTCCTTTGCTGTTGTTCTGGGATTGAGTTGTACTTTTCGCACCAAAGTACGTTTATCTCTAGGAGACAGAACGCATCTACTTCCTGAGCGGTATGACGGCTGCGTGGTCCCATGGTGTTTATACTTGCTTACTGTTGTTTGTACAGATGAAAGCGGTACCATCAGGCGTTTGGAAATTGCTCAGTTTCTAGATGGCTATACAGCTTCCAAAATAAAGGAAACTTTATTAAATTAGGGATACAAAGTATGTCAATTGTTTTGAGATCTGGTGACTGAGGAGGCGATGGCACGTGGTTCACATCGCGTTTATTTTCATTAAACCATACAGTGACCTATTTGATGGTCGGATGACATGACAGAAAGGTATGTATTCTCAAAAATGAGAAGGAAGATATTTGTATTCAAGTCTGATATGATGTGGTATCATAAGGGCGTTTTGGGTGAAGATTAGTGTTAAAATAATTTAAACAGTTAAATGCATGAATTTGGTGCACTTTGAGATGAACATTAATAAGACATTAGAACATAGAGAGATTACATATGTTTCCTGAAATTTGCAACTCCCCCCTGCAACAGCCAACACTGATAGTACTCAATTACAGTAGCTACTGTGGGTCTCTCTACTCTGGAACGCTCTTGACTCTCTACTTTAGAACATATACATCTACAGTGTACTGCCAAAAACCTCCTTACCACTCAACAACTTCAAACAAACTCTGACCTGCCCAATGAGCCAAACTGGTTGAAGGTGATCACTCAAGTCTGGGCTGGTCTCACCCAACCAGATTGTTCATGGAAAATTAATTTACTTTCAATCAAAACCTAAGATTATTCAGTTTCACTGAAATGATTTCAAATATCTGTGAACTACTGTGCATTTAAAAAAGGTACAATCTCTGATATTATAATCCCGCATTGTAATATGAAAACACATAAAATCCTTTGTTAACCAAACCTGAGTAAGGCCTACAATATGCCTCTCTATTAATTATTATAGTTATTCATATGTTTTGTATTAATGTATTTAGTTAGTTATAATGAACAAAATGATAACCGCAACATGCAACAATTTCAACGATTTTTATGAGTTACAGTTTATATAAGGAAACCAGTTAATTGAAATAAATGCATTAGGCCCTGATCTATGGATTTCACATGAGTGGGAATACAGCTATGCATCTGTTGATCACAGATACCTTAAAAAAAGTTAGGGGCTTGGATCAGAGCATCCCAAACAAGCTCAATGAGTGACATGTCTGGTGAGTATGCAGATCATGGAAGAAATGGTACATTTTCAGCTTCCAGGAATTGTGTACATATCCTTACATAACGAGCTGTGCATTATCATGCCGAAACATGAGATGACGGCGACGGATGAATGGCATGACAATGGGCCTCAGGATCTCGTCACGGTATCTAAGTGCATTCAAATTGCCATTGATAAAATGCAATCGTGTTCATTGTCTGTAATTTATGCATGCCCATACCATAACCCCACCGCCACGATGGGGCACTCTATTCAAAACGTTGACATTAGCAAACCGCTCACTCACACAAAGCCAACGTCTGTGGTTGTGAGGCTGGTTGAAAGTAATGACAAATTCTCTACAACAATGTTGGAGGCGGCTTATGGTAGATACATTAAAATGAAACGATCTGGCAACAGCTCTGGTGGACATTCCTGCAGTCAGCATGCCAACTGCACACTCCCTTAATGCTTGAGACATTGTGTTGTGTGACAAAACTGCACATTTTAAAGTGGCATTTTATTGTCCCCAGCACAAGGTGTACCTGTGTAATAATCATGCTGTTTAATCATCTTATTGATATGTCACACCTGTCAAGTGCATAGATTATCTTGGAAAAAGAGAAATGCTCACGAACAGGGATGTAAACACATTTGTGCACACAATTTGAGATAAGTACTTTTATTTCAGCTCATGAAACATAGGACCTACACTTTACATTTATATTTTTGTTCAGTGTAGTTATTTATTTATATTCAATCTGTGAAACTGTTGATTTCATCCTGAAAGTGAGGGTCAGTTATAGGACCTAATCATTTCATGATGCTTAAAGCACACTACCGTTTTAATCCAACCTACCATATTGACTTCACTAAATCCATAACCTTTAATCCTTGTATTATGATGTTCCTTACGCTTGTTGTCTGGTGTGACTGTCTATCAGTAACTCAAGGGAGTGCTCAGGAATTTATACATTGTATTCCGGAACACCTCTTGGGAATAAATTATGCAGATTGTGAATCTTCCTTCCTCTGATGAATAGAAACTGGAATAGCCCGTTTTGTGGCATGCCTCAAATGGTAATACCAGTGAAATATATTCAAATCTCAGTAACAAAATCACAGGTGATATTGATTCTTTGGAAACACTTTGCAATTTTCATGATAAGCCATTATGCTTATACAGTTGAAGTTGGAAGTTTACATACACTTAGGTTGGAGTAATAAAATGTAATTTTTCAACCACTCCACAAATTTCTTTTTAACAAACTATTGTTTTGGCAAGTCGGTTAGGACATCTACTTTGTGCATGACACAAGTCATTTTTCCAACAATTGTTTACAGACAGATTATTTCACTTATAATTCACTGTATCACAATTCCAGTGGGTTAGAAGTTTACATACACTAAAATGACTGTGACTTTAAACAGCTTGGAAAATTCCAGAAAATTATGTCATGGCTTTAGAAGCTTCTGATAGGCTAATTGATATCATTTGAGTCAATTGGAGATGTACTTATGGATGTATTTCAAGGCCTACCTTCAAACGCAGTGCCTCTTTGCTTGACATCATGGGAAGATCAAAAGAAATCAGCCAAGACATCAGAAAAGAAAGTGTAGACCTCCACAAGTCTGGTTCATCCTTGGGTGCAATTTCCAAATGCCTGAAGGTACGACGTTCATCTGCACATACAATAGTACGCAAGTATAAACACAATGGGATGGTCATACCGCTCAGGAAGGAGACCCGTACTGTCTCCTAGAGATTAACGTACTTTGGTGCGAAAAGTGTAAATCAATCCCAGAACAACAGCAAAGGACTTTGTGAAGATGCTGGAGGAAACAGGTATAAAACTATCTATATCCACAGTAAAACGAGTCCTATATCGACATAACCTGAATGGCCTCTCAGCAAGGAAGAAGCCACTGCTCCAAAACTGCCATAAAAAAGCCTGACTACGGTTTGCAACTGCACATTGGGACAAAGATCGTACTTTTTGGAGAAATGTCCTCTGGTCTGATGAAACAAAAATAGAACTGTTTGGCCTTAATGACCATTGTTATATTTGGAGGATAAAGAGGGAGGCTTGCAAGCCAAAGAACACCTTCCCAACCATGAAGCACGGGGGTGGCAGCATCATGTTGTGGGGGTGCTTTGCTGCAGGAGGGACGGGTGCACTTCACAAAATAGATGGCATCATGATGCAGGAAAAGTAGGTGTATATTTGGAAGCAACATCTCAAGACATCAGTCAGGAAGTTAAAGCTTGGTCACAAATGGGTCTTCCAAATGGACAATGACCCCAAGCATACTTCCAAAGTTGTGGAGAAATGGCTTAATCAAAAGAACAATGTCAAGGTATTGGAGTGGCCATCACAAAGCCCTGACCTCAATCCAATAGAAAATTTGTGGGCAGAACTGAAAAAGCGTGTGCAAGCAAGGAGGTGTCACGATCGTGATGAACGACGGACCAAGGCGCAGCGTGATTTGAGTTCCACATACTTTTAATCCAATGTGAAACAACAACAAACAATAAACAAACACCGACCATGAACAAACAGAGCGCACTTCAGCACTCAACAAAACAATATCCCACAAATGCAGGTGGGAACAGGGACACCTTAAGTATGATCCCCAATTAGAGACAACGAACATCAGCTGCCTCTAATTGGGAACCATATTAAGAGCACCAACATAGAAATGAAATAACTAGAACACCCCTTAGTCACGCCCTGACCTACAACACCATAGAGAACCAAGGGCTCTCTATGGTCAGGGCGTGACAGTACCCCCCCCCCCAAAGTTGCGGACTCCGGCAGCAAAGCCTGAAACCTAATGGAGGGTGGGGGGGTGACAAGTGTTGGTGGCGGCTCCGGTGCAGGTCGTAGTCCCTGCCCAGTCCCTGGATCCGGCCATGGCGCCGGGCTGAACGCTGTGCCTGGACTGGTCATCGGCACAGAGGAAGGCTCCGTCCTTGGAGCGGTACTGGATGCCATGCCTGGAATGGGCACCGTCACAGAGGAAGGCTCCTGCCATGGAGCGGGACTGGATGCTGTGCCTGGACTGGGCACCGGCGCAGGTTGCACCGGACTGATGACACGCTCCTCAGGTCGAGTGCTTGGAGCCTGCACAGGACGCTCCGGGCTGGGGATGCGCATTGGAGGCCTAGTGCGTGGAGCCGGTACAGGTGGCACCCGACTGTTGACACAAACTTCAGGGCGAGTGCGGGGAGCCGGCACAGGACATACCGGGCTGGGGAGGTGCACTGGAGGCTTGGTGCATGGAGCCGGCACAGGTGGCACCGAACTGGTGACACGCTCTTCAGGACGAGTGCTGGGAGCCGGCACAGGACATACCGGACTGGGGAGGCGCACTGGAGGCCTAGTGCGTGGAGCCAGTACAGGTGGCACCGGATTGATGACTCGCTCTTCAGGGCGAGTGCAAGGAACCGGAACAGGACGTACAGGGCCGAGAAGGCGCACTGGAGGCCTGGTGTGTGGAGCCGGTGCAGACATCACCATATTGCTGACAATCTCTTCAGGTCAAATGTTGAGCAGAACACACTTGACCAACATCTCTCTCCTCTTTCTCTCTCCCAACTTCTCCATCGCCTCCCTGACGGTCTCTAGCTCTTCAGGGCGATTGCGGTGAGCTGGCACAGATGGCACCGGACTGATGACCCGCCATTCAGGGAGAGTGTGAGGAACCTGCAGAGGACGTACAGGGCTGAGAAGGCGCACTGGAGGCCTGGTGTGTGGAGCCGGTGCAGATGGCACCGGACTGGTGTCACACTCTTCAGCACGCCTGCATGCAGCATACTCCTCGCTACCACCTCTATCCGGTATCTTTCATTGAATTCCTTCACCTACTCCCAAACAGGCTCTGGCACTCCCCGCTGCTCAGTCGACCACCCCATGTGCCCGCTCCAAAAACAATCTTGGGGTTTCTGTGGCCGTGGTCTCCGGCGTCTTCGCTGTCCTTCCTGATCCTTCTGCGACTCCCGCCAAGGAAGGGTCTCGCATCCACTCCTGATCTCCTCCCAGGTCCGACACACCTTCTCCTCTATGGAACACTGCTTGGTCCTTGATTCGTTGGGATATTCTGTCACGATCGTGATGAAAGACGGACCAAGGCGCAGCTTGATTTGAGTTCCACATACTTTTAATCCTAAATTGAATCTACAACAAACAATAAACAAACACCGGCTGTGAACAAACAGAGCGCACCTCAGCACTCAACACAACAATATCCCACAAATACAGGTGGGAACAGGGACACCTTAAGTATGATTCCCAATTACAGACAATGAACATCAGCTGCCTCTAATTGGGAACCATACTAAGAGCACCTACATACAGTGAGGGAAAAAAGTATTTGATCCCCTGCAGATTTTGTACGTTTGCCAACTGACAAAGACATTATCAGTCTATAATTTTAATGGTAGGTTTATTTGAACAGTGAGAGACAGAATATCAACAACAAAAATCCAGAAAAACGCATGTCAAAAATGTTATACATTTATTTGTATTTTAATGAGAGAAATATGTATTTGACCCTTCTGCAAAACATGCCTTAGTACTTGGTGATAAAACCCTTGTTGGCAATCACAGAGGTCAGACGGTTCTTGTAGTTGGCCACCAGCTTTGCACACATCTCAGGAGAGATTTTGTCCCACTCCTCTTTGCAGATTTTCTCCAAGTCATTAAGGTTTCGAGGCTGACGTTTGGCTACTTGAAACTTTAGCTCCCTCCACAGATTTTCTATGGGTTTAAGGTCTGGAGACTGGCTAGGCCACTCCAGGACCTTAATGTGTTTATTCTTGAGCCACTCCTTTGTTGCCTTGGCCGTGTGTTTTGGGTCATTGTCATGCTGGAATACCCATCCATGACCCATTTTCAATTTCCTGGCTGAGGGAAGGAGGTTCTCACCCAAGATTCGACGGTACATGGCCCCGTCCATCGTCCCTTTGATGCGGTGAAGTTGTCCTGTCTCCTTAGCAGTAAAACACCCCCAAAGCATAATGTTTCCACCTCCATGTTTGACGGTGGGGATGGTGTTCTTGGGGTCATAGGCAGCATTTCCTCCTCCTCCAAACACGGCGAGTTGAGTTGATGCCAAAGAGCTCCATGTTGGTCTCATCTGACCACAACACTTTTACGCAGTTGTCCTCTGAATCATTCAGATGTTCATTGGCAGACTTCAGACAGGCATGTATATGTGCTTTCTTGAGCAGGGGGATCTTTCGTTGCAGGATCTCAGTCCTTCACGGCGTAGTATGTTACCAATTGTTTTCTTGGTGACTATGGTCCCAGCTGCCTTGAAATCATTGACAAGATCCTCCCGTGTAGTTCTGGGCTGATTTCTAACCGTTCTCATGATCAATGCAACTCCACGAGGTGAGATCTTGCATGGAGCCCCAGGCCGAGGGAGATTGACAGTTATTTTCTGTTTCTTCCATTTGCAAATAATCTCACACGCTGTTGTCACCTTCTCACCAAGCTGCATGGCAATGGCCTTGTAGCCCATTCCAGCCTTGTGTAGGTCTAGAATCTTGTCTGTGACATCCTTGGAGAGCTCTTTGGTCTTGGCAATGGTGGAGTAGCAACCTCCATCACTGGTTTCACAAGGAAATGCATTGGTGACATTGTACCCATTGTACCCACAGTAAAGGTCTACTTCTTCGCCAATCAAAAGCCTTGGATTAACACAGAGGTTTGAGCAAAGCTAAAGGACAGGGCTACCACACACCAGGCTATTGCAGATAACCCTGAGGCTGTGGCTGAGGACAGGAATAAGTACAAGAAGTCTCGCTACAACCTGATCTGATCTGCTGATCAGCTGATCTGGGACTGAACCCGTACCTCTGCAACTGTATCCGGGACTTCCAGAGGGCTGACCCCATGTGGTGAGGGTAGGAAACATCACCTCCACCATGCTGACCATCAACATGGCCACACTAACTATCCCCTCCTGTAATCCCTGTTCACCCACAACTCTGTGGCTACACATGACTCCAACACCATTATTAATTTTGCTGACGACATTATGGTGGTTGGCCTGATCACAAATGACGATGAGATAACCTATAAGGAGGAGGTCATTGACCTGGCAGTGTGGTGCCAGGACAACAACTTTCCCTCAACGTCAGCAAGACAAAGAGCTGATTGTGGACTAAAGGACACGGAGCGCAGAGCAGGCCCCCATCAACATCGAAGGGGCTGTAGTGGAGATAGTCAAGAGCTTCCTCTGTGTCCACATTACACACACCAACACAGTCGTGAAGAAGGCATGACAATGCCTCTTTCCCATCAGGAGGCTGGAACAATTTGGCATCGACCTTCAGATTATCAAAACGTTCTCCAGCTGCACCATTGAGAGCATTTTGACTGGCTGCATCACCCCTATGGTATGGTAACTGACTGGCCTCTGATTGCAGTGCTCTACAGAGGGTGGTGTGTATGGCTCAGCACATCACTGAGGAAGAGTTTCCTGCCATCCATGACGTCTATACCAGGCAGTGTCAAATGCCCTAAATATTGTCAAAGACTCCAGCCACCCACGTCATGGACTGTTTTCTCTGCTACCGCATGGCAAGGGGTACTGATGCACCAAGTCTAGAATTAACAAGACCCTTAATTAAGCTTCTACCCCCAAGCCATAAGACTGCTAAATAGTTGTTTTCCTTTTCACATATGCTGCTGTTTATTATCTATCCTGTTGCCTAGTCACTTTATCTCTATTTATACAGTGCAGTGAAAAAGTATTTGCCCAATTTCAAATTTTTGATACTGAATGTTATCAGATCTTCAACCAAAACCTAATATTACAAAAAGTGAACCTGAGTGAACAAATACCACAACAATTACATAGTTTTTGAAAAAAATGAAATAAGTAAGTTATGCAACACCGAATGCCCCTGTGTTAAGTTAAAAAGTAATTGCCCCCTTACACTCAATAACTGGTTGTGGCACATTTAGCTGCAATGACTAACCAAATGCTTCCTATAGTTGTTGATCAGTCTCTCACATCACTCTGGAGGAATTTTGGCCCACTCTTCTGTGCAGAACTGCTGTAACTCAGTGACATTTGTGGGTTTTGAAGCATGAACTTCTCGTTTCAAGTCCTGCCACAACATCTCAATTGGGATTAGGTCTGGACTTTGACTAGGTCATTCCAAAACTTGTGTTGCTTTTTAACCATTTTCATGTAGACTTGATTGTTTTGGATCATTGTCTTGCTGCATGACCGAGCTGCTCTTCAGCTCACAGACGGATGGCCTGACATTCTCCTGTAGAATATTCTGATATAGATCAGAATTCATGGATTCTTCTATTAAGGCATGTCGTCCAGGTCCTGAGGCAGCAAAGCATCCACAAACCATCCCACTTCCACCACCATGCTTGACCGTTGGTATGAGGTTCTTACTGTGGAATGCAGTGTTTGGTTTTTGCCAGGCATAATTTAACCCAAGGAAATCCCAGGACCTTACTTTTTTAACTATCAGTCACCTCCTCACCCTACAGATTTGCTGAGTTTGAAAGGTTAAAAATCAACACCATCCGACAGAATACTGTATCTGTCACGGCAGATTTCCTCATCTTCCTCTGTAGAGGTGTAGCAAGGATCGGACCAATACGCAGCGAGGTAGGTGTCCATGTTTTTAATAGGGAAAAAACTGAACACACTTTACAAAATACAAAATAACAAATGTGGCAAAACCAAAACAGTCCTATCTGGTGCAGAGAACACAAAGACAGGAAACAATCACCCACAAAATACCCAAAGAATATGGCTGCCTAAATATGGTTCCCAATCAGAGACAACGATAAACAGCTGCCTCTAATTGAGAACCAATCTAGGCAACCATAGACATAAAATTCCCTAGAAAGGAAACCGCCCCATAAACTTACAAAACCCCTAGACAAGTCACACACCCTAGATGAGACAAAAACCATACATCACCCATGTCACACCCTGGCCTAACCAAAATAACAAAGATAACTAAGGCCAGGGTGTGACAGTATCTTCCAACCTTAGCCCCACTCCGTATCTCTCCTTCAATGGCCACATTAGTCCGGTCTGTAAAACATAATTCTTTCACCTGAACAACATCTACCAGCTAAGATCCTCTCATCAAATCTGACGCAGAAAAGCTAATCCATATATTCATTTTCTCCAGAATTGATTATGGGAACACAGTACTTGGACACCTGCCTGTAAATTAAATTAATAAACTACAGCTCATCAAAATTTGTTCCACAAGGATTCTGACACAAACAACAAAGTCTGCCCACATCACTCCTATCCTTGTTGATCTCCTGTTCCTCAAATAATTGACTATAACATTCCCTACCTCTTCTATAAAGCCCTAAACGGCATCGGATTTGGGGGTGGGGAGTGGAGGGGGAGGTTTTTTTTTGGGGGGCGGCTGTGGTAGGGTCTCGGATGGTTGAGGGGCAGCTCTCGGGGGAACTGTGGGGGGATCTTGGATGGTTAGTGCCTGGAGGTTGTGAGTTTGGGACAGTGGCCGAGAGGCTGCTGGTTCGGGTCCCCGATTTGACTTAGTGAGAGATCTGGCGCATGACTTTGGTAGCTCCTTTGGGTTGCTCTGGATGGGAGTATCTGCTAGAGGACTGAATGTAATGTCAATGTTGAGCTACGTCACTTTAGGTAGATTGTATGTTTTAAAGGATTGGACACTTTTTTTCCATTTTCGTGACCTACCCAAATCTAACTGGCTGTAGCTCAGGACCTGGAGCAAGGATATGCATATTTTTGATAACATTTGAAAGGAAACACTTTGAAGTTTGTGGAAATGTGAAATTAATGTAGGAGAATATAACACATTAGATCTGGTAAAAATAAAATAAATTACAAACAAAAAAACATGTTTTATTGAAATGTTTTTTTTTCATCATCTTAGAATGGCAAGAGAAGGCAATAATTTATTATTGCAGTTAAATTCCAGATTGATCCAATGAAGCATTTCAATACTGGACAATATTTTGTATCACGTCTGCCCAATTAGACATATTCGATTTAATTTCCAATTAATGTGCAGTTGTAATGTTTTTTCTGACAGAATATAATTTTACAAGATTGGGCATGTGCCAATTTGATGGATTAATTGTACATAGGGTGCACTATGTAGCCTACTGAAGGGTACCTTTTTAATTGTACATAGGGTGCACTATGTAGCCTTCTGAAGGGTAATGGTGATATACAGTTTATTCAGAAAGTATTCAGACCCCTTGACTTTTTTTGTATTTTGTTACATTACAGCGTTATTCTAAAATGTATTTTAAAAAGAATCAATCTACACACAATACCGCCTAATTACAAAGTGTGCATTCTGTTTCCATTGATCATCCTTGAGATGTTTCTACTTGTGTGTAGATTGTGTAGATGGGTCCACCTGAGGGAAACACCTGAGGGAAATTCAAATAATTGGACATGGTAGGCTATAGTCTACTAGAGTGTAGGCTATAGGCTATCAAATGGTGTGACATCTAGGCCTTATATTGTGATTAAATGGAGATCAAATCAAATCAAATCAAATTTTATTTGTCACATACACATGGTTAGCAGATGTTAATGCGAGTGTAGCGAAATGCTTGTGCTTCTAGTTCCGACAATGCAGTAATAACGAGCAAGTAATCTAACTAACAATTCCAAAAAAAACTACTGTCATACACAGTGTAAGGGGATAAAGAATATGTACATAAGGATATATGAATGAGTGATGGTACAGAGCAGCATAGGCAAGATACAGTAGATGATATCGAGTACAGTATATACATATGAGATAAGTATGTAAACCAAGTGGCATAGTTAAAGTGGCTAGTGATACATGTATTACATAAGGATGCAGTCGATGATATAGAGTACAGTATCAACGTATGCATATGAGATGAACAATGTAGGGTAAGTAACATTATATAAGGTAGCATTGTTTAAAGTGGCTAGTGATATATTTACATCATTTCCCATCAATTCCCATGATTAAAGTGGCTGGAGTAGAGTCAGTGTCATTGACAGTGTGTTGGCAGTAGCCACTCAATGTTAGTGGTGGCTGTTTAACAGTCTGATGGCCTTGAGATAGAAGCTGTTTTTCAGTCTCTCGGTCCCAGCTTTGATGCACCTGTACTGACCTCGCCTTCTGGATGGCAGCGGGGTGAACAGGCAGTGGCTCGGGTGGTTGATGTCCTTGATGATCTTTATGGCCTTCCTGTAGCATCGGGTGGTGTAGGTGTCCTGGAGGGCAGGTAGTTTGCCCCCGGTGATGCGTTGTGCAGACCTCACTACCCTCTGGAGAGCCTTACGGTTGAGGGCGGTGCAGTTGCCATACCAGGCGGTGATACAGCCCGCCAGGATGCTCTCGGTTGTACATCTGTAGAAGTTTGTGAGTGCTTTTGGTGACAAGCCGAATTTCTTCAGCCTCCTGAGGTTGAAGAGGCGCTGCTGCGCCTTCCTCACGATGCTGTCTGTGTGAGTGGACCAATTCAGTTTATAGAGATATACACTGATACACGATACACTACCAAACATCATGAACACATTCCTAATATTATGTGAATTGTCTCAATTGTCTTAAGGCTTAACAAATCTTCTTTAAAATTTCTTCAGGATAGTGTCTATTTTTCTCCATTTCCACCTGACTGACGTGCCCAAAGTAAACTGCCTGTTACTCAGGCCCATTATATGCATATAATTGGTAGCATTGGATAGAAAACATTTTGAAGTTTGTAGAAATGTTAAAATAGTGTATGAGACTATAAAACAATTGATATGGTATGACAAAATCCAAAGAAAAACCATCCAGAATTATTTTTTGGAGATCTCATGCTATTATCATGGAGAGCTATGGGTCCTATGCAATTCCAGCTCCCAGATTGCAATTCCTAGTGCTTCAACTAGATGTCAACAGTCTTTGTTCAAGGTTTCAGGCTTGTTTCTTCCCAAACGAGGGAGAATTTCGAATTTTGGCGCTGAGAGTCGTTGAAAATCAGTCTGTGTGCACGCGGCGACGAGGATGCGCACTTGCTAATTTTACTTCTATATTGAACATACTTCTTTCCATATGAAATATTGTAGTTTATTTACATTTTAGGGTACCTGAGGATAAAAAAAAAACAATTTAGTTTGACTTGTTTTAACAAAGTTTATAGCGGTAGCGTTTTGGATTCCTTTGTCTGCAAGTTGATTACTGAAATCGATGGCACCAACTAAACTGACTTTTTGGCATTTGATTAAAGAAGGATTTTATCTAACAAAACAACCATGCATGTAGTAGCTTGGACCCTTTGGATTGCAAACAGAGGAATATTTTCAAAAAGTATGTGATTATTTAATCACAATTTGTGATTTTATGAAGCCTGTGCTGGTTGAAAAATATGTTGATGTGGGGTGCCGTCCTCAAACAGTCACATGGTATGCTTTCGCTGTAATAAATCAGACAATGCAGTTAGATTAATAAGAATTTAAGCTTTTAACCGATAGATGTAGGCTAGGCGTCCCGCTAGCAGGACACCTGTCGACCAAATCCGCTGTATGACTTAAATGTTTAATGTTAAGATTATTTATTTGAATTGCGGGCCCTCCAATTTCACCGGATGTTGTCGATAGGTGTCCTGCTAGCGGGACGCCAAGCCTTCCTGTCTCCTCCCCATCATCTACACTGATTGGAAGTTACATCAATAAGGGATCATAGCTTTCAGCTGGATTCACTGGTCAGTATGGCATGGAAAGAGCAGGCGTTCATGTTTTGTATGCTCAATGTAGATCGACCATTTAGAAATATTCTAATTTTTGGGGGTTTTACAGTGCACAATTAATATGCAGTTGTTATGTTGTTTTTGAAAGAATATAATTTTGGGGTGTAGGTGAATTTAATGGAATCCGGCCCGTCAAGATCAGTCACAAGTACAAAGGTGCTGCTGTCAAGCATCTTCTTTAATTAAGGGGTGAGTCAGTGTCATTCATGTTCAGAACATTATAAGCTCCTGAGTCATCCATGCATTTGTAACAGTCTACCAACAGTAACATAGTCAACATCTTATCTACACTAGGGAGTGTCCTATTTGTCACAAGATAGTTATTCAAAAAAACAATTTAGTAATTTGATAAATATGGACCATATAATGTAATGCCACAATTCCCTTTCTCAAGCAGTTCATTTAAGTCTAAGACATTTGATTAATTTGGCTCCACACTGGACACACACTGGTTGAATCAACATTGTGAAAAAGATGTTGAATACACAGTGGGCTGATAATTTACTTTCACAACAATAATAATTTTACATTAATCTATTTGCAACACATTATAAAGCGTGTGAGACAAAGGAAGTTTGACCGCTTCTATTCAGTTTTTATTCTTGCAATGGCTCCACCACCACCCGTCAACGTACACTGCATGACCAAAAGTATGTGGACACCCATTCAAATTAATGGTTTTGTCTGTTTCAGCCACACCGCTTGCTGACAGGTGTATAAAATCGAGGACACAGCAATGCAATCTCCATAGACAAACATTGGCAGTAGAATGTCCTGTACTGAAGAGCTCAGGGACTTTCAACGTGGCACCGTCATTGGATGCCACCTTTCTAAACAAGTCAGTTCGTCAAATTTCAGCCCTGATAGAGCTATTCTGGTTAGCTGTTAAGTGCTTTTAGGTGTAAATTGGAAACATCTAGCAGCAACAATGGCTCGGACACGAAGTGGTAGGCCACACAAGCTCACAGAACGGGACCGCCGAGTGCTAAAGCGTAGCAAGTAAAAATCGTCTGTCATCGGTTTTCAACACTCACTACCAAGTTCCAACCTGCTTCTGTAAGCATAAGAACGGTTTGTCAGGAGCTTCATGAAATGGGTTCTCTTTCAAGTGTTCGTTTTGGTATTTCACTTATTACACAATGTATTCATCAGAAGCCTTACTACAATACGCCAGCCATGATTGGCTGGATGTCGAGACGTGTGCTTTGGGGAAGGATGTCCTTCCTACCCTATAAAGGGCCAAATGCAGCTTCTATAAGTAATTCAAACACCTCTTCTCACTTTTCATCATGAAGCTTACCTTGACACGACTGCATTTTCCTGAAATAGCTAAACTGTCCACAGACGTGAGCTTAAAACTCGCTCGCCGGGCACTATTCTCATGATTGTGCGGTGGTGACTATTATCCTTTCCCTTCAACATAGCTAGAGAAATATTGTTTGAGGTAGGAACGGGTAGAGCTGTGACACGGCTAATCCGTTCACGATCAAGTTAGCTTTATCCTAACAGTGACTAGTCGTCGGAAAGCTAGCCACCACGCCAGCTGGCTTTAGTTTTTTTTTACTTCAAAAAGAAAAGTTTTTACTAGCTACATCAAGCTATCTTTTCTAACCTGTCCTTTCGGAAACGGAAACAGATTGGAGACGGAATCATCGGATGGAGACATCCTTCATCCCCTCAGGCCAAGCCTCCTGCCGGGGAATCCAAAACCGAACTTGGTGTGGACCTGCAGGACATGTGCAAATGCACTGCAAAACTGGTGATTCCATGGTCCAATGCAGTAACAGAGACCACCATGTCCCGCTACGAGGGTAAGATGCTACCCAAAGCCAAAATAGGCAGCCAGGCTATTACTATCATTGTTCCTAGAATGCCTGGAGGAGGTTACCCATACATGGAAGTACACCTGTTTTCTCCAAGAACTGTCCAAGGTGGGTCAATGTTGGAATGTGTTGATATGAAGGGGATTGGGCTGGCCCCCATTTCCCCCATAGAACCCCTGGTGGCTTCTCATCTACACGCCAGCCAGAAGTCCTCCATGACCTTGACTGGCCCCACCTTACTAACCAAGTATGAGCGCTTCCAGTCCCTCTTCAACGAAGAAGGTCTACAGGTTGGTCGCCACAGCGGTGAGGGCTCTCAGTACCGCCTCCATGCTCTCGGCATACCAAGCTGAGCTACAGGATGAGCTAGCGGTCACACCGGAGCCTGGTCTATGGGATGAGATCTATATTACCATAGACCTTAATCTGCGTCTGCTCAAAGCTGCTGTCCAGGCGTCAGGGAGAGCCATGGGACTCTAAGGAGAGAGCTTGATGGCTCAACCTATCCTCGGTGTCTGATAGTGTGAAGCTGAACATCCTGGATGGTCCAGTAGACCCTAAAGGCCTTTTCTGTCCCATCTTTGAGATGATGCAGATGTCTTTGTCCGGACAATTAATATTGTCATAAAATGGAGATACAGCAAGGCAGCAAACAGCCAAGACAACACAGGAGTGGCTTCGGAACAAGTCTCAGAATATCCTTGAGTGGCCCAGCCAGAGCCCGGACTTGAACACTATCGAACATCTTTGTAGAGAACTGAAAACAGCTGTGCAGTGACTCTCCCCATCCAAGCTGACAGAGATTGAGAGGACCTGCAGAAAATGTGAGAAACTCCATAAATACAGGTGTGCCAAGCTTGTAGCGTTATACCCAAGAAGACTTTAGGCTGTAATCACTGCCAAATGTGCTTTCACAAAGTACTGATTAATATGCAACACTTATGTAAATGTGATATTTAAGTTTTTTATTTTTAATAAAAGCTTGCCAATTTGATGGATAATTATACATCTTTATGGCTCTATGTATCTTATCGTAGTGTAGCCTATAGCCTATTATGCCTATGCAAATGGTGTGACAACTAATACTGTGATTAAATGGAGATATAGATAGGACCATTTAAAACTATTTTAATTGTTTCTGGGTTTATAATGCAGAATTCATGTGTAGTTATGTCATTTTTGACAGAATACTATTTTTGGGCGTGTGCCAATTTAATGGAATCCAGCTTCCAAGTTCAGTCAAAAGTGCTATTGTCAGGCCTGTCTTTATTTTTAGATCAATTGTTTTATTATATATTCAAGCTATATGCAAAACACAATTAGGTTGTCAGCCCACGTCGGACATAAAACATGATTATCAGTAACACAATTTACATGTTAAATTCATAATACATGGACCTAATAAATGCATGGACCTAGCAAGCAACAATAGATGCTATGCTAACTGATTCCACTATTGAAAGGAAAAAAATATATAAAAAATAAACCTTATATGATTCCCAACCCTTTCCTCCCACCCTAGTGACCAGTTTGATTTAACTCCTTATAGTAAGAGACCTAACAATCTCAGCTGCATCTGACCACGTTGTTAAAAGTATTTCATTAGTGCCATGCGAGCCAGCAGTAGAAAAAGAACAATATTCAAAAAAGAGAGAACCCATTACAGCCATGTCAGAATATATGGAGGCTTCCATCTTAAAGGGCAATTCCACCCCTGTTCAGCTTCCTATTCATTATCTCCAGCGTCAAACCAGTGTCTCCAAATGTTGCATTCGTAAAGTATTCAAAAAGTACTGTTTCCACATTTTGTTATGTTACAGCCTCTAAATTGGATAAAATGTATGTATTTCCTCATCAATCTACACACAATACCCCATAATGACAAAGTGAAAGGGGTTGTTAGACATTTTTGCAAACGTATTAAAATATATTAAGTAAATGTGATATTTCCTTTTTATTTTTAATAAATGTGCAAAAAAAATCTAAAACGCTGTCAGTCGTGTGTATATAGGTGGCAGGGAAGTCAGGCGCAGAAGAATCAAACTGAGTGTAATGGAGTTATTTAATAACGATAAATGAAACATACTCCAAAAACTAAATGTAACAATAAACAAAGTGGGTACGAGGACCCCGTTGCGCACCAATACAAAAAACAACACAACACTGAATAACAAACAATCTCTGACAAAGACATGAGGGGAAACAGAGGGTTAAATAGACAACAGGTAATGAATGGGATGGAAACCAGGTGTGTAGGGAGACAAGACAAAACCAATGGAAAATGGAAAATGGATCAATGATGGCTAGAAGACCGGTGACTTCGACAGCCGAGCACCGCCCGAACAAGGAGAGGCTTCGACTTCGGTAGAAGTCGTGACAAATGCGTTATAATGAGGTACTGTGTGTAGATTTATGAGGGGGCCCAGGACTGACTTTAAGAAACTATTTCATCTGACTCTGGGGAAGTAGATAATGTGCCTCATTGTCAAAATCCCAAAGTATCCCTTTAAGGTAAGCATTTTTCTGTAGCGTTAGGCCAGCTAGCCACACTATCTTTTGTTGTAATCTCATTGATATTGATGTATTTTCGTTTAACAGCAACACAACATGAGTGCAAGACATATCATCTGTCATGTTCTGACCATAGTTCTGTTATTTTATCTTTGTTTTATTATGGTCAGGGCGTGAGTTGGGTGGGCAGTCTATGTTTGTTTTTCTATGTTGGTTTTTCAGTTCGGCCTAGTATGGTTCTCAATCAGAGGCAGCTGTCAATTGTTGTCCCTGATTGAGAATCATACTTAGGTAGCCTGGGTTTCACTTTTGGGTTATGGGTGTTTGTCTTCCGTGTCAGTGTTTGTCGCCACACGGGACTGTTTCACGCTTATTGTTTTGTATTTCGTAGTGTTCAGTTTATGTCTTAAAATAAACATTATGGACACTTAACACCCTGCGTTTTGGTCCTCCGATCCTTCTCGCTTCTCCTCCTCAGAAGAGGAGGATGAGATCCCTTACATCATCTCTATGTATTTTGGATAGAGACACTGATCTTTTCCCCAAAACAATACATTTGAAGACACTTCCACATTACATGCAAATATTTTATTTATTTATTTTTATTCAGCCTTCATTTTATCAGGGGCTCATATTGAGACCAAGGTCTCTTTTACAGATGAGCCCTGAATTTCAGTATTACAGTAAATACACAAACTAAAACATAAATACAAAATGCATGCAGAAAGAAAAACACGGTCATAGAAAACAAACACATTCTTCAGTAATAAGGTCCTTATTCCGCTTTTTGAATTGTCCTAGAGGCACCAAAACATCACGTTATTGTTTTCCTCTCTGCCTTGGTCAAAGTGCAGCGTTTGGAAACAGAGCTCGCTGCCCAGCCTTACATCATTACAAAAATGAGATTCTCCTGATTAAAATGGTGTGCGATTTGAATCTAAATATACACATGAGATATTTGGCGAAATAGCCAGATATGTCCCTATTTCCCTAAAAACAACAGCAGTCTCAAATTTCGAAGAGCAGCCTTTTATTTAACCAACTATTTATCTGCTACTATTCACTTTTTGGTTTGCCATTTTTTGTGTTTACAACTTTGTGGTTCGAACTAGGCCTCTATATGAAAGTGTGGCAATCATTTATTCACTTTTCATTATTCACAGGTCTACTCCTCTGATGGCACGGCAGACAGACAGACAGACAGACAGGCAGCACACTTCTAATGAATTACCTATAAAAGTGTTAATGTCCTTTCAACACATCGAATATATAACACACCAAATATGCTATACCATGCATGTAACCACTTTTTGAGTAACTACAAATTTGTAATTTTTATTTTCAAAAGTTTTCTGCTGATATTGAGATCTTGACTTTTGGAGCTCTGTAGAGGACTGATCGACCACGTTCTGGGGGAGCTTACTGATATCCTGCCAGGGGTTTGAATAGTACAGTATGTGGTGTTATCTAGTAGGTAACAGGTAGGTAAGTGGTCAGGCCACAGCTAGTCAGCAAAAAGGGTCCATATAAGGGGATATCTTTACATGGCACGTTTTTGACACGTTTTTCAGAATACTGACCATTTCCAATGCATATTTTGAGTTTTGTGGATATGACCTTATGCTGACAAATTCTGAATCCAGATGACTTTTTGACATATACAGTTGAAGTCGGAAGTTTACATACACAAAATAAAACTTGTTTTTCAACCACTCCACAAATGTCTTAGTTTTGGCAAGTCAAAAACATCTACTTAATGAATGACACAACTAAATTTTCAAACATTTGTTTAGAATGACTTTTTCTTTTTTTTCTTTTTTCTTTTACCCCTTTTTCTCCCCAATTTCGTGGTATCCAATTATTTTAGTAGCTACTATCTTGTCTCATCGCTACAACTCCCGTACGGGCTCAGGAGAGACGAAGGTTGAAAGTCATGCGTCCTCTGATACACAACCCAACCAAGCCGCACTGCTTCTTATCACAGCACCATCCAACCTGGAAGCCAGCCGCACCAATGTGTCAGAGGAAACACCGTGCACCTGGCAACCTTGGTTAGCGCGCACTGCGCCCAGCCCGCCACAGGAGTCACTGGTGCGCAATGAGACAAGGATTTCCCTACTGGCCAAACCCTCCCTAACCCGGGCGTCGCCCCACGGACCTCCCGGTAGCGGCCGGTTACGACAGAGCCTGGGCGCGAACCCAGAGTCTCTGGTGGCACAGCTGGAGCTGCAGTACAGCGCCCTTAACCACTGCTCCACCCGGGAGGCCTTAGACTGACTTTTTCACTTAAAATTCACTGTATCACAATTCCAGTGGGTCAGAAGTTTACATACACTAAGTTGACTCTGCCTTTAAACAGCTTGGAAAATTCAGGAAAATGTCATGACATTGGAAGCTTCTGATAGGCTAATTGAACATTTTAGTTTATTGGAGGTGTACCTGTGGATGTATTTCAAGGCCTACCTTCAAACTAAGTGCCTCTTTGCTTGACATCTTTGGAAAATCAAAGGAAATCAGCCAAGACCTCATAAAAAATGTTAGATCTCCTCCACAAGACCTCCATCCTTGGGAGGAATTTCCAAATGCCTGAAGGTACCACGTTCATCTCTACAAACAATAGTACGCAAGTATAAACATCATGGGCCCACGCAGCTGTCATACTGCTCAGGAAGGAGACGCATTCTGTCTCCTAGAGACGAAGGTACTTTGGTGCAAATCAATCCCAGAACAATAGCAAAGGACCTTCTGAAGATGCTGGAGGAAACAGGTACACAAGTATCTATATCCATAGTAAAACGAGTCCTATATCGACATAACCTGAATGGCCACTCAGCAAGGAAGAAGCAACTGCTCCAAAACCGCCATAAAAAAGCCAGACTAGGGTTTGCAACACCAGATGAAGGCAAAGATTGTACTTTTTGGAGAAATGTCATCTGGTCTGATGAAACAAAAATAGAACTGTTTGGCCATAATGACCATTGTTATGTGTTAAAGGAATTAAATTGATCTATGTTTTAATACCCAATTAAAATTAAACACTCTGTCAATTCATAAGGATTTGTAAGACCCTTATTCTATAATAATGGACAGAGCCCAGTCTTAAAGTCAATCAGCAGAGTTTATTCACGAGAGTACTGAACACGATACAGGTTACCACAGGTTATAAATTGAAAATGACGTCATTAGTTCCAGTACCAGCCCGTCTCTTCTCCCACCCTGGTACAAAGGCAGTATCTCATGTCTTCCCACATCGTCTCCCTACCAATTTAATATAATTTATGGCTGAGCCAAGGTTTTCCGACGTAGATAAGCATTCTAGCCAGTCTGAAGATTTGGTCTGTTCCTTGGTAGGAATGAAATGAACTGTCATTGTTCTAATCCTTGATTCATTCACACACATTATATTCAGTACTAAGATTAAGAAAGAAAATTCATACATATACAGTAACATAATAGTATTCTGATTAGTCAGTCCTGATTGAAATGTATACATAATTAGTCATCATTGATAAAAATTCCCTTAACATTATGTTAGGAGGAAAAAAGAGGAGGCTTACAAGCTGAAGAACACCATCCCAACCGCGAAGCACGGTGGCAGCATCATGTTGTGGGGGTGCTTTGCTGCACAAGGGACTCGTGCACTTCACAAAATAGATGCCATCACGAGGATGGAAAATTATGTGGATATATTGAAGCAACATCTCAAGACATCGGTCAGGAAGTTAAAGCTTGGTCGCAAATGGGTCTTCCAAATGGACAATGACCCCAAGCATACTTCCAAAGTTGTGGCAAAATGGTTTAAGGAAAACAGAGTCAAGGTATTGGAGGGGCCATCATAAAGCCCTGACCTCAATCCCATAGAAAACTTGTGGTCAAACCTGGCTCAGTTACATCAGCTCTGTCAGGAGGAATGGGCCACAATTCTCCCAACTTATTGTGGGAAGCTTATGGAAGGCTACCCAAAACATTTGACCCAAGTTAAACATTTTAAAGGAAATGCCAATTGAGTGTATGTAAACTTCTGACGCACTGGGAATGTAATGAAAGAAATAAAAGCTGAAATAAATAATTCTCTCTACTATTATTCTGACATTTCATATTCTTAAAATAAAGTGGTGATCCTAACTGACCTAAGACAGGGATTTTTTTACTAGGAATAAATGTCAGGAATTGTGAACAACTGAGTTTAAATGTATTTGGCTAAGGTGTATGTAATCTTCTTACTTCGATTGTATGATATTGGGATTACTCCGAATATCACACATGGACATAGAGCTCCATAGAGCTAATTTTTTAAAATATATTATCAATTGTATTCATTCTCTTTGTCAACATGAATATTAAAATCGCCCAACACAATGATTTTATCATAATTCTCAAGGACATTAGACAATATTTCAGATAGATCAGTTAAGAAAGTGGATTGTCAATTGTCAAACACTGAGTTTAAATGTATTTGACCAAGGTGTATGTAAACTTCTGACATCAACTGTATGTGAGTGAGATGTTAGTAAAATATCTGAAGTGTTTTAATCATTCTAGATGGCAGCCGGTAGCAACAAGAAGAAGCTATGCGATGTGTGTGACCCCAAGAAGGACAGGAAGACACAGTACACATGCATCAAGTGCAGGAAATACATGTGCAACACACACTCTGTCCCTCATGTGGTGTGTAGACCGACCTTAATTTGTGTTCAAACTGTGTCTTTCCAATGTGTTCAGTTCAAAGCAATAAACATCAATACTGATAAAGCTTATTTCATTTACATTTATTCAAGATAAACATGATTTATTACAGCCATGTCTTGATAAAAATATATTTTTGTATTAAAAAAAAATTGAATAGCGCTTATATTGATAAATGTGATCTAGCAGAGGTTAATGGCAAGTATTAACCATGTATTCTGTCTTCTGCTTGTAATTGATATAAGTCAACATCTTAGTATTAAGTATTTTTATGTAAATTGTTATGGCTGTATTGTTTTAAAAACCCAATCATGTTGTGGGTCCATCCGACCTGCAAACATTGAGTGAATAACAAAAACATGAACACCATTAACGGCTTTCTTCCTGGGAAGGAGAGGACCAAAGTGCAGCGTGGTAAGTGTCCATGGTTCTTTAATGACAGAAACTCAACATGAACACACTACAAAACAATAAACTTGGTAAAACCCGAAACAGTCATATCTTGTGCAGCGAACACAAAGACAGGAAACAATCACCCACGAATCCCAACACAAAACAGGCTACCTAAATATGGTTCCCAATCAGAGACAATGACTAACACCTGCCAGTGATTGAGAACCATATCAGGCCAAACATAGAAATAGCCAACTAGACACACAACATAGAATGCCCACCCAGCTCACGTCCTGACCAACACTAAAACAAGGAAAACACACAAGAACTATGGTCAGAACATGACAACCACACAAGGGTTAAAACCTGTGGCTAGCTCTTCTGATGCTGCAGTTAGACTTTCTGTCTGTTCTGCCCTCTTCACCTCATTCACTGCTGCCTGCTAATGCTAAACCTGCTCAACCTTCCCTCTTTAGGAAGATGTTTTGAATATCCTTATTTGGTCTGTGTTATGCTACAGGCTCTGACTGAGTACAGGTGTTTTGCTGAGTGATGACATTGACATCTAACTGGCGCTGTAGTGGTGGGGGAGGGGCCAAGGGACATTGACATGTCCAGTGCGTTGTGAAATCTCGACCAATCACAGTCGGCACCACATCACTCCAGGGGCTTCTTGCAGTGCCTGCTACTGCCTAGTGCAGTATATATTTTTTGTCATAAAATGTGTCAGTAAAACACAAGTGATGCATGGTTATGGAATCTCATCAGACTGAAATAATTAAATATACCATTTACTTTTTTATTGTACCATCAAAGGTTTAGGGCTGACGCCCAGGAAACCCACAAGTTATCTATTTATCTAAAGCAACAACTATGCTGTGACTACTGAAAAGGAACATTTAGCAACTAGGTAATGCTAAAAGAACGGATCTTGGAAACTTGTGGTGGTTATGAACATGCAATTACAGCACCCATATGGGTTATGATAACTAATAGGTAAAGTGAATGTACAGTATGCATGACTGTAAGTTGCTTTGGATAAAAGCATCTACTAAATGTCATATCATTTTGGTTGTGTTGTGTAATGTGGACACCTGCTCGTCAAACATCTCATTCCAAAATCATGGGCATTAATATGGAGTTGGTCCCCCCTTTGCTGCTATAACAGCCTCCATTCTTCTGGTAAGGCTTTCCACCAGTTGTTGGAACATCGCTGTGGGGATTGGCTTCCATTCAGCCACAAGAGCATTAGTGAGGTCAGGCACTGATGTTGTGCAATTAGGACTTGCTTGCAATTGGCATCCCAATTCATTCCAAATGTGTTCGATGGAGTTGAGGTCAGGGCTCTGTGCATACCAGTCAAGTTCTTCCACACCGATCTCAACAAATCATGTCTGTATGGACTTCCCTTTGTGCATGGGGGCATTCCCCAATCCGTTGCCACAAAGTTGGAAGCACACAATCGTCTAGAATGTCATTGTATGCTGCAGCATTAATATTTTATATTTTCCTTCACTTGAACTAAGAGGCTTAGACCAAACCATGAAAATAGCCCCAGACTGAATACCTGGAGTAGCTGTCATACAACGCAACCTGACACATTTTGACAGGCCGTATGTGTCTACGTGTTGGAGGTCCATTAACTGCTCTAGAATAGTGATCAACAAAGGTACTAACATAGTAATCTTTCACCAACTTTACAGTTGGCACTATGCATTCGGGCAGGTAGTGTTCTCCTGGCCTCCGCCAAACCAAGATTAGTCCGTCGGACTGCCAGATGGTGGAGTGTGACTCATCACTCCAGAGAAACTCGTTTCCACTGCTCCAGAGTCCAATGGCGGCGAGTTTTACACCACACCAGCCGATCTTAGGCTTCTGTTCGGCTGCGGCTGACATACTTTTGTATATATGGTGTACTTTATCATATTGTATGAAAGAATGCATTGTGGTGTGCTCCTCTGCATGATACATTTGCACCTGTCTCTGAGAAAGCAATCATCTGTGACTTGTGGTATAACTGGTAAGGCAAATCATTCTGATACCTCTTTTCCTATCAGACAATGAACAAAAACAACATTTAGGAGGATGGCACTGATGATGTATTTGCACATTGGGCCAGCGTTTGATGGATTTCCCGAGGTGTAGTAATGTTTAGGAACATTCTCATTTATAAAGAGGGCCTAACAACACAAAAGTGTTGACATTGAGTCCACCCAACCAATTGATCAGCAATTGCAATTCCTAAGGCTGTAAATATGGTCTGAGATTCATATTGAGCATACCTGGGTTCTCCTGCCATACTGACAGTAATGATCGTGAGGTGATAGAGTGAGGATATGCGTTACTTTTGGACCTGTATACCTGGCTGACAATAACTTTGTGACCCTTTGAGAGTCTAATTTTATGTGGACATTATTTATTATTTCAAGAAGTTCAGGTGAGTAGAAATTGGCATGCAAGATACTGAATTTCGTGTAAGAAGGCTAGGATTTTTATGATTTAGATTTTATAGCGTTACTTGAAAGAGTTATCTATCATTATCCATCAAATTTCATTGTCATGATATTATTTGTGCATTTCATCAATTTAAACGCATTTGTTTTTTATGTGCAAACTTTATACATACAAATCTGAACTTCAAAAATAACCGTTTCTCATTTCAAATCCATCAACAGAAATTATAAACAAAATTAAACAATATAAACAAAATTAAACAAAGAAAACAAAATTCTTTACATAACGATATTTCATAATTTTGTCAACAAAATAGATATGACAGAATTTCATGTGAAATTACAAAACAGTAATAAAGACTATGCACCAGTTTAGAGAAATGTTTCCTAATCCAATAATATCACATGAAATTATCTTGTAACCAAGTAAACCTGTGGCCAAAAAATCCTTCATGTATCTCTGCCAAATCAATCAAGAAGTTTACTATGTTAAATCAAGAAAGAAAAACAGACAAAGCAGAATTCTTTCATTATACAGTGCCTAAAGCATCTTCACACCCTTTTCAAGGTTTTCACATTGTGCAGCTTTAAATTTAAATCTAACAATGAATTAATCAAATGAACCTACTCCATACTTTGTAAGTAAAATGAAAATGCTAGAAATGTGCATTAAATAAAAAAACAAAAAAACAAAAACAAAGATGAATTGATTGTGTAGGACTCTCTGTCGCTCCGACATTTGCAACATTGTTTCAATATTCAAATTAGATCTCAAGATGTTTCATATTAATGAACTTGTCCGGAGTCGGGACGAGACGACCAGAAAGGCAACGTTTCTCAGCCAGTCAAAATAATTTTAGGGATATTTATAAAGAATTGTAAATTGGAAAAGGTCAAATGAAACAAGGTGGAGCTAGTTTGCAGTCTTTCCAGTTTCAGTTTGAAGTGATTATGTTAGCTGTGTTGTTCGCTAGCTCCTCTGAACAACAGTGTCCAGACAAATGAGCACATTTTCTATGCCAGGCGATTAGGTCATTGTTATGGATGTAAGCAAGTAAAGGTCACTATGAAAACAGCTTAAACAAATGCAAATGCCGATACGTTTCTGTTATTCTGGCTACACTTTTTGACGTGACTGTAAGTTAGCCGTAGTTGGCTAGCTTGCAAGCAAGGGATAAGAATGCTGCCAGCCAGTATAGCAATGGAACATTTAGAATGAACAAATGGGTTGCATCCATACACTGGTGTGAATGTCTTCACAAGACTGAGGCAGGTAAAAGGTTTACTACTATGACTGTGAGTTGTGGTTCTCGTACCTGAATTCACTAACTGTAAAAGTCACTCTGAATAAGAGTGTCTGCTAAATTACTAAATAGTTTTCCACATGGTGTTGAGTGTTTCTGAGGGTGCTAGTCTAGGTCCAGACTTAAATCTGCTTGAAAATCAGAGACATGGGTATGCTTGTCACCGGCAGGGACTGGAGAGTTAGTCAGGATCAAAAGTAGTTGTATTTTTCAGGGCTTCAATTACTCAAATTGCCAAATAACAACATAATGTCATATACAGATAGCCTAGTCAAATAATTAACATCCAATCACATTAACCGTTACTCTCTCACAGGAATTGTAGCGAAACGTAGCTGCTGCTCATGTTGGTATCTGTACTGATGGCGCAAATGCCATGACAGGAAGACATAGTGGAGTGGTAACACATGTGAAAGCCGTTGTTCCCGATGCCACATGGGTACACTACAGCATCCACCGAGAGATTCTTGCTGTCAACAGAATGCCTGACAGCTTGAAAGACGTTTTGGACACAACAGTGAAAATGGTTAACTTGTGTGTTTTCTGAACTATGCAATGATATGGGCAGCGACTATGTTATGCTTTTACAACATGCAGAAGTGCGCAGGTTATCAACGGGCAAAGTATTGACATGTTTTTTTTAAATGAGAGACGACCTTAACATTTTCTTCACTGACCATTTTCATTTGTCTGACCGCTTGCATGATGACGAGTTTTTCACACGACTGGCCAATCTGGGTGATTTCTTTTCTCACCTGAATGATCTGAATCTAGCATTACAGGGACTCTTCGCAACTATATAATATATTTTAACCTTTCGGTTACTAGTCTAATGCTTTAACCACTAGGCTACCTGCCAACTCATGGCCATTGGCTCAAATTATCCCATGGCAAACATATTTACTAAAATAGCAGACACAGCTACAAGGACGCGCTTTAATGCTAGGTTTAGGACCTCATATTGAAGCTGATGTATAGACCCATCTTAAAATGATCTACTTTGGTTTATATACAAGCATCAAGAAACCTCCAACACAATAACTGTATTTGATTCATTGAAAATCAGTTTTTTGGATGTCTTGCTTACCACTTTTTCCATGTGGTTTCTTCCTTCATAGAATCCATGAAATGATGACCTCTTCCTAATATTTGGGCAAATGATTCATTTTGTGTATGGTTTCCTAGAAACAATGGTGGCTCAACTAATCCGTTTGGCTCAATTTACCCCACAAGTTAGCTTAATTTCCGATGCAATGTATGTACTCAGAGTTTAAAAGACATTATGAAACATTTTTGTGGTGAAAAATAATTGTACAAAATCTCCAATTACCATGAACATAATTATAATCTGACACCGTGATTTAATCTGTCACACCTGCTCCTGCTCTTCCTCCCTGGCGCTCAAGGGCCCTAGGCATAACTGCCTTCCCCCATCACACACATCAGTGATTATGGAACTCACCTGGACTCAATCACCTCTGTCATTACCTCCCCTATATCTGTCTGTTCCCCCGCTCTGTTCCCAGCTTCAGCATTGATTGTCATATGTCCTTGTATATCCGTGTGCTGACGCTGTTGTTGTCTTGTTTCCATGTCTGTTCCAATTAAATATTTGACTCCCCGTACCTGCTTCTCTATTTCAGCGTTGAGAGGTTTCTTGCCCCGGATGGCTCGGAAGGCGTCAGGCCTCAGCCTGATAGTCAGGTTTTTACGCCCAGCCGGCTCGTCAGGCTGCTAAGCCTCTGCCGGATCATCGGGCTCCACGCCTCAGCGGGATCGACAGGCCTTCATGTCTCAGCTGGATCGTCAGGCTCCTATCCCTTAGCCGGCTCGCCAGGCTCTCACGCATCTGCCGGTTCTTCGGGATTTCACTCCCAGCCAGGTTGTCCAGCGCCCGATTGGTGCTTCAGAGCGGCCCGTCACGCTCGCCCAGGTGGGATGCCAGGTGGCTCCTCTGAGGGGGGTACTGTCACGCCTGCTCCCGCTCTTCCCCCCTGGCACTCAGCATTAATTGTCACATACCCGTGTGCTGACGCTGTTCCTATCCTGTTTCCATGTCTGTTCCAATTAAATGTTTGACTCCCTGTACCTGCTTCTCTACTTCAGCGTCAGTCCTAACTTAATCTGAATATTGTCTTCAATAAATGTGTGCTATAAAGATGCTATTCATGTATTGCTCAGTATACTAAAATTTAGTTAAATAAGTGCCTCCTTATAATGCATTGTTGATAACGTTTCTAATTAAAACACCCTTGGAGATTATGATAAAGTTTACAGTATGTTTCCACTACAATTCTTCCCAATTCTTTTCCACTACAAAAAATGTCACCAATAGGATCTTAAACATGCAGCTACGAGAAGTCACTAATAATTGTTTGATCAATGCAGTCACACAAACACTTTGTATCAAACATTGATTGAATATGAGCTCTACATTTCACCTGATGTCAACCATAAGGTTTTTCAGCTCATTAAATTGTGTTAGCGATCAATCAAGAGTATGTTGTGGTTGTTCAACATAGCATCAATTCAATCATAGCCAACAGAAATGATATTAATCTGTTCATTATCACTCTGGCAGAGAATTTTTCTTTTTTACAAAAAAGAAAACAACTGAATTCAACCAATCTGTGAGGTGTTTTAACAACAACAGCATCAAGATTTATACTCAATCATTAAATTCTTCCTCTCTCAGTGGTAGGGACGTTTAAATGACTAGCTTAATATAGCACTAAGATAAACATTGCACTTTTCTGAATAAAGCGATTTATACCGCTCACCATGGTGATGCTAAGGCATCCTTTTTGGGCCAGAATGGTAGCAACAAATTTACTGTCACGGTGGGGAGGTGAGTACTACAGTATTTGTGCCAATTTTAAGGTGGGGATGACAAAAATAGCCATTGCAATGTTGTTTGGGACACCAGAATGTGTAATTAGTAAGCAATATGGTAGTAGCTCCGATTTTCAATATGAATTTGTTGTCATATTGCTTTGACCTATCTGTATAGCGTATACCATATGTCTGGAAGTGCAAAGGGTATACGGACTAATACTTTTGGCATGGCAGTGCCATTGAGGTAACCTTAGTTTAGAGAGAAGAGTGTCCTCTACTGGCCCTCCAACACAACTTCCATGTACAACAACTGTATTATTCTAGGGAGTTCCTGTTCCAGGTATATGACCAGGCCCAACCCTGCTTAACTTGAATTATTATTAGATTTTTATTTAACTAGGCAAGTCAGTTAAGAACAAATTCTGATTCAAAATGACATCCCACTGTTCCATGGTAGGCTAACTGCCTCGTTCAGGGGCAGAACAACAGATTTGTGCCTTGTCAGCTCTGGGATTAAATACAGCAACCTTGCGGTTATTGGCCCAACACTCTAGCCTAGTGGTTAGAGTGTTGGGCCAATAACCACAATTTGCCGCCCTGTCCTGGATTTTAGCTGAAACAAAAGTATTTTTAAGTACTTTACACCACTGTTTGGGAGTAAATGCTGATCCTAGATCTGGCTGATGAGTAACTATCCAGGGCAAAGCAAACATACCTACAATACTGTAAATAGTGTACAAAAATACATGTTTTATTGTCACATACACAAGATTGGTGCAGGGAAATGTGTTGTTTTACAGGGTCATCCATAGTAGTACAGTGCCCCTGATGCAAATGCAAAAAGTGCCTTGCTTAAGGGAATATCATTTCATTTTTCACCTTGTCGGCTCGTGTATTCGAAGCAGCAACTGTTCGGTTTTTGGTCCAACGCTCTAACAGATATACTATCTGCTGCCACTGAAAGGGGGAAAAGGGTATAGTAATTCACAAATTAATGCTTTATCTCAAAAATGCTAACTACTCTAGAATGACTCAACTGCTTGACAAAAAACACCCTGAAAAAATAAAACTTGATTGTGAGAATATAATCTTGCACAGAAATGAACAAACGATAAGCAAACTCCTGCCTCACACCTTAAACAATCTTGAGTCAATTTCGGCGGCCTTTAGTCAATTTCTGCTTCCCCACAAAAATTGAATTAGCATCATAAAAAGAATCCCATAAAAATCCATATTTTTAATATAGAGATATCTGCATGGACTGCCTCTCAACCCACCGCAAATGCCGATCTTGGCCTTCTACATCTGTGGTGAAAGGTGGCAGAGATGTTTATCAGATCATGAGACATCCCGAAAATCTGTCTTCTCACAAAAACCTCTGTAATGTCTGAACGATTCTATGGAATGACCCTTCTATGGAAAGGTGAGTGTCATGCGTAGGTGTAATAGGTGGCAGGGAAGTCAGGCGCAGGAGAGTCAAATGGAGTGTAAAATGGAGTCTTTTAATAAAGTCCACGGAGTATGTTCCATAACACTAAATGTACATAAACACACAAACATGGGTACGAGGACCCGACGCGCACCTATACAACAATTACACTACACTGACAATAAAACAATCTCTGACAAAGACATGAGGGGAAACAGAGGGTTAAATACACAACAGGTAATGAATGGGATTGAAAACAGGTTTGTGGGAAGACAAGACAAAACCAATGGAAAATGAAAAAAGGATCAATGATGGCTAGAAGACCGGTGACGTCGAACGCCGAGCACCGCCCGAACAAGGAGAGGCAACGACTTCGGTAGAAGTCGTGACAGTGAGTCTCTCACAAACACATCTCAGTGGTTTTAGGACACCCACAAACCACACAAGACTCGCCTGAAGGTAGCCTGGTACCAGATAAAAACATTTATGACAGTATATATGGAAGAGAGAGGTTCAGTGCCTATAAAGGTTGATAAATATGTGTTAAAAAAAGAAAAACATTGTTTCATGATATTTCTTATACAGTATCTCTCAGATATGAAGGACCTCTGTGTTACTCTGGACCCTGATCTCTCCTTTGACGAACAAATCAAGACTGTTTCAAGGACAGATTTTTTTCCATCTACGTAACATTGCAAAAATCAGAAACTTTCTGTCCAAAAATGATGCAGAAAAATTAATCCAAGCTTTTGTTACTTCTAGGTTAGACTACTGCAATGCTCTACTTTCCGGCTACCCGGATAAAGCACTAAATAAACTTCAGTTAGTGCTAAATATGGCTGCTAGAATCCTGACTAGAACCAAATAATTTGATCATATTACCCCAGTGCCAGCCTCCCTACACTGGTTTCCTGTTAAGGCAATGGCTGATTTGGTCCTGCCGTACATACCTACCAGTACGCTATGGTCACAAGACGCAGGCCTCCTACTTCCGGCGCCGACAGAGATGGCCGCCTCTTTTCGCGTTCCTAGGAAACTCTGCAGTTTTTTTGTTTTTTTTACGTGTTGTTTCTTACATTGGTACCCCAGGTCATCTTAGGTTTCATTACATACAGTCGAGAAGAACTACTGAATATAAGAGCAGCGTCAACTCACCATCAGTACGACCAAGAATATGACTTTCCTGGAGCGGATCCTGTGTTCTGCCTTCCACCCAGGACAACGGAATGGATCCCAGCCTGCGACCCAAAACAACGATGTCGTAAAAGAGGCAAATGGAGCGGTCTTCTGGTCAGGCTCCGGAGACGGGCACATCGCGCGCCACTCCCTAGCATTCTACTCGCCAATGTCCAGTCTCTTGACAACAAGGTTGATGAAATCTGAGCAAGGGTAGCATTCCAGAGCGACATCAGAGACTGTAACGTTCTTTGCTTCACGGAAACATGGCTCACTGGAGAGACGCTATCGGAGTCGGTGCAGCCAGCTGGTTTCTCTACGCATCGCGCCGACAGAAACAAACATCTTTCTGGTAAGAAGAAGGGTGGGGGCATCTGCTTTATGGTTAACGAGACGTGGTGTGGTCACAACAACATACAAGAACTCAAGTCCTTCTGTTCACCTGATTTAGAATTCCTCACAATCAAATGTCGACCGCATTATCTACCAAGGGAATTCTCTTCGATTATAATCACAGCCGTATATATTCCCCCCCAAGCAGACACATCGATGGCTCTGAACAAACTTAATTTGACTCTTTGCAAACTGGAATCCATATATCCTGAGGCTGCATTCATTGTAGCTGGGGATTTTAACAAGGCTAATCTGAAAACAAGAATCCCTAAATTGTATCAGCATATCGATTGCGCAACCAGGGCTGGAAAAACCTTGGATCATTGCTATTTTAACTTCCGCGACGCATATAAGGCCCTGCCCCGCTCTCCTTTCGGAAAAGCTGACCACGGCTCCATTTTGTTGATCCCTGCCTACAGACAGAAACTTAAACAAGAAGCTCCCTCGCTGAGGTCTGTTCAACGCTGGTCCGACCAATCTGATTCCACACTCCAAGACTGCTTCCATCACGTGGACTGGGATATGTTTCGTATTGCATCAAACAACAACATTGACGAATGCGCTGATTCGGTGAGCGAGTTCATTAGAACGTGCGTTGAAGATGTCGTTCCCATAGCAACGATTAAAACATTCCCAAACCAGAAACCGTGGATTGATGGCAGCATTCGCGTGAAACTGAAAGCGCGAAACACTGCTTTTAATCAGGGCAAGGTGACCGGAAACATGACCGAATACAAACAGTGCAGCTATTCCCTCCATAAGGCAATCAAACAAGCTAAGCGTCAGTATAGAGACAAAGTAGAATCTCAATTCAACGGCTCAGACACAAGAGGTATGTGGCAGGGTCTACAGTCAATCATGGATTACAAAAAGAAAACCAGCCCCGTCACGGACCAGGATGTCTTGCTCCCAGGCAAACTAAATAACTTTTTTGCCCGCTTTGAGGACAATACAGTGCCACTGACAGGGCCCGCAACCAAAACATGCGGACTCTCCTTCACTGCAGCCGACATGAGGAAAACATTTAAACGTGTTAACCCTCGCAAGGCTGCAGGCCCAGACGGCATCCCCAGCCGCGCCCTCAGAGCATGCGCAGACCAGCTGGCTGGTGTGTTTACGGACATATTCAATCAATCCCTATCCCAGTCTGTTGTTCCCACATGCTTCAAGAAGGCCACCATTGTTCCTGTTCCCAAGAAAGCTAAGGTAACGGAGCTAAACGACTACCGCCCCGTAGCACTCACTTCCGTCATCATGAAGTGCTTTGAGAGACTAGTCAAGGGTGAGGGTGAGGGTGAGGGTAGGCAACAACATCTCCACCCCGCTGATCCTCAACACTGGGGCCCCACAAGGGTGCGTTCTGAGCCCTCTCCTGTACTCCCTGTTCACCCACGACTGCGTGGCCACGCACGCCTCCAACTCAATCATCAAGTTTGCGGACGACACAACAGTGGTAGGCTTGATTACCAACAACAACGAGACGGCCTACAGGGAGGAGGTGAGGGCCCTCGGAGTGTGGTGTCAGGAAAATAACCTCACACTCAACGTCAACAAAACTAAGGAGATGATTGTGGACTTCAGGAAACAGCAGAGGGAACACCCCCCTATCCACATCGATGGAACAGTAGTGGAGAGGGTAGTAAGTTTTAAGTTCCTCGGCGTACACATCACAGACAAACTGAATTGGTCCACCCACACAGACAGCATCGTGAAGAAGGCGCAGCAGCGCCTCTTCAACCTCAGGAGGCTGAAGAAATTTGCATCCTGTCGGGCTGTATCACCGCCTGGTACAGCAACTGCTCCGCCCACAACCGTAAGGCTCTCCAGAGGGTAGTGATGTCTGCACAACGCATCACCGGGGGCAAACTACCTGCCCTCCAGGACACCTACACCACCCGATGTCACAGGAAGGCCAAAAAGATAATCAAGGACAACAATCACACGAGCCACTGCCTGTTCACCCCGCTATCATCCAGAATGCGAGGTCAGTACAGGTGCATCAAAGCAGGGACTGAGAGACAGAAAAAACAGCTTCTATCTCAAGGCCATAAGACTGTTAAACAGCCATCACTAACATTGAGTGGCTGCCGCCAACATACTGACTCAAATCTCTAGCCACTTTAATAATAACTAATTGGATGTAATAACTTATCACTAGTCACTTTAAACAATGACACTTTATATCATGTTTACATACCCTACATTACTCATCTGATATGCACATACTGTACTCTAAACTATCTACTGCATCTTGTCTATGCTGCACGACCACCGCTCATCAATATATTTAAATGTAGATTTTCTTTTTCATTCCTTTACACTTGCGTGTATCAAATAGTTGTTGTGAAATTGTTAGATTACTTGTTAGATATTACTGCACGGTGAGAACTAGAAGCACAAGCATTTCGCTACACTCGCAATAACATCTGCTAACCATGTGCACGTGACCAATAAAATTGGATTTGATTTGATTGGAAGAGGCACACACCTGTCTATATAAAGTCCGACAGTAGACACTGCATGTCAGAGCAAATACCAAGCCATGAGGTCGAAGGAATTGTCCGTATAGCTCCGAGACAGGATTGTGTTGAGGCACAGATCTGAGGAAGGGTACCAAAAAATGTCTGCAGCATTGAAGGTCCCCAAGAACACAGTGGCCTCCATCATTCTTAGATGGAAGAAGTTTGGAACCACCAAGATCTTTATAGAGCTGGCCGCCCGGCCAAATTGAGTAATCGGGGTTGAATGGCCTTGGTCAGAAAGGTGACCAAGAACTCGCTGGTCACTCTGAAAGAGCTCCAGGGTTCCTCTTTGGAGACGGGAGAACCTTCCAGAAAGACAACCATCTCTGCAGAACTCCACCAATCAGGCCTTTATGGTATAGTGGCCAGATGGAAGTCACTCCATAGAAAAAGGCACATGACAGCACGCTTGGAATTTGCCAATAGATACCTAAAGGACTCTTAGACCATGAGAAACAAGATTTTCTGGTCTGATAAAGCCAAGTGTCACGTCTGGTGGAAACCTGGCACCATCCCTACAGTGAAGCATGGTGGTGGCAGCAGCATCATGCTGTGGGGATGTTTTTCCACGGCAGGGACTAGCAGACTAGTCAGGATCGAGAGAACGATGAAAAGAGCAAAGTACAGAAAGATGCTTGACGATAACCTACTCCAGAGTGCTCAAGACTGGGGCGATGGTACATATTCCAACAGGACATCAACCTTAGCACACAGCCAAGTTAGTGCAGCATTGGCTTTGGGTCAAGTCTCTGAATGTCCTAGAGTGGCCCAGCCAGAGCCTGTACTTGAACCCTATCGAACATCTCTGGAGAGACCTGAAAATAGCTGTGCAGCGACGCTCCTCATCCAACCTGACAGAGTATGAGAGGATCTGGAGAGAAGAATGGGATAATACTTTCTGAATTCACTGTATGTTTGGAACCATAAACAACGAAACACAACTCTACAACTGAAAACACTTCAGAGTCTGTTTTTTACATACATTGCTAACTATGAAAAGGCTGTGTATACACGCTAACATACAGTTGAAGTCGGTTACATACACCTTAGTCAAATTCATTTAAACTCAGTTTTTCACAATTGCTGACATTAAATCCAAGTAAAAATTATCTGTCTTAGGTCAGTTAGGATCACCACCTTATTTTAAGAATGAGAAATGTCAGAATAATAGTAGAGAGAATGATTTATTTCATCTTTTATTTATTTCATCACATTCCCAGTGGGTCGGAAGAATACATACACTCAATTAGTATTTGGTAGCATTACCTTCAAATTGTTTGGGTCAAACGTTTAGTGTAGCCTTCCACAGGCTTCCCACGATAAGTTGGGTGAATTTTGGCCCGTTCCTCCTGACAGAGCTGGTGTAACTGAGTCAGGTTGTAGGCCTCCTTTCTCGCACTTGCTTTTTCAGTTCTACCCACACATGTTCTATAGACTTGAGGTCAGGCCTTTCTGATGGCCACTACAATACCTTGACTTTGTTGTCTTTAAGCCATTTTGCCACAGCTTTGGAAGTATGCTTGGGGTCATTGTCTATTTGGAAGACCCATTTGCGACCAAGCATTATATTCCTGACTGATGTCTTGAAATGTTGCTTCAATATATCCACATAATTTTCCTGCCTCATGATGCCAACTATTTTGTGAAGTCCCTCGTGTCCCTCGTGCAGCAAAGCACCCCACAACATGATGCTGCCATCCCCGTGCCTCATGTTTGGGATGGTGTTCTTCGGCTTGCAAGCCTCCCCCTTTTTCCTCCAAAAATAACGATGGTCATTATGACCAAACAGTTCTATTTTTGTTTCCTCAGACCAGAGGACATTTCGCCAAAAAGTACAATCTTTGTCCCCATTTTCAGTTGCATACCGTAGTCTGGCTTTTTTTATGGCGGTTTTGGAGCAGTGGCTTCTTCCTTGCTGAGCGGCCATTCAGGTTATGTTGATATAGGACTCATTTTACTGTGGATATAGATACTTTTATACCTGTTTGCTCAACGTCTTCACTAGGTCCTTTGCTGTTGTTCTGGGATTGATTTGCACTTTTCGCACCAAAGTACGTTCATCTCTTGCAGTCGGAACGCATCTCCTTCCTAAGCGGTATGACCACTGCGTGGTCCAATGGTGTTTATACTTGCATACTATTATTTGTACAGATGAACGTGGTACCTTCAGGCGTTTGGCAATTGTTCCAAGGATGAACCAGACTTGTGGAGGTCCACAATTTTTTTATGAGGTCTTGGCTGATTTCTTTTGATTTTCCCATGATGTCAAGCATAGAGGCACTGCTTTTGAAGGTAGGCAATGAAATACATCCACAGGTACACCTCCAATTGACTCAAATGATGTCAATTAGCCTATCAGATACTTCTAAAGCCATGACATATTTTTTTATTTTACAAGCTGTTTAAAGGCACAGTCAACTTTGTGTATGTAAACTACTGACCCACTGGATTTGTGATACAGTGATTTTTAAGTGAAATAATCGGTCTGTAAACAATTGTTGGAAAAATTACTTTTGTCGTGCACAAAGTAGATCTCCTAACCGACTTGCCAAAATTATAGATTTTTAACAATACATTTGTGGAGTGGTTGAAAACGAGTTTTAATGACTCCAACCTAATTTTATGTTAACTTCCGACTTCAACTGTAGATGTGGCTGGGTTGGTTATAGCATTTCTTTCACATGACCCATAGATTTATTAAATTGTGTCGGAGTAAGCATCATCTAAAAATTAAAAATATTTACAAAATATTTTAATCTTGACACTTTAGAGTTTTTATATTGCTACTAAACCATTTCACACCTTCTGTATTATTTGCATGTGACAAATAAAACACACATTTATTTTATATAGTCTGTGTTTACCAGAGACGATAATGTGAAGAACAACATGACCTGCACCAAAGTCAGATTAGGATATAGGCCACAGACTAGATATAGTGTATTTATACCTGGAGATGTTCCTTATTGTAGGCTACTACTTTCACCACTTTTAGTCTTGAAATCTTTGGTTGTTTACAACACTACCTTACTCGCTCTGTTTAACACGTCCTCACATGTGAATCCTTAAAGAGATGGGATGGGCTAAAGCTTAAGAGGGTGTGAACGATGCTGAATAGGTGTAGAAGAGGAGCTCTCCAGTATGTGTACCAAAACATTCATGGGCAATTTAAAAGTGGGGATACAAGTTTATCAACTTTCAAAGTGGAATGTCTTTCCCATTGTTCCTCAACTGCAGTGTATGATATAACATTTACTATCTCTGTCTCTACTTTTATATAACAACAATGCATTGGGAAAGTATTCAAACCCATTGACCTTTTCAAGGTGTGTAACCTAACAGCCTTATTCTAAAATGGATTAAATAGTTTGCCCCCTCATCAATCTACACACAATACCCCACAATAACAAAGAAAAAACAGGTTTTTCAATTTTTTTGTGAATTTATGAAAATAGAAAAAAATAATGAAATATTACATTTAAGTAAGTATTCAGTCCATTTACTCAGTACTTTGTTGAAGCACCTTTGGCAATGATTATTGCCTCGAGTCTTCTTGGGTATGACGCTACAAGCTTGACACACCTGTTTTTGGGGAGTTTCTCCCATTCTTCTCTGCAGATCCTCTCAAGCTCTGTCAGGTTGGATGGGGACTGTCGCTGCACAGCTATTTTCAGATCTCTCCAGAGATGTTCGACAGGGTTCAAGTCCAGGCTCTGTCTAGGCCACTCAAACTAGGCCACTCAGAGACTTGTCTATAAGCCACTCCTGCGTTGCCTTGGCTTTGTGCATAGGGTTGTTGTCCTGTTGGAAAGGGAATAAGGGCACTCTGGAGCAGGTTTTCATCAATGAACTCTCTGTACTTTACGGTTTTCATCTTTCCCCTCACTCCTAACTAGTCTCCCAGTCCCAGACGCTGATAAACAGTCCCATAGCATAATGCTGCCCCTGCCATGCTTCACCGTAGGGATGCGTGACATTCAGTTCAAAGAGTTAATCCTGGTTTCATCAGGCCAGAGAATCTTGTTTCTCATGGTCTGAGAGTTCTTTAGGTGCCTTTTGGCAAACTCCAAGCGGGCTGTCATGTGCTTTTTAGTGAAGAGTGGCGTCCAACTGGCCACTCTACCATAAAGACCTGATTGGTGGAGTGCTGCAGAGATAGTTGTCAAACCTGGAATGTTCTCCCATCTCCACAGAAGAACTCTGGAGCTTTGTCAGACTGACCATTGGGTTCTTGGTCACCTCCCTGACCAAGGCCCTTCTCCCTGGATTGCTCAGTTTGGCCGGATGGCCAGCTCTAGGAAGAGTCTTGGTGGTTCCAAACTTCTTCCATTTAAGAATGATGGAGGCCACTGTGTTCTTGGGTTACTTCAGACATTTTTTGATACCCTTCCTCAGATCTGTGCCTCAACACAATCCTGTCTAGGAGCTCTACAGACAATTCCTTCCACCTCATGGCTTGGTTTTTGCTCTGACATGCACAGTCAACTGTGGTACCATATACTGACAGGTGTGTGCCTTTCCAAATCAAGTCCAATCAATTGAATTTACCAGAAGTGGACTCCAATCAAGTGATATAAACATCTCAAGGATGATGAATAGAAACAGGAGGCACCTGAGCTAAATTTCGAGTCTCATAGCAAAGGGTCTGAATCCATAGGTAAATAAGGATTTTCAGTTTTTTCTGTTCATACATTTGCAAAAGTTTCTAAAAAATTGTTTTCACTTTGTCATTTTGAGGTATTGTGTGTAGATTGACGAGAAAAACATTTCATTGAATCAAATTTAGAATAATGCTGTGATGTAACAAAATGTGGAAAAACTCTAGGCATCTGAATACTTTCTGAATGCACTGTATATGGAGACTTTTTAGTGCCAAAAATAAGGGGTTAATTACAAATGTTTACTGTTTCTTATTCTTCCAGATATATGACAGACACTTCCTTTAGATCATTTTTGGGCCTATCTGTCGTTCCTTGTAGTAAATCTGTTATTCAACGCGTTTGTATGTGCTAATAGCAGTAAAGAACAAGAAGGCCCGCACACTGTCAAAGCTCCCAATTCACCACTTTATTGACAACATTTTGAACTGAAACGGAACTTCCTCAGGTCAAACAAACAAACTGAGTGCTCACATCCCAAAAAATGACACTTTTCAACTAACATGACCATTACACAAATGACGCATGGTGAGTGAAAAAACGATGTGTATCTCTAATAATTTGATGTTCAATGAGATTGGCACATGTGGTAGTTCCATAAAATTATACACATTTACAAAATGACCAATACTAATAGCAGTAAGGCCCCAAATCATTTTTAATAAAAAAATGTATATATTTTTTGGATATATGCCAAGGGGCCTTAAAATTCAAATGATCCTTGGTATGACCTTTTTAAAACAATTCCAAATAACTTAGAACTTAGACATGGCTTAGACTCTGTGTTAACCTAATTAACAATTAACGTGCCCCTCCACCCACTACATGGCAGGTAGGTAGGACACACTTGAAGCCCGACCTAGAGTCTAATGTGCGTTTGAGTGACATCGGCAGAATGGTTGAGGCTAGAAACAAAACATGCATGGGATCGTTCAGCAGACTCTCCCGATGAACGCAAGCCTAAATCTGAACATGGGAAATGAACTCTTCACAGTGAAAACTTGGTCCCACAGACAACAAGGCGTTCCTCCATAGAAAAGCATTACATACAGCCCTCAACAAATCATATCACCCCTGTTTACTGCGATCCCCCGTTGACTAGCTATCCATCCTGGCACACATCCAATCGTGACCTTATAGGGATGCCCTGTTTGGAGGTTCAGCTTCCTGTTTATGTGACAAAACAAGCAAGTTTAGTGTAGAGAATCATTGTGCCATCTAAACCTCTGTTAAATATATTTTCCATAACCAAACATATTGTATTTACATCTGTTTGAAGCTGGTGTAAATAGTAAAAGAAGCAAAAACTAAACTTAAGAACAGGAAGCATAGAAATAGCACGCATAGAACAGATCTACCGCTTCTAAGACTTGCTTTCAATGAGAATGACAGAGCTAATTTTTGTTTGGGTCGCTCAAAAAAATTCATATTGCAGCTTTAATAGGGGGTAATAGGGGCGGCTTCGAATGGTGAAAAATATTTAATCTTCTCAAATGTTACATACTTGTGACCGGGGACCAGGTATCGTAAATTTGTGGGGACGGATGTGGTTGTCGGAGCTGTGATTGATGCAGATGTGGTTGTGTCAGTAAAAGCTGTGGTTGTTGTCGCAGCACTGCTGTTGTGGGTTCAGCTGTGGTTTTTGTGAGGAGGACAGTTGTTGTTGTAGTCACTGCTGTTTTTATCATAGCAGCAGCTGTTGTTGTTGTTATTGTTGTGAGGACAGCTGTAGTTGTCGTAGCAGCAGCAGATGTGGTTGTTATGGGTACAGCTGATATTGTTGTAGTGGAAGCTTAGGTTATGGGAGTTGCTGTAGTTGTTGTCAGAGAAAATGTGGTTGGGTGTGTGCTGCTGTGGTAATGTTGCGGGAGCAGCTTTGGTTTTTGTGGGGATGACTGTTGTTGTCGGAGCTGCTATAGTTGTTGTCGGTGAAGATGTGGTTGTTGTGGGTGCATCTGTGGTTGTTGTGGGAGCAGCTGTTGTTGTTGTGGGGACGGCTGTGGTTGTCAAAGCTGCGACTGTGGTTGTTGTTGGTGCAGATGTGGTTGTGTTGGTAGCAGCTGTGGTTGTTGTCAGAGAAGATGTGGATGTTGTGGGTGCATCTGGTTGTTTTAGGAGCAGCTGTGGTTTTTGTAGGGACTGATGTGGCTGTCTGATCTGCGGCTGTGGTTGTTGTTGGTGCAGATGTGGTTGTATCAGTATCAGATGTTGTTGTTGTTGTTGTTGTTGTCAGGATTGCTGTTGTTGTTGTAGACACAGCTGTTATTTTAGGGGAAGCTGTATTTGTTGTGGGAGCAGCTGTTGTTGTTGTTGTGGAGACAGCTACTGTTTTTGATGCCACAGCTGTAGTTGTCGTAGCAGCAGCTGTGATTATTGTGGGAAGAGCTGGCATTGTTATAGGGGAAGCTGTTGAGGTATTGGAAGATGCTGTAGTTGTTGTGTGAGAAAATGTGGTTGTTGTGGTGGTATCTGTGGTTGTTTTGGGAACAGCTGTGGTTGTTGTCAGGCTGGCTATGGCTGTTGTAAAGGAAACTGTTGTGGATGTTGTAGATGCTGTAGTTGTTGTCGGAGAAGATGTGGTTGTTGTGGCTGTACAGTGCCTTGCAAAAGTATTCATCCCCTTTGGCTTTTGACCTATTTAGTTGCATTACCACCTGTAATTTAAATTGATTTTTGTTTGGAATTCATGTAATGGACACACACAAAATAGTCCAAATTGGTGAAGTGAAATGAAAAAAATGACTTGTTTCAAAAATTGTGTATGGCATTATTTATTCAAGGGTTTTCAAAGTAATTTCCAAATATTTCAATGTACGCCAATAGTTGGGTTACAGTAAGGAAGAAAATATATATATTACTGAATAAACCTTTAGTTTTCGAAGATCATTTTCTAATTTAATGAGTTAATATCATATGATACTAATTTATTAATATTATATTACATTATTCATAAGCTATTGCGATATACTAAAACAAATATAAATATTAAATATCAAAACACAACACATTTACTTTCATTCACACAATAATCCAGTTTCTGGCATTAGCAGAATTAGCTTCATCACATTACCAGCATTATTTTGTGATTTATTTTCTATTGAGGTCAATTTTGTACAAAACAAAATATACTAACAGTTTTAAACATGATCATAATGATAAGCAATTACTTTAACTAAGCTAGTGTTAGCTTAGTTTCTTAACATGTTTCTTAACATCTCTTAATCTTAATAGCTGAAGTTAGATATGCCTTTATTGTGGAATATCTTATACTCAATGGGTTTAATTGAGTCCTAGAGTTATTCTGTTCAGAAGAAATAGATTAGCATTACAGCAAGTAGTAAAGTGACCATTTCTTGAGGTCTGTTTCTTCCCATAGCGCTGCTGCCTGAATGTGAACCCTCTGTAGGTTTCGTGGCTGCTGCTGGAGTGGTGGTTGCAGTAGTCGTAGCAGTAGTCGTAGCAGTGGTTGTAGCAGTGGTCGTAGCAGTGGTCGTAGCAGTGGTCGTAGCAGTAGTAGTGGCAATAGTCGTGGTACTAGTCGTGTCATTAGTCGTAGAATTAGTTGTATCATTAGTCTTATCAGTAGTAGTAGCATTAGTCGTAGCATTAGTCGGGGAGTTCAGGATTTCTGTAAGAAAAAAAATCAGATTTGGACCATTTAAAAGCCTCTGCAAAGCCTTCCCCAAAGTCTATCTTCTTGCAAAAATATAAAAGTAAATGTAAAACTTCACATTTTATATCTCCGTCCCATGGCAAAATCTATAGATTTGCAGCAAACTTGCTTTAATGGCAAATGTGGGATGTGGGTATGAAGACCCACCAGCCACTGCAACCTCTCACGTTTTTTTGTGGCCCCCAACTCAATCAAAGTTGCACATTCAAGATTCAAATACTCAGTGATGAAAACCAGAGAACCAGAATCATTTTTGCTCACATCTACGGGTAAAGATAGTCTTATAAGAGACTACCATGATTGAAATGGTTTTGAAATAAAAGATAGACCTTTAAATGAGATAAAGTATTCAAGTATGATGTAATTTGGTCACAACTGATGAAACCAGAGCTGGTAAATAAGCTTTAAGCATAAAAAGCAACAAAAACATGGTGCCACGGACGGGAATATTGCTTCAAACAATCATCTGTACTGTATGAATTTTCCTAAATATTGTTTTAAGATTCATCCTTACCAGCTTTGATACTGCCAGGAATAACATCTAAGAAAACTGTGGACGTGTTGATGGATGTCTTGAGGGATTCCACTGCATCTGTAAGGTTAGGGACCACTGACTGATTCGTGAAGATCAAGTTGGTTGTCACACCCACAGATCCAGGCCTAAAAAAATCAAAGAAGTAGAATGTATGTGAAATGGGATAAAAGTTATTATTATTGGTTGTAGTAGTGTTAGTACTATTAAATAATGGTAAACGGAAATAACACACTTGTTCTAGCAGCAAGTAAATTGCAGAAATATGGACCAAAATGAAAACTGAACATACCAGAAACTGATGATGATGCATCTGAGGAAGATTACAGGATATATATTGTTGTATCCTCGAGTCAACTGTGGAAAGATATGACGGCATAATGAGTATTTTAAGGACAAACAAATGTGTACTAGATACTAATAACTCTCAAGCAAGATATGTTTGTAAATGTCCATTTCAATTGTTCTGTTAATGATAAACTTTTACCTCAGTTGTGACATTTAAAGCCAAAGTAATGTAATCCAAGGAATTTGAATCTTTGTAGGCTTCCATAAACGTACGGTTCATCCGGAACTTTAGAATAAGTACACCTTCATTTGACGCTGGAGGGTTTGTGGATGCGGTGGTTCGGGAAACAGTTGTTGTTGTCTTAGCAGCTGTAGTTGACGTTGGTGCAGCTGTAGCTGTGGTAGTTACAGCAGCTGTGGTTGTTGTGGCTGAAACGTTGGTTGTTGTGTGGTGGGTGTTGCTGGTCTTTGCATCAACTGTGGTGATCGATGGTGAAGCTGTGAGTGTAGTGGGAGCTGCTATGGATGATGTTGGCACTGCTGTGGTTGTTGTGTGAGCAGTTGTAGTTGTTGTAGGGGTGGCTGTTGTTGTCATAGCAGCAGCTGGGGATGTTAGTGCAAATGTTGTGGTTGTGGGAGCAGCTGTGGTTGTCGTTGGTGCAGCTGTGGTTGACGTTGGTGCAGCTGTGGTTGTCGTTGGTGAAGCTGTGGTTGTCGTTGGTGAATCTGTGGTTGTCTTGGGAGCAGCTGTGGTAGCTGTGGATGCAGCTGTGGATGTCGTTGGAGCACCTGTGGTTCTTGTGAGGTTAGCTGTAATTGTGGTAGGGCTAGTAGTGATGGTTGTTACAGAAGCTTTTGTTGTTGCATTTGTTGTTATGGCAGCTGTTGTTATAGAGGGAGCCACTGTGGTTGTTGTGGGAGCTCCTGTTGTTGTGGGAGCCACTGTTGTTTTAACAGGAGCTGTCGTTGTCGTTGGTGTAAATGTGGTTGTTGTTTGATCAACTGTGTTTGTTATGGGAGTAGCTGTGTTTGTTGTGGGGACAGCTGTGGTTGTTGAAGCCTCCGCTTTTGCTGTTGTAGCATCAGCTGCATTTGTTGTGGGGGAAGCTGTGGTTATTGTGAAAGCAGCTGTGGTTGTTCTGGGAGTAGCTGTTGTTGCTGTAGGTGCAGCTGTGGTTGTCGAAGGTGAAGCTGAGGTCATTGTGGAAGTGGCTGTTGTCGCTGTAGGTGGAGCTGTGGTTGCCGTTGGTGCAGCTGTAGTTGCTGTGACAGCAGCTGGGGTTGTTGTTTGATCAGCTGTGGTTGTTGTGTGAGTAGCTGTTGTTGTTGTGGCAGAAACTGTGGTCATTGTGAGGGTGGCAGTGGTGGCAGTAGCAGCAGCTGTGGTTGTCGAAGATGATGCTGTGGCTGTTGTGGGAGCAGCTGTGGTCATTGTAGCTGGAGCTGTGGTTGTATTTTGTGAAGATGTGGTTGTTGTGGGAGCAGCTGTGGTTGTTGAAGCTGATGTTGTTGTAGGAGTCACTGTAGTTGTAACAAGAGCTGATGTGGTTGTGATTGTTGCAGATGTCACTGTCGGTGGAGCTGTGGTTGTCGTTGGTGCAGCTATGGTTGTTGTGGGAGCAGCTGGGGTTGATGTTGGAGCAGCTGCTGTTGTAAGAGCCATTGCAGTTGTTAAAGGAACTGTAGTTGTCGTTGGTGCAGCTGTGGCTGTTGTTGGAGAAGCCGTTGTTGCTCTAGGTGCAGCTGTGTTTGTCGAATGTGAATATGAGTTCATTGTGGAAGTGGCTGATGTCGATGCAGGTGGAGCTGTGGGTGTCGTTGGTGCAGCTGTGGTTGTTGTAGGAGCAGGTGGGGTTGTTGTTGGTCCTTCTGTTGTTGTTGGAGCCATTGTTGTTGTTGGAGCCATTGTTGTTGTAACAGGAACAGTTGTTGACGTTGGTGCAGCTGTGGTTGTTGTGGGAGAAGCTGTTGCTGTAGGTGCAGCTGTGGTTGTTGAAGGTGACACTGAGGTCGATGTGTTAGCATCTGTGGTATCTGTAGGTGGAGCTGTGGTTATTGTTGGTGCAGCTGTGGTTGCTGTGGGAGCAGCTGGGGTTGTTGTTGAAGTTGCTGTTGTTGTAGGAGCTACTGTAGTTGGAACAAGAGCTGTAGTTGCCGTTGGTGCAGCTGTGGTTGTCGACGGTGAAGCTGAGATTGTTGTGGAAGCAGCTGTGGTCGCTGTAGGTGGAGCTGTGGTTGTCGTTGCTGCAGCTGTGGTTGCTGTGGGAGCAGCAGGGGTTGTTGTTGGAACTGCTCTTGTTGTTGGAGCCATTGTAGGTTTAACAGGAATTGTTGTTGTCGTTGGTGCTGTTGTGGCTGTTGTTGGAGAAGCAACTGGTGCTGTAGATGCAGCTATGGTTGTCGAATGTGAAGTTGAGGTCGTTGTGGAAGTGGCTGTTGTCGCTGTAGGTGCAGCTGTGGTTGTAGTTGGTTCAGCTATGGTTGTTGTAGGAGCAGCTGGTGTTGTTGTTGTGTCTTCTGTTGTTGTTGGAGTTGCATTTGTTGGAGTCATTGTTGTTGTAATAGGAACTGTGGTTGCCGTTGGTGCAGCTGTGGTTGTTGTGAGAGAATCTGCTGTTTCTGTAGTTGCTGTTGTGGTTGTTGAAGGTGAAGCTGAGTTCAATGTAGAAGCATCTGTGGTTGATGTAGGTGGAGCTGTGGTTATTGTTGGTGCAGCTGGGGATGTTTTTGGAGCTTCTGTTGGTGTTGGAGCCATTGTTGTTGTAACAGAAAATGTTATTGACGTTGGTACAGCTGTGGTTGTTGTGGGAGAAGCTGTTGTTGCTGTAGGTGCAGCTGTGGTTGTCGAAGGTGAATCTGAGCTCATTGTGGTAGTGGAAGTTGTCGCCGTAGGTGGAGCTGTGGTTGTCGTTGGTGCAGCTGTGGTTGTTGTAGTAGCAGCTGGTGTTGTTGTTGGGGCTTCTGTTGTTGTTGGAGCTGCTGTTGTTGTTGAAGCCATTGTTGTTGTTACAGGAATTGTTGTTGCATCTGTAGTTGTTGTGAGAGAAGCTGTTGTTGCAGTAGGTGCAGCTGTGGTTGTTGATGCCAGCGCTTCGGTTGTTGTTGATGCAGCTTTTGTTGTTGTAGCTGCAGCTATGGTTGTTGTGGGAGACGCTGTGGTTGTTGTGGAAGAAGCTGTGGTTGTTGTGGGAGAAGCTGTGGTTGTTGTGGAAGAAGCTGTGGTTGTTGTTGGAGCAGTTGTTATTGTAGTTTGAGCGTCTATGGTTGTTGGTGGAGCAGTTGTGGTTGTTGTGTGAGAAGTTATGAATGTTGTGGGAGAAGCTGTGATTGCTGTTGGAGCAGCTGTGGTTGTTGAGGCCAGAGCTTCGGTTGTTGTGGGAGAAGCTGTTGTTGTAGTTTGAGTAGCTGTGGTTGTTGTTGGAGAGGCTGTGGTTGTTGTGGGAGAAGCTGTGGTTGTTGTGGGAGAAGCTGTGGTTGTTGTGGGAGAAGCTGTGGTTGTTGTGGGAGAGGCTGTGGTTGTTGTGGGAGAAGCTGTGGTTGTTGTGGGAGAAGCTGTGGTTGTTGTGGAAGAAGCTGTTGTTGTAGTTTGTGCAGCTGTGGTTGTTGTTGGAGCAGCTGTGGTTGTTGAGGCCAGCACTTCGGTTGTTGTTGCTGCAGCTGTGGTGGTTGTAGCTGCAACTGTGGTTGTTGTGGGAGATTCTGTAGTTGTTGTGGGAGAAGCTGTGGTTGTTGTGTGAGAAGTTGCGAATGTTGTGGGAGAAGCTGTGGTTGTTGTGGGAGAAGCTGTGGTTGTTGTGGGTGAAGCTGTGGTTGTCGTTTGTGCAGCTGTGGTTGTTGTTGGAGCAGCTGTGGTTGTTGAGGCCAGCATTTCGGTTGTTGTTGCTGCAGCTCTTGATGTTGTCACTGCAACTGTGATTGTTGTTGGAGAGGCTGTGGTTGTTGTGGGAGAAGCTGTGGTTGTTGTGTGAGAAGCTGTGGTTGTTGTGGGAGAAGCTGTTGTTGTAGTTTCTGCAGCTGTGGTTGTCGTTGGTGCAGCTGTGGTTGTTGAGGCCAGTGCTTCGGTTGTTGTTGCTGCAGCTTCTTTTGTTGTAGCTGCAACTGTGGTTGTTGTGGGAGAAGCTGTGGTTGTTATGAGAGAAGCTGTGGTTGTTGTGGGAGAGTCTGTGATTGCTGTTGGAGCAGCTGTGGTTGTTGAGGTCAGAGCTTCGGTTGTTGTTGCTGCAGCTTTTGTTGTTGCAGCTGCAACTGTGGTTGTTGTTTGAGATTCTGTGGTTGTTGTGGGAGAAGCTGTGGTTGTTGTGGGAGAAGCTGTTGTTGTAGTTTGTGCAGCTGTGGTTGTTGTTTGAGCAGCATCTATGGTTGTTGAGGCCAGCACTTCGGTTGTTGTTGCTGAAGCTGTGGTGGTTGTAGCTGCAACTGTGGTTGTTGTGGGAGAAGCTGTGGTTGTTATGAGAGAAGCTGTGGTTTGTTTGGGAGAAGCTGTGGTTGTTGTGGGAGAATCTGTGGTTGTTGTGGGAGAAGCTGTGGTTGTTGTGGGAGAGTCTGTGATTGCTGTTGGAGCAGCTGTGGTTGTTGAGGTCAGAGCTTCGGTTGTTGTTGCTGCAGCTTTTGTTGTTGTAGCTGCAACTGTGGTTGTTGTGGGAGAAGCTGTGGTTGTTGTGGGAGAAGCTGTGGTTGTTGTGGGTGAAGCTGTGGGTGTCGTTGGAGCAGCTGTGGTTGTTGAGGCCAGCATTTCGGTTGTTGTTGCTGCAGCTCTTGTTGTTGTCGCTGCAACTGTGGTTGTTGTTGGAGAATCTGTGGTTGTTGTGGGAGAAGCTGTGGTTGTTGTGGGAGAAGCTGTGGTTGTTGTTTGTGCAGCTGTGGTTGTTGTTGGGGCAGCTGTGGTTCTTGAGGCCAGCACTTCGGTTGTTGTTGCTGCAGCTCTTGTTGTTGTAGCTGCAACTGTGGTTGTTGTGGGAGAAGCTGTGCTTGTTGTGGTAGGAGCTGTTGTTGTTGTGGGAGAAGCTGTTGTTGTTGTGGGAGAGGCTGTGGTTGTTGTGGGAGAAGCTGTGGCTGTTGTGGAAGAAGCTGTTGTTGTAGTTTGTGCAGCTGTGGTTGTTGTTGGAGCAGCTGTGGTTGTTGAGGCCAGCACTTCGGTTGTTGTTGCTGCAGCTGTGGTAGTTGTAGCTGCAACTGTGGTTGTTGTGGGAGATTCTGTGGTTGTTGTGGGAGAAGCTGTGGTTGTTGTGGGAGAAGCTGTTGTTGTTGTTTGTGCAGCTGTGGTTGTTGTTTGAGCAGCTGTGGTTGTTGAGAACAGCACTTCGGTTGTTGTTGCTGCAGCTGTGGTGGTTGTAGCTGCAACTGTGGTTGTTGTGGGAGATTCTGTGGTTGTTGTGGGAGAAGCTGTGGTTGTTGTGTGAGAAGTTGTGAATGTTGTGGGAGAATCTCTGGTTGTTGTGGGAGAAGCTGTGGTTGTTGTGGGAGAAGCTGTGGTTGTTGTGGGAGATTCTGTGGTTGTTGTGGGAGAAGCTGTGGTTGTTGTGGGAGAAGCTGTTGTTGTAGTTTGTGCAGCTGTGGTTGTTGTTTGAGCAGCATCTGTGGTTGTTGAGGCCAGCACTTCGGTTGTTGTTGCTGCAGCTGTGGTGGTTGTAGCTGCAACTGTGGTTGTTGTGGGAGAAGCTGTGGTTGTTATGGGAGAAGCTGTGGTTTGTTTGGGAGAAGCTGTGGTTGTTGTGGGAGAATCTGTGGTTGTTGTGGGAGAAGCTGTGGTTGTTGTGGGAGAGTCTGTGATTGCTGTTGGAGCAGCTGTGGTTGTTGAGGTCAGTGTTGTTGTTGCTGCAGCTTTGTTGTTGTAGCTGCAACTGTGGTTGTTGTGGGAGAAGTTGTGGTTGTTGTGGGAGAAGCTGTGGTTGTGTTGTGCAGCTGTGGTTGTTGTTGGAGCAGCTGTGGTTGTTGAGGCCAGCACTTGGTTGTGTTGCTGCAGCTGTGGTGGTTGTAGCTGCAGCTGTGGTTGTTGTGGGAGATTCTGTGGTTGTTGTGGCTGAAGCTGTGGTTGTTGTGGGAGAAGCTGTTGTTGTAGTTTGTGCAGATGTGGTTGTTGTTTGAGCAGCTGTGGTTGTTGAGGCCAGCACTTCGGTTGTTGTTGATGCAGCTGTGGTGGTTGTAGCTGCAACTGTGGTTGTTGTGGGAGAAGCTGTGGTTGTTGTGTGAGAAGTTGTGAATGTTGTGGGAGAAGCTGTGGTTGTTGTGGGAGAAGCTGTGGTTGTTGTGGGAGAAGCTGTGGTTGTTGTGGGTGAAGCTGTGGTTGTCGTTTGTGCAGCTGTGGTTGTTGTTGGAGCAGCTGTGGTTGTTGAGGCCAGCATTTTGGTTGTTGTTGCTGCAGCTCTTGTTGTTGTCAGTGCAACTGTGGTTGTTGTTGGAGAGGCTGTGGTTGTTGTGGGAGAAGCTGTGGTTGTTGTGTGAGAAGCTGTGGTTGTTGTGGGAGAAGCTGTTGTTGTAGTTTCTGCAGCTGTGGTTGTCGTTGGTGCAGCTGTGGTTGTTGAGGCCAGTGCTTCGGTTGTTGTTGCTGCAGCTGTGGTGGTTGTAGCTGCAACTGTGGTTGTTGTGGGAGAAGCTGTGGTTGTTGTGGGCGAAGCTGTGGTTGTCGTTTGTGCAGCTGTGGTTGTTGTTGGAGCAGCTGTGTTTGTTGAGGCCAGCACTTCGGTTGTTGTTGCTGCAGCTGTGGTGGTTGTAGCTGCAACTGTGGTTGTTGTGGGAGATTCTGTGGTTGTTGTGGGAGAAGCTGTGGTTGTTGTGGGAGAAGCTGTTGTTGTAGTTTGTGCAGATGTGGTTGTTGTTTGAGCAGCTGTGGTTGTTGAGGGAGAGTCTGTGATTGCTGTTGGAGCAGCTGTTGTTGTTGAGGTCAGAGCTTCGGTTGTTGTTGCTGCAGCTTTTGTTGTTGTAGCTGCAACTGTGGTTGTTGTGGGAGAAGCTGTGGTTGTTGTGGGCGAAGCTGTGGTTGTCGTTTGTGCAGCTGTGGTTGTTGTTGGAGCAGCTGTGGTTGTTGAGGCCAGCACTTCGGTTGTTGTAGCTGCAGCTGTGGTGGTTGTAGCTGCAACTGTGGTTGTTGTGGGAGATTCTGTGGTTGTTGTGGGAGAAGCTGTGGTTGTTGTGGGAGAAGCTGTTGTTGTAGTTTGTGCAGATGTGGTTGTTGTTTGAGCAGCTGTGGTTGTTGAGGCCAGCACTTCGGTTGTTGTTGATGCAGCTGTGGTGGTTGTAGCTGCAACTGTGGTTGTTGTGGGAGATTCTGTGGTTGTTGTGGGAGATTCTGTGGTTGTTGTGGGAGAAGCTGTGGTTGTTGTGTGAGAAGTTGTGAATGTTGTGGGAGAAGCTGTGGTTGTTGTGGGAGAAGCTGTGGTTGTTGTGGGAGAAGCTGTGGTTGTTGTGGGTGAAGCTGTGGTTGTCGTTTGTGCAGCTGTGGTTGTTGTTGGAGCAGCTGTGGTTGTTGAGGCCAGCATTTTGGTTGTTGTTGCTGCAGCTCTTGTTGTTGTCAGTGCAACTGTGGTTGTTGTTGGAGAGGCTGTGGTTGTTGTGGGAGAAGCTGTGGTTGTTGTGTGAGAAGCTGTTGTTGTAGTTTCTGCAGCTGTGGTTGTCGTTGGTGCAGCTGTGGTTGTTGAGGCCAGTGCTTCGGTTGTTGTTGCTGCAGCTGTGGTGGTTGTAGCTGCAACTGTGGTTGTTGTGGGAGAAGCTGTGGTTGTTATGAGAGAAGCTGTGGTTTGTTTGGGAGAAGCTGTGGTTGTTGTGGGAGAATCTGTGGTTGTTGTGGGAGAAGCTGTGGTTGTTGTGGGAGAGTCTGTGATTGCTGTTGGAGCAGCTGTGGTTGTTGAGATCAGATCTTCGGTTGTTGTTGCTGCAGCTTTTGTTGTTGTAGCTGCAACTGTGGTTGTTGTGGGAGAAGCTGTGGTTGTTGTGGGATAAGCTGTGGTTGTCGTTTGTGCAGCTGTGGTTGTTGTGGGAGAAGCTGTTGTTGTAGTTTCTGCAGCTGTGATTGCTGTTGGAGCAGCTGTGGTTGTTGAGGTCAGAGCTTCGGTTGTTGTTGCTGCAGCTTTTGTTGTTGTAGCTGCAACTGTGGTTGTTGTGGGAGAAGCTGTGGTTGTTGTGGGAGAAGCTGTGGTTGTTGTGGGTGAAGCTGTGGTTGTCGTTGGAGCAGCTGTGGTTGTTGAGGCCAGCATTTCGGTTGTTGTTGCTGCAGCTCTTGTTGTTGTCGCTGCAACTGTGGTTGTTGTTGGAGAATCTGTGGTTGTTGTGGGAGAAGCTGTGGTGGTTGTGGGAGAAGCTGTGGTTGTTGTATGTGCAGCTGTGGTTGTTGTTGGGGCAGCTGTGGTTCTTGAGACCAGCACTTCGGTTGTTGTTGCTGCAGCTCTTGTTGTTGTAGCTGCAACTGTGGTTGTTGTGGGAGAAGCTGTGGTTGTTGTGGAAGAAGCTGTTGTTGTTGTGGGAGAAGCTGTGGTTGTTGTGGGAGAGGCTGTGGTTGTTGTGGGAGAAGCTGTGGTTGTTGTGGGAGAAGCTGTGGTTGTTGTGGAAGAAGCTGTTGTTGTAGTTTGTGCAGCTGTGGTTGTTGTTGGAGCAGCTGTGGTTGTTGAGGCCAGCACTTCGGTTGTTGTTGCTGCAGCTGTGGTAGTTGTAGCTGCAACTGTGGTTGTTGTGGGAGATTCTGTGGTTGTTGTGGGAGAAGCTGTGGTTGTTGTGGGAGAAGCTGTTGTTGTAGTTTGTGCAGCTGTGGTTGTTGTTTGAGCAGCTGTGGTTGTTGAGGCCAGCACTTCGGTTGTTGTTGCTGCAGCTGTGGTGGTTGTAGCTGCAACTGTGGTTGTTGTGGGAGATTCTGTGGTTGTTGTGGGAGAAGCTGTGGTTGTTGTGGGAGAAGTTGTGAATGTTGTGGGAGAAGCTGTGGTTGTTGTGGGAGAAGCTGTGGTTGTTGTTTGAGCAGCTGTGGTTGTTGAGGCCAGCACTTCGGTTGTTGTTGCTGCAGCTGTGGTGGTTGTAGCTGCAACTGTGGTTGTTGTGGGAGATTCTGTGGTTGTTGTGGGAGAAGCTGTGGTTGTTGTGGGAGAAGTTGTGAATGTTGTGGGAGAAGCTGTGGTTGTTGTGGGAGAAGCTGTGGTTGTTGTGGGAGAAGCTGTGGTTGTTGTGGGAGAAGTTGTGAATGTCGTTAGAGCAGCTGTGGTTGTTGAGGCCAGCATTTCTGTTGTTGTTGCTTCAGCTCTTGTTGTTGTCGCTGCAAATGTGGTTGTTGTTGGAGAATCTGTGGTTGTTGTGGGAGAAGCTCTGGTTGTTGTGTGAGAAGCTGTGGTTGTTGTTTGTGCAGCTGTGGTTGTTGTTGGGGCAGCTGTGGTTCTTGAGGCCAGCACTTCGGTTGTTGTTGCTGCAGCTCTTGTTGTTGTAGCTGCAACTGTGGTTGTTGTGGGAGAAGCTGTGCTTGTTGTGGTAGGAGCTGTGGTTGTTGTGGGAGAAGCTGTGGTTGTTGTGGGAGAGGCTGTGGTTGTTGTGGGAGAAGCTGTGGTTGTTGTGGGCGAAGCTGTGGTTGTCGTTTGTGCAGCTGTGGTTGTTGTTTGAGCAGCTGTGGTTGTTGAGGCCAGCACTTCGGTTGTTGTTGCTGCAGCTGTGGTGGTTGTAGCTGCAACTGTGGTTGTTGTGGGAGATTCTGTGGTTGTTGTGGGAGAAGCTGTGGTTGTTGTGGGAGAAGCTGTTGTTGTAGTTTGTGCAGAAGTGGTTGTTGTTTGAGCAGCTGTGGTTGTTGAGGCCAGCACTTCGGTTGTTGTTGCTGCAGCTGTGGTGGTTGTAGCTGCAACTGTGGTTGTTGTGGGAGATTCTGTAGTTGTTGTGGGAGAAGCTGTGGTTGTTGTGTGAGAAGTTGTGAATGTTGTGGGAGAAGCTGTGGTTGTTGTGGGAGAAGCTGTGGTTGTTGTGGGAGAAGCTGTGGTTGTTGTGGGTGAAGCTGTGGTTGTCGTTTGTGCAGCTGTGGTTGTTGTTGGAGCAGCTGTGGTTGTTGAGGCCAGCATTTTGGTTGTTGTTGCTGCAGCTCTTGTTGTTGTCAGTGCAACTGTGGTTGTTGTTGGAGAGGCTGTGGTTGTTGTGGGAGAAGCTGTGGTTGTTGTGTGAGAAGCTGTGGTTGTTGTGGGAGAAGCTGTTGTTGTAGTTTGTGCAGCTGTGGTTGTCGTTGGTGCAGCTGTGGTTGTTGAGGCCAGTGCTTCGGTTGTTGTTGCTGCAGCTGTGGTGGTTGTAGCTGCAACTGTGGTTGTTGTGGGAGAAGCTGTGGTTGTTGTGGGCGAAGCTGTGGTTGTCGTTTGTGCAGCTGTGGTTGTTGTTGGAGCAGCTGTGGTTGTTGAGGCCAGCACTTCGGTTGTTGTTGCTGCAGCTGTGGTGGTTGTAGCTGCAACTGTGGTTGTTGTGGGAGATTCTGTGGTTGTTGTGGGAGAAGCTGTGGTTGTTGTGGGAGAAGCTGTTGTTGTAGTTTGTGCAGATGTGGTTGTTGTTTGAGCAGCTGTGGTTGTTGAGGCCAGCACTTCGGTTGTTGTTGATGCAGCTGTGGTGGTTGTAGCTGCAACTGTGGTTGTTGTGGGAGATTCTGTAGTTGTTGTGGGAGAAGCTGTGGTTGTTGTGTGAGAAGTTGTGAATGTTGTGGGAGAAGCTGTGGTTGTTGTGGTAGAAGCTGTGGTTGTTGTGGTAGAAGCTGTGGTTGTTGTGGGTGAAGCTGTGGTTGTCGTTTGTGCAGCTGTGGTTGTTGTTGGAGCAGCTGTGGTTGTTGAGGCCAGCATTTTGGTTGTTGTTGCTGCAGCTCTTGTTGTTGTCAGTGCAACTGTGGTTGTTGTTGGAGAGGCTGTGGTTGTTGTGGGAGAAGCTGTGGTTGTTGTGTGAGAAGCTGTGGTTGTTGTGGGAGAAGCTGTTGTTGTAGTTTCTGCAGCTGTGGTTGTCGTTGGTGCAGCTGTGGTTGTTGAGGCCAGTGCTTCGGATGTTGTTGCTGCAGCTGTGGTGGTTGTAGATGCAACTGTGGTTGTTGTGGGAGAAGCTGTGGTTGTTATGAGAGAAGCTGTGGTTTGTTTGGCAGAAGCTGTGGTTGTTGTGGGAGAATCTGTGGTTGTTGTGGGAGAAGCTGTGGTTGTTGTGGGAGAGTCTGTGATTGCTGTTGGAGCAGCTGTGGTTGTTGAGGCCAGCATTTTGGTTGTTGTTGCTGCAGCTCTTGTTGTTGTCACTGCAACTGTGGTTGTTGTTGGAGAGGCTGTGGTTGTTGTGGGAGAAGCTGTGGTTGTTGTGTGAGAAGCTGTGGTTGTTGTGGGAGAAGCTGTTGTTGTAGTTTCTGCAGCTGTGGTTGTCGTTGGTGCAGCTGTGGTTGTTGAGGCCAGTGCTTCGGTTGTTGTTGCTGCAGCTTTTGTTGTTGTAGCTGCAACTGTGGTTGTTGTGGGAGAAGCTGTGGTTGTTGTGGGAGATTCTGTGGTTGTTGTGGGAGAAGCTGTGGTTGTTGTGGGAGAAGCTGTTGTTGTAGTTTGTGCAGCTGTGGTTGTTGTTTGAGCAGCATCTGTGGTTGTTGAGGCCAGCACTTCGGTTGTTGTTGCTGCAGCTGTGGTGGTTGTAGCTGCAACTGTGGTTGTTGTGGGAGAAGCTGTGGTTGTTATGAAAGAAGCTGTGGTTTGTTTGGGAGAAGCTGTGGTTGTTGTGGGAGAATCTGTGGTTGTTGTGGGAGAAGCTGTGGTTGTTGTGGGAGAGTCTGTGATTGCTGTTGGAGCAGCTGTGGTTGTTGAGGTCAGAGCTTCGGTTGTTGTTGCTGCAGCTTTTGTTGTTGTAGCTGCAACTGTGGTTGTTGTGGGAGAAGCTGTGGTTGTTGTGGGAGAAGCTGTGGTTGTTGTGGGAGAAGCTGTTGTTGTAGTTTGTGCAGATGTGGTTGTTGTTTGAGCAGCTGTGGTTGTTGAGGCCAGCACTTCGGTTGTTGTTGCTGCAGCTGTGGTGGTTGTAGCTGCAACTGTGGTTGTTGTGGGAGATTCTGTGGTTGTTGTGGAGAAGCTGTGGTTGTTGTGTGAGAAATTGTGAATGTTGTGGGAGAATCTGTGGTTGTTGTGGTAGAAGCTGTGGTTGTTGTGGGAGAAGCTGTGGTTGTTGTGGGAGATTCTGTGGTTGTTGTGGGAGAAGCTGTGTTTGTTGTGGGAGAAGCTGTTGTTGTAGTTTGTGCAGCTGTGGTTGTTGTTTGAGCAGCATCTGTGGTTGTTGAGGCCAGCACTTCGGTTGTTGTTGCTGCAGCTGTGGTGGTTGTAGCTGCAACTGTGGTTGTTGTGGGAGAAGCTGTAGTTGTTATGAGAGAAGCTGTGGTTTGTTTGGGAGAAGCTGTGGTTGTTGTGGGAGAATCTGTGGTTGTTGTGGGAGAAGCTGTGGTTGTTGTGGGAGAGTCTGTGATTGCTGTTGGAGCAGCTGTGGTTGTTGAGGTCAGAGCTTCGGTTGTTGTTGCTGCAGCTTTTGTTGTTGTAGCTGCAACTGTGGTTGTTTGGGAGAAGCTGTGGTTGTTATGGGAGAAGCTGTGGTTGTTGTGGGAGAAGCTGTTGTTGTAGTTTGTGCAGATGTGGTTGTTGTTTGAGCAGCTGTGGTTGTTGAGGCCAGCACTTCGGTTGTTGTTGCTGCAGCTGTGGTGGTTGTAGCTGCAACTGTGGTTGTTGTGGGAGATTCTGTGGTTGTTGTGGGAGAAGCTGTGGTTGTTGTGTGAGAAATTGTGAATGTTGTGGGAGAATCTGTGGTTGTTGTGGTAGAAGCTGTGGTTGTTGTGGGAGAAGCTGTGGTTGTTGTGGGAGATTCTGTGGTTGTTGTGGGAGAAGCTGTGGTTGTTGTGGGAGAAGCTGTTGTTGTAGTTTGTGCAGCTGCGGTTGTTGTTTGAGCAGCATCTGTGGTTGTTGAGGCCAGCACTTCGGTTGTTGTTGCTGCAGCTGTGGTGGTTGTAGTTGCAACTGTGGTTGTTGTGGGAGAAGCTGTGGTTGTTATGAGAGAAGCCGTGGTTTGTTTGGGAGAAGCTGTGGTTGTTGTGGGAGAATCTGTGGTTGTTGTGGGAGAAGCTGTGGTTGTTGTGGGAGAGTCTGTGATTGCTGTTGGAGCAGCTGTGGTTGTTGAGGTCAGAGCTTCGGTTGTTGTTGCTGCAGCTTTTGTTGTTGTAGCTGCAACTGTGGTTGTTGTGGGAGAAGCTGTGGTTGTTGTGGGAGAAGCTGTGGTTGTTGTGGGAGAAGCTGTTGTTGTAGTTTGTGCAGATGTGGTTGTTGTTTGAGCAGCTGTGGTTGTTGAGGCCAGCACTTCGGTTGTTGTTGCTGCAGCTGTGGTGGTTGTAGCTGCAACTGTGGTTGTTGTGGGAGATTCTGTGGTTGTTGTGGGAGAAGCTGTGGTTGTTGTGTGAGAAGTTGTGAATGTTGTGGGAGAATCTGTGGTTGTTGTGGGAGAAGCTGTGGTTGTTGTGGGAGAAGCTGTGGTTGTTGTGGGAGATTCTGTGGTTGTTGTGGGAGAAGCTGTGGTTGTTGTGGGAGAAGCTGTTGTTGTAGTTTGTGCAGCTGTGGTTGTTGTTTGAGCAGCATCTGTGGTTGTTGAGGCCAGCACTTCGGTTGTTGTTGCTGCAGCTGTGGTGGTTGTAGCTGCAACTGTGGTTGTTGTGGGAGAAGCTGTGGTTGTTATGAGAGAAGCTGTGGTTTGTTTGGGAGAAGCTGTGGTTGTTGTGGGAGAATCTGTGGTTGTTGTGGGAGAAGCTGTGGTTGTTGTGGGAGAGTCTGTGATTGCTGTTGGAGCAGCTGTGGTTGTTGAGGTCAGAGCTTCGGTTGTTGTTGCTGCAGCTTTTGTTGTTGTAGCTGCAACTGTGGTTGTTGTGGGAGAAGCTGTGGTTGTTGTGGGAGAAGCTGTGGTTGTTGTGGGAGAAGCTGTTGTTGTAGTTTGTGCAGATGTGGTTGTTGTTTGAGCAGCTGTGGTTGTTGAGGCCAGCACTTCGGTTGTTGTTGCTGCAGCTGTGGTGGTTGTAGCTGCAACTGTGGTTGTTGTGGGAGATTCTGTGGTTGTTGTGGGAGAAGCTGTGGTTGTTGTGTGAGAAGTTGTGAATGTTGTGGGAGAATCTGTGGTTGTTGTGGGAGAAGCTGTGGTTGTTGTGGGAGAAGCTGTGGTTGTTGTGGGAGATTCTGTGGTTGTTGTGGGAGAAGCTGTGGTTGTTGTGGGAGAAGCTGTTGTTGTAGTTTGTGCAGCTGTGGTTGTTGTTTGAGCAGCATCTGTGGTTGTTGAGGCCAGCACTTCGGTTGTTGTTGCTGCAGCTGTGGTGGTTGTAGCTGCAACTGTGGTTGTTGTGGGAGAAGCTGTGGTTGTTATGAGAGAAGCTGTGGTTTGTTTGGGAGAAGCTGTGGTTGTTGTGGGAGAATCTGTGGTTGTTGTGGGAGAAGCTGTGGTTGTTGTGGGAGAGTCTGTGATTGCTGTTGGAGCAGCTGTGGTTGTTGAGGTCAGAGCTTCGGTTGTTGTTGCTGCAGCTGTGGTGGTTGTAGCTGCAACTGTGGTTGTTGTGGGAGAAGCTGTGGTTGTTATGAGAGAAGCTATTGTTGTAGTTTGTGCAGCTGTGGTTGTTGTCGAAACAGTTGTGGTTGCTGAGGCCAGCACTTTGGTTGTTGTTGCTGCAGCTTTTGTTGTTGAAGCTGCAACTGTGGTTGTTGTGGTAGATGCTGTGGTTGTTGTGGGAGAAGCTGTGGTTTTTGTGGGAGAAGCTGTGGTTGTAGTTTGTGCAGCTGTGGTTGTTATTGGACCAGCTGTGGTTGTTATTGGAGCAGCTGTGGTTGTTGAGGCCAGCACTTCGGTTGTTGTTGCTGCAGCTCTTGTTGCTGTAGCTGCAACTGTGGTTGTTGTGGGAGAAGCTGTGGTTGTTGTGGGATAAGCTGTGGTTGTTGTGGGAGAAGCTGTTGTTGTTGTAGCCACATCTGTGCTTGTTGAAGCCGTAGGTGTAGATGTCATTGGTGTTGTTGCAGTTGTTGTGGGAGACACTGTGGTTGTTGTGGGTGCATCTATGGGTTTTTTGGGAACAGCTTTCGTTGTTGTTGGGACGGCTGTGATTGTTTGTTGATGGCAGGGTTCTGGGGGTTGTTGCCTGTGAAGTTGTTGTTCTTGCATCTGGTGATGTTGTGGGGGCAGCTGTGTTTTTTTTTGAGACTTCTCTTCTCGTCGTATCCGCAGCTGTGGTTGTTGTGGGTGCAGCTTTGTTTTTTCTTGCCTCAGCTCTTCTTTTCCTACCCACAGCGTGGTTGTTGTGGGAGCAGCTGTAGTTGTCATTGCTGCGGCTGTGGTTGTTGTGGGAGCAGCTGTTGTTGTTGTGGGCTCAGCTGTGGTTGATTGTGCTGACACAGTTGTCAAGATTGTTGTTGCCGTAAGTACTGTTGATGGAATCGACATTATCATTGTTATTTTCATAGTTGTTTTATCATGCCCAGCACATTTAAGGGGGCATTTGAAGTGTCTGTCCTATATCTGAGAGAAATACGAAAGATCAGGAAAGAATTACTTTAAAAATAACAACGTATTTAACCCCTTCTTTTGACACTGAACTACTTCCATACAAACATCCATAACTTGTTTTAACTGCTACCTGGCTTGCCTTCAGTTCAGTCTTGTGAGGATTGGTGGCGTCCTAGAGCAAAACAGTCGACCTGTATGTGTTATGAAAGACTCACCTTTTCATAGAGGGTTCAATAGTTTGTAAACCATTCGGACGCTACAGAGTTTCTTTTTTAGAAGATTTTTGGGATGTTTTATGCTCTGTAGCTCTGCCACCTTTCACCGCAGATGTGAAAGGCCGATATCAGCGGACGCGGTCGATTGAGACGCAGCCCATCCAAAAATACTTCTCTAGTTTAAAACTTCTTGATGCTACCCATCCCTTAAGCGGGATAATTGTCATCAGCAACCACTGAAGAGCATAGCGCCTCAGTCAAATAATATTACTAAAAATATTCATATTCATGAAATCACAAGTGCAATATTGCAAAACACAGTTTAGCCTTTTGTTAATCCACCTGTCATCTCAGATTTTGAAATTATGCTTTACAGCGAAAGCAATCCAAGCGTTTGTGTAAGTTTATCGATCGCATGACAAACATTAAATACACTTAGCATCAGGTAGCTTGGTCACGAAAATCAGAAAAGCAATCAAATTAATCATTTACCTTTGATGATCTTCGGATGTTTTCACTCATGAGACTCCCGATTACACAACAAATGTTCCTTTTGTTCCTTAAAGATAATTTTTATATCCAAAATTCCTCCGTTTGTTTGGAGTATTTGGAGTATGTTCAGAAATCCACTGGATTTTTTATAATCAATCCTCAGGTTGTTTTTAAAATATATAATCGGTAATATATCAACCTCAAATCTCTTTCACAGTAGGAGAGGGAAAAGCAATACCCATCCAAACTCTGTTGCGCGAGCAAAACAGACCACTTGACCCGATGTTATCGTTCTGGCTCATTTTTCAAAATAAAAGCCTGAAACTATGTCTGAAGACTGTTGACACCTTGAGGAAGCGATAGGAAAAGGAATCTAGTTCATATCCCTTTAAATGGAGCAATGGGAGGCTATGGAACATGGAGTTTTCAAAATAGAAGCCACTTCCTGGTTTGATTTTTATCAGGGTTTCGCCTGCAATATCAGTTCTGTTATACTCACAGACAATATTTTGACAGTTTTGGAAGCTTTTGTGTTTTCTATCCTAATCTGTCAATTATATAAATATTCTAGCATCTGGTCCTGAGAAATAGGCCGTTTACTTTGGGAACGTTATTTTTCCAAACATAACAATAGTGCCCCCTAGCTTCAAGAGTTAATGGGTCTTGAGACAGGAGCCATAGCCATTTATCATTAACCATGCTACTTGCTATTCATCCTAGTTCATGCGCACCCTCTGCTGTTTGAGTATTTGGTACTGCAATAATTACAAAAAAATGTTCACAATTTCACAGTATTGATCCAACCTCATAGTGTGAAAATATATATAAAACACAGGAAATTCACGTTTTTGATTGTGCTGGAATTTTAACGATTTGATAATCTACACTTTTTTTACACTGTGTTTTTTGTAAGACATGTTCTCATATGAACATCAGGAACTATTTAATCTCACAGAAGTTGAACATGTTCTGCTTTCATTTCTCACCTGTTAGGCAGAGTAGTGTAGCTCTGCATCTCATCTTGATTGTAGCCATATCTCCACCACCTAAGAGAGAAAGATGATATCAAGTTTTCTACACATAAATGTTGGAACTATAATTTGATTTTCTGCCTCGTACAATATATGTATATTCTGGCATGTGGATATGTTTACACACTCACCCCAATGGTTGTCAATACCCTGAGATATCAAATCTTTCATTACATAATTGACATACTGTCCTAAAGGAAATGATTTGCACCATTGATAAAGATGAGCCGAAAAGACTGTATAAATAAATAACACAAATACTATTGCATAGTATTTTTTGAAGATTATATAATAATACTACTAATACAATTGCTCAGAGAAAAACATTTTGTTTAAGAAGTAATCCTTTTTTCTCCAAAAGTTTCAATACACTAGCACCCTCCCCTTGCGTGAATAACTGCACTGAGCCTTTTTCTAAAATGATTTATGGGATTGGAGAACACATTGGGAGGAATCCATTTTGAAAAGGCTTGGAGACCTTGTCCCTCCCCCTGGAATGCTATTCCTTAGAGCAGTGAATCACCTTCTGTGACTGTGTTACTTTACACAATCTAATAATTTCCGATATAATCCCCGGGGCGATGTGTTTGGTGTGTTCGATACCATTCCATTGATTCCGTTCCAGCCATTACTATGAGCCCATCCACCCTAATAAAGGAGCCAACTGCCGCTTGTGCCACATTTCATTGGGGGAAAAACAACCTGCGTTTTAACCACAAATAACAACTGTTATTTTGCCTCTCATGCAAGTACAGCACGATTTATAGTCACATATTTGAGTTTCCAAATCTCAGTTAGTTAGGGGATATTCTCTCTATGTTTGCAAAACCCCTCTGAGAACCTTTTTAGCATGTCTTGGTGTTAAAGTTAGGAGAACATTCCCTTAAAATGTCTAGCAGGACTTATCTAGAATGTGGTTAAAATGTTCTCTGAATATAATATATTAAAGTTCTAGACACGTTTCATGGGACGTTGCAAGAACATTCATGTCCAGTTTTCTGAGGGTTCGGAGAATATTCCACCAACATCCCACCAGACATACACAGAACAGCGTTGCCATGTTCTCAGAATATGCGATATTAACGTTCTACATTTTTTAATTTTACCCCAATTTCGTAGTATCCAATTATTAGTAGTTACTATCTTGTCTCATCGCTACAACTCCCGTACGGGCTCGGGAGAGATGAAGGTCGAAAGTCATGCGTCCTTCGAAACACAACCCAACCAAGTCGCACTGCTTCTTAACACAGCGCGCATCCAACCCGGAAGCCAGCCGCACCAATGTGTCGGAGGAAACACCGTGCACCTGGCGACCTTGGTTAGCATGCACTGTGCCCAGCCCACCACAGGAGTCGATGGTGCACGATGAGACAAGGATATCCCTACCGGCCAAACTCTCCCTAACCCGGACGACGCTAGGCCAATTGTGCGTCGCCTCACGGACCTTCCAGTTGCAGCCGGCGCGAACCCAGAGTCTCTGGTGGCACAGCTAGCGCTGCGATGCAGTGCCCTAGACCACGGCTCCACCTGGGAGGCCCTATGTTCTAGATACATTTGATGAGAACGTTGCAAGAACATTCCTGTGTTCAGTTGTCTGAGGGTTAGGAGAATATTCCATGAACGCCACATCAAACATACACAGAATGTCACGTTCTGACCTTTATTTCCTTTTTGTTTTGTATTTATTTAGTTGGTCAGGGCGTGAGTTGGGTGGGCAGTCTATGTTTGTTTTTCTATGTTTTGGGGCATTTCTATGTTTCGGCCTAGTATGGTTCTCAATCAGAGGCAGGTGTCATTAGTTGTCTCTGATTGAGAATCATACTTAGGTAGCCTGGGTTGCACTGTTTGTTTGTGGGTGATTGTCTATGTTGTAGCTTCACGGTTGTCATTTGTTTATTGTTTTGTATAAAGTGTCAGTATTTTCTTTATTAAAGATTTACCATGGACACTTACCACGCCGCATATTGGTCCTCTGATCCGTTTCGCCTCTCCTCTTCAGATGAAGAGGAGGAAATCCGTGACAGAATCACCCACCCAACTCGGACCAAGCGGCGTGGTAAACAGCAGCGACGACAGCAGCAGCAGCAGCAACAACAGCGGCCAGCATCACAGGACTCCTGGACATGGGAGGAGATACTGAACGGAGAGGGACCCTGGGCACAGGCTGGGAAACATCGCCGTCCGAAATCAGAGCTGGAGGCAGCGAAAGCTGAGCGGCGGCGATATGAGGAGGCAGCACAGCAGTGCGACAGGTACGAGAGGCAGCCCCAAATTTTTTTGGGGGGGGCAGACGAGGTGTGGTACTAAGCCAGGTAGCAGACCTGAGCTCACTCCTCGTGCTTATTATAAGCAGCGCATTACTGGTCAGGCACCGTGTTATGCGGTTAAGCGCACGGTGTCGCCAGTGCGCGCCCATAGCCCGGTGCGCTATAGGGCAGCCCCGAAAGTGCCGTGAGAGTGTGGGCATCGAGCCAGGGCGTATGGTGCCTGCTCAGCGGGTCTGGTCGCCGGTGCAGTTTGGGTCCAGGTTATCCTGCGCCGGCTCTGCGTGCTGTGTCTCCGGGCGCTGGGAGGGTGCAGTGCGTCCTCTGCCTGCGCTCCGCTCGTGCCGGGCGAATGTGGGAGTGGAGCCTAAGGGAGAGGTGCGTGTAGTAAGCACTAGATCTCCCGTGCTTACCCACAGCCCGGTTCAACCTGTGCCTGCACTCTGGAGGGTCCGGGCAGTAGTTGTCCAGCCTGGGGAAGTGGTGCCAAGGTTGCGCACCAGAGCTCCAGTGCTCCCCCACAGCCCGGTCCTTCAGGTGCCTCCTAACACCAAGCCTCCTGAGGGTCTCCCCAGCCTGGTGGTTCCTGTGGCACCCCCACGCACCAGGCTGTCTCTCTGTCTCCTCCCTGCAGGTGGTCCTGTCTGTCCGGCGCCGCTGCCGGAGTCTCCCGCCTGTCCGGCGCTGCTGCCGGAGTCTCCCGCCTGTCCGGCGCTGCTGCCGGAGTCTCCCGCCTGTCCGGCGCTGCTGCCGGAGTCTCCCGCCTGTCCGGCGCTGCTGCCGGAGCCTCCCGCCTGTCCGGCGCCGCTGCCGGAGCCTCCCGCCTGTCCGGCGACGCTGCCGGAGCCTCCCGCCTGTCCGGAGCCTCCCGCCTGTCCGGCGCCACTGCCGGAGCCTCCCGCCTGTCCGGCGCCGCTGCCGGAGCCTCCCGCCTGTCCGGAGCCTCCCGCCTGTCCGGCGCCGCTGCCGGAGCCTCCCGCCTGTCCGGCGCCGCTGCCGGAGCCTCCCGCCTGTCCGGCGCCGCTGCCGGAGCCTCCCGCCTGTCCGGCGCCGCTGCCGGAGCCTCCCGCCTGTCCGGCGCCGCTGCCGCTGCCGGAGCCTCCCGCCTGTCCGGAGCCTCCCGCCTGTCCGGGCGCTGCTGCCGGAGCCTCCCGCCTGTCCGGAGCCTCCCGCCTGTCCGGCGCTGCTGCCGGAGCCTCCCGCCTGTCCGGCGCCGCTGCCGGAGTCTGAGGCGCCAGAGCCCGTCAGCCCAGAGGCGCCAGAGCTTCTGCCCCTCTGTCCAGAGCTTCTGCCCCTCTGTCCAGAGCTTCTGCCCCTCTGTCCAGAGCTTCTGCCCCTCTGTCCAGAGCTTCTGCCCCTCTGTCCAGAGCTTCTGCCCCTCTGTCCAGAGCTGCCCCTCTGTCCAGTGGGGTCATTGAGAGGGGTGGCCATGGTGAGAAAGCCACGGAGGCGGACAATAAGGCGGACTAAGACAATGGTGAAGTGGGGTCCGCGTCCTGCGCCAGAGCCGCCACGCGGACAGACGCCCACCCAGACCCTCCCCCTATAGGTCAAGGTTTTGCGGCCGGAGTCCGCACCTTTGGGGGGTACTGTCACGTTCTGACCTTTATTTCCTTTTGTTTTGTATTTATTTAGTTGGTCAGGGCGTGAGTTGGGTGGGCAGTCTATGTTTGTTTTTCTATGTTTTGGGGCATTTCTATGTTTCGGCCTAGTATGGTTCTCAATCAGAGGCAGGTGTCATTAGTTGTCTCTGATTGAGAATCATACTTAGGTAGCCTGGGTTGCACTGTTTGTTTGTGGGTGATTGTCTATGTTGTAGCTTCACGGTTGTCATTTGTTTATTGTTTTGTATAAAGTGTCAGTATTTTCTTTATTAAAGATTTACCATGGACACTTACCACGCCGCATATTGGTCCTCTGATCCGTTTCGCCTCTCCTCTTCAGATGAAGAGGAGGAAATCCATGACACAGAACATGGTTGCCATACTCACAGAAGATAATAACCTTTTTTGACACGTTTAATAGGACGCTGCAAGAACAGTGGCGGCTTCATGTTATGGGTATGCTTGTCATTGGCTAGGACTAGAGAGTTTGTAGGATAAAAATAAATGGAATACAGCTAAGCACAGGCAAAATCCTAGAGGAAAACCTTGTTCAGTCAGCTTTCCAACAGACACAGGGAGGAAAATTCACATTTCAGCAGGACAATTACCTAAAACACAAGGCAAAATATACACTGGTGATTCTTACTAAGACGAAATGTAATGTTCCTGTGCAGCCTAGTTACAGTTTTGACTTAAATGTTCTTGAAAATCTATGGCAAGACTTACATAAATATTGTACATTCCCAATATTGTACATTCCAGGAGTACAGACTTACCCAGAAAGACTGATTCTAAGATGTATTGACTCAGGGTTGTCAATACTTATGTCAATGAGATAGTTTTTGTATTTCCTTTTCAGTAAATTAGCAAAAAAAAATTTAAAACAGAGTTTTCATTTTGTCATTATGGGGTATTGTGTGTAACACAACAAAATGTGGAATAAGTCAAGGGGTATGACTAATTTCTGAAGGCACTGTATAATGAAATCCTATTACCGTCTGATGTACATTCTTGAACTGACTTGGTAACCTTCTGGATTGATTTGGCAGATATAAATGAATGATGTTAGGGGCTACAGGTCTACTTGGTGGAAAGATCATTTCATGTGATATTATTGGATTGGTGAAATATCACTCGCTGCTTTTGAGAGGAGTTTCAATGTTTGAGTCTTCATTACTGTTTTTTGTATTTTCAAATTACATTCTGTCAAATACCTATTTTGATGACAACATCATGAACCATCTTGATATTTAAGAATGTTTGTTATTTCTCACTCAACTATTATTTTTGTTCAGATACATGTGTGTATAAAGTTTGCAGATAAAAAAAAATGTTGGATAATGATAAATAACTTTATAAAGTAGTGCTATAAAATCTAAATCATTTTTAAAAATCCTAGCATTCTTTTCCTAAATTCAGTATCTTGCATGCCCATTTCCACTCACCTGAACTTCTTGAAATAAATAAATGAAGTCCACTTGAAATTGTACTTCCAAAGATTCACAAGGTGATCGTCAACCAGGTATATAGGTCCGAAAGTACAGCTTCTTCTCTCTCTATCACCTCACGATTGGTAATGTCCGTATGACAGGAGAAGGCAGGTATGCTCAATATGAATCTCAGACTGTATTAGCAGCCTTAATATTGCAATTGCTTTTCAACTGGTTGGGTGGCTTCAATGTGTGTTGTTAGGCCCTTTTTATAGGTGAGAACATTCCTAAACATTCCTCCACCCCGGAAAATCCATCTTCCCTAACCCACTGTCTAAAGACATCATCAGTGCCATCCTCCTATCTTTTGTTTTTGTAAATTGTCCAATTACATAAGAGGCATTGAAATGATTTGCCCTACCGGTTTTACCTCAAGTCTCTGATAATTGCACATGACTTGAAATACAGTTATGCATCTGTTGGTCACAGATACCTTTGAAAAAAGGTTAAGGGCGTGGATCAGAAAAACCAGTGTCTGGTTTTACCACAATTTGCCTCAGGCAGCGCGACACATCTCATTCGCATAGAGTTGATCAGGCTGTTGATTGTGGCAGGTTGAATTTTGTCCAACTCCATATTACATGTGTTTTATTTGATGACATAATCTCATCTCTATAGATCTGCTACGTATGCTGTCTGACAAAATCACTGTTTTACTAGTTCTTCAAAGTAAATAAGGCATACTTTTATAACTGCTGAATACCAACTAGCAATCACTTAGGTTAGATCATGTATTTTCAGGTGGAGATAAGTCACGAAGCAACTGCTGCCCTTCCCTTTCGATGTGCTTTCTCCTGTCTCTCACCTCTCACCCTCTCCATGTCTGCCCCACACCAGAGAGGAAGAGGCGAAGCAAGATTCTTGAGCATCTCTTCATTATACCCATCGACTGTACAAGTAGGCACTTAATGGATTATGGTCATTCTAGTTATTTACCACGTTTTCTGTGCTAAACTATTTAGAATATTGGCCTGTTGGAAACTACAACTCCCTACTGCATCGCACAGTTTGGGCTTGATCTGATTTCGCTCTAGAGAAACTGCACATTGAGCTCACTGAAGAAAAAACATCTACTTAGTGGAATTGAAATAATTCAACCGACATCAGACAATTCAATTGTTTAAAAACCCGATAAATAACCAACATTTCGATGAATCCCTCTGGGTGAACAAAATATTGAAAATACATGGGCCCTTAATATTAAGTTATGTGTCCTCAAGGTATGTGTCCTCAAATGTTATTTAGTATAAGAATATCACATCAGCTGGTAGAACTGACTACATTAAATGAATCTTATAACTTATTCCATTTCACAGGTATTTTTGGGGCTCATGTCTTTTAATATTAATGTAGACTAGGGGCTATATAGATTATTATCTGTCATGTTGTGTGGACACTTGCATTTCTTTACAGCTGAGTTACCCTGGTCGTGTCAGTACACAGTCATTTTTTTATTAATAACATCATGCAACTTTACCTCGCTACATCTCCAAAGAGGAGAACAAAGAGAACAGCAGGCCAGTAGATCCCTTAGAACAGCAGCAGCCAGGAGAAACTGGTAGGCAAGTGGATGATTTAGGTGACCCCGACACAGGCTCAAAACAAGTTAAGCTACCCAAGTATCCCCTTGACCGTTTTGGATTGCAAAACTAAAGAGACACACCAGAAGAGAACCCAGAAACAGCAGCTGAAGAGTAGATGATTGAGATAGACACCAGACAAAACACAGATTCAGCAACTGAAAAGTAGGATATGATGGAGAGAGACACACCACACCGAGGCTCCCGAGCGGCGCAGCGTTCTAAGGCACTGCATTTTAGTGCAAGAGGGGTCACTACAGTACCTGGTTCCAATCCAGGCTGAATCACATCCAGCCGTGATTAGGAGTCCCATAGGGTGGTGCACAATTGGCCCGGTGTCGTCTGCGTTTGGCCGGGGTAGGCCGACATAAACAAGACTATGTTAGCGGAACCCCGTTCCCAGACAGGTTTTAACTGACTTATCAAGTTAAATGAAGGTTAGATAATACATAAAAACGAAATAAAAACACAGCAATAGAATAACAGGATTCCAGAAGAACAGGCCACAAGCATAGACGAAGGAGACAGCAACAAAGAAGTACCTCAGACAGCAACAGACAAGTATCTAAATATCACTTCACACTGCTCTAGAGATTCTATGTAGTTTTATTTGCACAAATTATAACAAATAAATTATTAACAGTGACAAAGTAAAACATGTTTTACAAAGAATTTGCAGGTGAGGTGAAAAGAATCTTGTGAAATTACTTTTAAAACAATTGCTGAAAATTCATTTTGGCGGGATTTAGTTGGTGAGATTGAGATTTTTGTCATAAATGGAAAATAACAACTTTTGTAACCTTGGTGGATATATTTATGGACAGACTGACATGCTGATTGATGCATTGGTAGAAACCTGTTGGTATATGGAGAGATGAATAGAGAGGGTTCAGTCAGGGATCTAAGGGTTTTTGAGTCCTTAAATGCTTCTCTATTATGGCAGCAGAATGTGTCACCTTATCTACTCTCTCACCTGACTCACCAAACGTGATTATTTTAGGATGGGTCTAAGGACTGAGCACTGGGACCTGTAGTTGTAGACTTTGGATGGGTGATAGAAAGGCAGGTACACTGTAATTACAGTGTAGTTAAACATTGTTGTTAGTTTACAACTGTGAAATCTACAGAGTGTGCAAATATGTCACCAAGGCAAAGGGTGGCTACTTTGAAGAATCGCTCTTGCACTGAGCTATTTCAAATATATTTTGATTTGTTCAACACTTTTTTGGTTACTAGATGATTCCATAGGTGTTATTTCAAAGTCTGGATGTATACACTATTATTCTACAATGTAGAAAATAGTAAAAAATAAAGAATAAACCTGGAATGAGTATGTGTGTCCAAACTTGACTGGTACTGTATGTGTAATTACATATAACACAAATTTTGGTAATTAAATATCATTAAACCACACCTACATGTATTATATAGGAAAAGATATCACCTAACTTCTGGTCACAGCTGCCAAAATAAAGGAAACTTTAATAAATTAGGGATAATAAGTATTTCAATTGTGTTGAGATCTGGTGACGAAGATGGCAATGGCATATGATTTACATCGCTTTAATTTTCATACAACCATACAGTGACCACTTTGCCCTGATGATGGGGGCATTTTCATCCTGGAAGAGACCCTTCCCACCAGAATGGAACTGCTTCAGCAGAGGTTGTAGGTGATCACTCAGAATGGATGTGTAGTTATTGGCATATACCTGATCCTCTAAGGTGTTGAGTGGACCTAAACTATGCAGGGAAATGCACCACACACCATAACAGAGACACCTGAATCCTTCTCCTGCTTTCAATATACGTCGTGTCCCTCATTTATTCAAGTGTTTCCTTGATTTTGTCAGTTACCTGTATCTCTGTTGATAAACTGGGCTAGATTACCCAATAATAGGATACGTGAGTTAAAGTTTGTGAAGACAGAAGCCAAATCTGTTACGTAAAGTTCACAAAGCAAATTTAGCTTGTAACTATTACATGACCTGCACATCATGATCAAATGCAAATACATTTTAGATGGCCAAAAGTTTGCTCAACTTGTGATGAAGTCCTCAAAAACAAAACAATCAGAAGCAGCCAGATTACAATAATGGGAAATGCAACCACAATGCACTTCAACTTTGACATGTTGAAGTCTAAGTATAGGGAGAAGCACTGTAATATTAATGTTAACCTCTGGTAACATCACATTAAAACAGTGCACATGTTGTTTCAGGACGATGGACAGTTACAGAGTCAGCACAAAGTTCATTAGCGCGGTCTCTGCTATTTTAACACCATCAGTTGGACACTGTGCCTAGCATCTCAACGAGCACATTCACACTCATCACGATATGCAATGAACCTGTGAAGAATATATACCTACAGTTTGGTCCAGAATAGGTAAATCCAGTAGTTATTCCAAATTGCAGCAAAGATGGCAGCAAATATTGGAATATTTGTACCCAAAATAAGATGTTTCATTTAACTAAAAGGTATTTGAGTCCATCAAAGGAAATGCAAAACAGTTAACCAAAAAATGAAATAGCACTCCAATGACATGTACTGTAGCCTAAACTTTATTTTGTAAAACAAACCTTCAGAAAATAACTGTTAAGGGGATTCCAATTGTTAGCACTGCTCACTGTGAAACCCTAAATCTCGAGTACAGCCTATCGTACAGAATTTAGGAACACCAGAAAAAATGCGTGGATTCAGTGCAAAACTTGAAAAACGTGTGGTTCTCATGGTGAAGTGAAACGAAGACAATGTATCGACTTTCTCGCCTGTGTGATACAATGTAGCCTAACAAAATTGCTTGAAAAAGGCACAGATTTGAGTTTTTTGTTAATAGAAGCATTGATTCTCTTAAATGTTAACTCTTGCACATCAAACTATTTAATAGCGAATCAAATGGTCTGCTGTGCCGATAACCAGGGTTACTATTTAGCAAGATGGAAATGGGAAAATAAGGGACCCGTGAAAAATATTGAAATAGTGTAGCACCCCAATACCATGTGATGTATAGGCTATATTTAATTTACTATTTGAATTGTGACCACAAACTAATCTGCATAAATGGGAGGAAAAAGTGTGAGCTGAACCCAATTAAGCAATAAGGCCTGAGGGGGTGTGGTATATGGCCAATATACCACAGCTAAGGGCTGTTCTTATGCATGACGCAATGCTGAGTGCCTGGATACAGCCCTTAGCTGTGGTATATTGGCCATATACCACCAACCCCTGAGGTTCCCTATTGCTTATCCCTATTATTAACTGGTTAGCAACATAATTAGAAAAAATATATGTTTTGTCATGCCCATGGTATGCGGTCAGATATACCACGGCTTTCAGACAATCAGCATTCAGGGCTCAAACCACCCAGATTGGAAATACATTTAGAAAATAAATACGAACCACTGGGCACACACTGGTTGAATAAACGGCATTTCATGTTCAATTCTTATATCCAACTGACTTTGAATGGAATAGATTCCAACCCTACAATAATGTAGTAGTGTTAGCGTTTTATGTAAAACTGCCGTTTCCTATCATTGTTGTGGGCATGTTTGCAGTCTGCTAAAGTTACAGTTCAAATCAAATCAAATGTGTTTGTCACATGCTTTGTAGATAACAGGTGTGGACTATGTGAAAAAATATGAAAATGAAAGCTTCCTCAATATTGTGACACCTGTCTTTTTTCTCAGTGTGTTCTCCGAGGTGCAAAATGAGACGTCCAGAATGAGAGCGATCCTCAGAATGGATCGCTCTTATTCTGGACGTCTCATTTTGCACCACGGTTTTCAGACAATCAGCTTTCAGGGCTCAAACCACCCAGATTGGAAATAAATATGATGATCAATCAATCACATTTATTTACAAAGCCCTTTTTACATAAGCTGATGTCACAAAGTGCTGTACAGAAACCCAGCATAAAACCCCAAACAGCAAACAATGCAGGTGTAGAAGTACGGTGGCTAGGAAAAACTCCCTGAAAAGGTCAGAACCTAGGAAAAAACATAGAGAGCAACCAGCCTACGAGGGGTGGCCAGTTCTCTTCTAACTGTGCCGGGTGGAGATTATAACAGAACATGGCCAAGACATTAAAATGTTCATAGATGACCAGCGGGGTCAAATAATAATAATCACAGTGGTTGTCGAGGGTGCAACAGGTCAGGACCTCAGGAGTAAATGTCAGTTGGCTTTTCATAGCCGATCATTCAGACTATCTCTACCACTCCTACTGTCTCTAGAGATTTGAAAACAGCAGGTCTGGGACAGGTAGCACATCCGGTGAACAGTTGAAGGTTCCAGAGCCACAGGCAGAACAGTTGAAACTGGAGCAGCAGAACGACCAGGTAAACTCGGGACAGCAAGGAGTCATCAGACATGGTAGTCCTGAGAAAGAGGGAAACAAAGAAGGTGGAAAATGATAATTCAGGACAGAAGGCTGGGCTGGTCTCACCGAACCAGATCTACCCTGCTCATGGACAATAATTGACTTTCAAATATTTGTGAACTACTGTGTGGTTAATTTTCAATTAAAAAGGTACAATATCAGATATTACATCATTTATTTAGTTAGTTATTTAGACTGAATTAAAAGATGAATGCAACATGCAACAATTTCAAAGATTTTACTGAGTTACAGTTTATATAAGGAAATCAGTTCATTGAAAATCATTCATTAGGCCCTAATCTATGGATTTGACATGACTGGGAATACAGATATGCATCTGTTGATCACAGATACCTTAAAAATTGGTAAGGGCGTGGATCAGAGCATCCCAAACAAGCTCAATGGGTGACATGTCTGGTGAAAATGCAGGCCATGGAAGAACTGGGACATTTTCAGCTTCTAGGAATTGTGTACAAATCCTTGCAAAATGGGGCTGTGCATTATCATGCTGAAACATGAGGTAATGGTGCCGGATGAATGGCATGACAATGGGCCTCAGGATCTCATCACGTTTTCTCTGTGCATTCAAATTGCAATTGATAAAATGCAGTCGTGTTTATTGTCCGTAGTTTATGCCTGCCCATACAATAACCCCACTGCCACCCACACAACGACCATACACGTGGTCTGTAGTTGTGAAGTCGGTTGAATGTACTGACAAATTCTCTAAAAATACATTGGAGGTGGCTTATGGAAGAGAAATGTACATTCAATTATTTGGCAACAGCTCTGGTGTCACATTCCTGCAGTCAGCATGCCAATTGCATGCTACCTCAAAACATGAGAAATTGTGTTGTTAGCACAAGGTCCACCTTTACAATAATCACGCTGTTTAATCAGCTTGCTGATATGTCACACCTATCAGGTGAGTAGATTATCTTGGTAAAAGAGAAATGCTCAATAACAGGGATATAAACACATTTGTGCACAACATTTGAGAGAAGTATGTTTTTTGTGCATATGGGATATTTTCGGGAGCTTTTATTCCAGCTCATGAAACATGGGACCAACACTTGGTATTGGTACCACTAGACATTACATTGATATTTTTGATCAGTGGATTTATTTATTGAGATTCAATCTGTGAAACTGTTGATTTTATCCTAAATGTGAGGGTCTGTTGTAGGACCTATACATTTCCTAATGCCTACGTCACAATACCCTTTGAATCCAACCTACCCTTACGCTGGTTGTCTGGTGAGTACGTCTATAAGTAACTCAAGGTAGTGCTCAGGAATGCATACAATGTTTTCCGGCACACCTTTTACACTAAATAATCCAGATCGGGACTCTTCCTTCTTCAGATAAATAGAAACTGGAATAGCCAGTTTTTTTGCCATGACTCAGAAAGTAATAGCAGTGAAATCTATTCAAATCTCGGTATCAAATCTCAAGCGACAATGATTCTTTTGAAACACTCTGTTCACAACGTTGATATTAGCAAACCGTTCACCCACACAACAACCATACATGTGGTCTGTGGTTGTGAAGCCGATTGGATGTACTGACAAATTCTCTAAAAAGACGTTGGAGGGGGCTTATGGTAGAGAAATGTACATTCAATTATTTGGCGACAGCTCTGGTGTCATATTCCTGCAGTCAGCATGCAAATTGCATGCTACCTCAAAACATGAGAAACTGTGTTGTTTGACAAAAAAACATTTTAAAGTGGCCTTTTATTTTCCCTAGCACAAGGTCCACCTTTACAATAATCACGCTGTTTAATCAGCTTGCTGATATGTCACACCTATCAGGTGAGTAGATTATCTTGGTAAAAGAGAAATGCTCAATAACAGGGATATAAACACATTTGTGCACAACATTTGAGAGAAGTATGTTTTTTGTGCATATGGGATATTTTCGGCAGCTTTTATTCCAGCTCATGAAACATGGGACCAACACTTGGTATTGGTACCACTAGACATTACATTGATATTTTTGATCAGTGCATTTATTTATTGAGATTCAATCTGTGAAACTGTTGATTTTATCCTAAATGTGAGGGTCTGTTGTAGGACCTATACATTTCCTAATGCCTACGTCACAATACCCTTTGAATCCAACCTACCCTTACGCTGGTTGTCTGGTGAGTACGTCTATAAGTAACTCAAGGTAGTGCTCAGGAATGCATACAATGTTTTCCGGCACACCTTTTATACTAAATAATCCAGATCGGGACTCTTCCTTCTTCAGATAAATAGAAACTGGAATAGCCAGTTTTTTGCCATGACTCAGAAAGTAATAGCAGTGAAATCTATTCAAATCTCGGTATCAAATCTCAAGCGACAATGATTCTTTTGAAACACTGTTCACAACGTTGATATTAGCATACCGTTCACCCACACAACAACCATACATGTGGTCTGTGGTTGTGAAGCCGATTGGATGTACTGACAAATTCTCTAAAAAGACGTTGGAGGGGGCTTATGGTAGAGAAATGTACATTCAATTATTTGGCGACAGCTCTGGTGTCACATTCCTGCAGTCAGCATGCAAATTGCATGTTACCTCAAAACATGAGAAACTGTGTTGTTTGACAAAAAAACATTTTAAAGTGGCCTTTTATTTTCCCTAGCACAAGGTCCACCTTTACAATAATCACGCTGTTTAATCAGCTTGCTGATATGTCACACCTATCAGGTGAGTAGATTATCTTGGTAAAGAGAAATGCTCAATAACAGGGATATAAACACATTTGTGCACAACATTTGAGAGAAGTATGTTTTTGTGCATATGGGATATTTTCGGGAGCTTTTATTCCAGCTCATGAAACATGGGACCAACAGTTGGTATTGGTACCACTAGACATTACATTGATATTTTTGATCAGTGCATTTATTTATTGAGATTCAATCTGTGAAACTGTTGATTTTATCCTAAATGTGAGGGTCTGTTGTAGGACCTATACATTTCCTAATGCCTACGTCACAATACCCTTTGAATCCAACCTACCCTTACGCTGGTTGTCTGGTGAGTACGTCTATAAGTAACTCAAGGTAGTGCTCAGGAATGCATACAATGTTTTCCGGCACACCTTTTATACTAAATAATCCAGATCGGGACTCTTCCTTTTCAGATAAATAGAAACTGGAATAGCCAGTTTTTTGCCATGACTCAGAAAGTAATAGCAGTGAAATCTATTCAAATCTCGGTATCAAATCTCAAGCGACAATGATTCTTTTGAAACACTGTTCACAACGTTGATATTAGCATACCGTTCACCCACACAACAACCATACATGTGGTCTGTGGTTGTGAAGCCGATTGGATGTACTGACAAATTCTCTAAAAAGACGTTGGAGGGGGCTTATGGTAGAGAAATGTACATTCAATTATTTGGCGACAGCTCTGGTGTCACATTCCTGCAGTCAGCATGCAAATTGCATGTTACCTCAAAACATGAGAAACTGTGTTGTTTGACAAAAAAACATTTTAAAGTGGCCTTTTATTTTCCCTAGCACAAGGTCCACCTTTACAATAATCACGCTGTTTAATCAGCTTGCTGATATGTCACACCTATCAGGTGAGTAGATTATCTTGGTAAAAGAGAAATGCTCAATAACAGTGATATAAACACATTTGTGCACAACATTTGAGAGAAGTATGTTTTTGTGCATATGGGATATTTTCGGGAGCTTTTATTCCAGCTCATGAAACATGGGACCAACACTTGGTATTGGTACCACTAGACATTACATTGATATTTTTGATCAGTGGATTTATTTATTGAGATTCAATCTGTGAAACTGTTGATTTTATCCTAAATGTGAGGGTCTGTTGTAGGACCTATACATTTCCTAATGCCTACGTCACAATACCCTTTGAATCCAACCTACCCTTACGCTGGTTGTCTGGTGAGTACGTCTATAAGTAACTCAAGGTAGTGCTCAGGAATGCATACAATGTTTTCCGGCACACCTTTTATACTAAATAATCCAGATCGGGACTCTTCCTTCTTCAGATAAATAGAAACTGGAATAGCCAGTTTTTGCCATGACTCAGAAAGTAATAGCAGTGAAATCTATTCAAATCTCAGTATCAAATCTCAAGCGACAATGATTCTTTTGAAACACTGTTCACAACGTTGATATTAGCATACCGTTCACCCACACAACAACCATACATGTGGTCTGTGGTTGTGAAGCCGATTGGATGTACTGACAAATTCTCTAAAAAAGACGTTGGAGGGGGCTTATGGTAGAGAAATGTACATTCAATTATTTGGCGACAGCTCTGGTGTCACATTCCTGCAGTCAGCATGCAAATTGCATGTTACCTCAAAACATGAGAAACTGTGTTGTTTGACAAAAAAACATTTTAAAGTGGCCTTTTATTTTCCCTAGCACAAGGTCCACCTTTACAATAATCACGCTGTTTAATCAGCTTGCTGATATGTCACACCTATCAGGTGAGTAGATTATCTTGGTAAAAGAGAAATGCTCAATAACAGGGATATAAACACATTTGTGCACAACATTTGAGAGAAGTATGTTTTTTGTGCATATGGGATATTTTCGGGAGCTTTTATTCCAGCTCATGAAACATGGGACCAACACTTGGTATTGGTACCACTAGACATTACATTGATATTTTTGATCAGTGGATTTATTTATTGAGATTCAATCTGTGAAACTGTTGATTTTATCCTAAATGTGAGGGTCTGTTGTAGGACCTATACATTTCCTAATGCCTACGTCACAATACCCTTTGAATCCAACCTACCCTTACGCTGGTTGTCTGGTGAGTACGTCTATAAGTAACTCAAGGTAGTGCTCAGGAATGCATACAATGTTTTCCGGCACACCTTTTACACTAAATAATCCAGATCGGGACTCTTCCTTTTCAGATAAATAGAAACTGGAATAGCCAGTTTTTGCCATGACTCAGAAAGTAATAGCAGTGAAATCTATTCAAATCTCGGTATCAAATCTCAAGCGACAATGATTCTTTTGAAACACTGTTCACAACGTTGATATTAGCATACCGTTCACCCACACAACAACCATACATGTGGTCTGTGGTTGTGAAGCCGATTGGATGTACTGACAAATTCTCTAAAAAGACGTTGGAGGGGCTTATGGTAGAGAAATGTACATTCAATTATTTGGCGACAGCTCTGGTGTCACATTCCTGCAGTCAGCATGCAAATTGCATGTTACCTCAAAACATGAGAAACTGTGTTGTTTGACAAAAAAACATTTTAAAGTGGCCTTTTATTTTCCCTAGCACAAGGTCCACCTTTACAACAATCATGCTGTTTAATCAGCTTGCTGATATGTCACACCTATCAGGTGAGTAGATTATCTTGGTAAAAGAGAAATGCTCAATAACAGGGATATAAACACATTTGTGCACAACATTTGAGAGAAGTATGTTTTTTGTGCATATGGGATATTTTCGGGAGCTTTTATTCCAGCTCATGAAACATGGGACCACACTTGGTATTGGTACCACTAGACATTACATTGATATTTTTGATCAGTGCATTTATTTATTGAGATTCAATCTGTGAAACTGTTGATTTTATCCTTAATGTGAGGGTCTGTTATAGGACTAGTCAAATCTCGGTATCAAATCTCAAGCGACATTGATTCTTTGGAAACACTTTGTAATTTTCACGATAAGCCATTATGCTTATACAGTACATGTTTACCACTACTATAAATACTTAGAAATGTTGTATATATTATTGTAAATGTAATAAGTGGTATGATTTGTAATGTTTACAATGTTTATAAATGTTTGCAAGTTTTTAAACATTATCACCGATAATTAAATGTAGTACTTATGCATTAACATTTGTTTGATTTAAACAAAACCTTTCATAAGTTTGCCCATGGTAGAGGTGGTCACATAGTGACTGTTTCAAAGTTCACCTATTTTACACACCCTACCTTGACATGAGACATATGTCTTCATTACTGAAAATATTGATTTTGGTTGAGTTTAATGTCATTTGAAAGTCACAAACAAAGTCAAACTATTTCATAATTTCTTGAAAATTGTTGCACCTAATTGTATCTCAACATTGAATCATATCTGTGTAACATTTAATTAAGTACCCATTTAAGTAAATATTTTCTTTTTAATCTAATATAGGATGAAGGCTACACCGATTGAAGGTTGTTCTCACTATTAGCATAAGCAGTTCGCAGTCTACACAATAGAAAGTGGCAGGGAGGAGGCTGGCTCATAATAACGTCTGGAAAGGATATAATGGTATGTTATCAAACATTCCATTTTTAAGGGATCTGTGTCCAACACATGTATATCCATATGCCCAGTCATGTGAAACCCATAGATTAGGGCCACATGGAAGCCATGTGTTTGATGTGTTCGACACCATTAAATTGATTCCGTTCCAGCCATTACCGAGATGCATACAAAGCTCTCCCTCGCCCTCCATTTGGCAAATCTGACCATAATTCTACCCTCCTGATTCCTGCGTACAAGCAAAAACTAAAGCAGGAAGTACCAGTGACTCGCTCAATATGGAAGTGGTCAGATGACAGGGATGCTACGCTATAGGACTATTTTGCTAGCACAGACTGGAATTTGTTCCGGTCATCCAATGGTATTGAGTAGTATACCACCTCAGTCATCGGCATAATCAAAAAGTGTGTCGACGATGTCGTCCCCACAGTGACCGCACGTAAATATCCCAACCAGAAGCCATGGATTGCAGGCAACATCCACACCGAACTAAAGGCTAGAGCTGCCGGTTTCAAGGAGTGGGACACTAATACAGACGCTTATAAGAAATCCCGCAACGCTCTCAGACAAACCATCAAACATGCAACGCGTCAATTCAGGATTAAGATTGAGTCCTACTACACCGGCTTTGACATTCGTCGGATATGGCAAGGCTTGTAAACTATTAAGGACTACAAAGGGAAACCCAGCCGCGAACTGCCCAGTGACACGAGCCTACCGAGAGACTGAAAAACAGCTTCTATCTCAAGGCCATCAGACTTTTAAACAGCCACCACTAACATTGAGAGGCTGCTGCCTAAACACTGACTCAACTCTAGCTCACTTTAATAATGGAAATTGATGCAAATTGATGTAAAAAAATGTATCACTAGCCACTTTAAACAATGCCACTTAATATAATGTTTACATACCCTACATTACTCATCTCATATGTATATGTATATACTGTACTCTATTTAATCTACTGCATCTTTCCATCTTTATGTAATACTTGTATCACTAGCCACTTTAAACTATGCTACTTTTATGTTTACATACCCTTCATTACTCATTTCATATGTATATACTGTACTCGATACCATCTACTGCATCTTGCCTATGCCGTTCTGTACCATCACTCATTCATATATCTTTATGTACATATTCTTTATCCCTTTACACTTGTGTGTATAAGGTAGTGGTTGTATAATTGTTAGACTAGATCACTCGTTGGTTATTACTGCATTGTTGGAACTAGAAGCACAAGCATGTCGCTACACTCGCATTAACATCTGCTGAGTTACAGTTTATATAAGGAAATCAGTTAAAAATTAAAAATACAGTCACTAGGCCCTAATCTATGGATTTGACATGACTGGGAATACAGATATGCATCTGCTGATCACAGATACCTTTATAAAAAAGGTAAGGGCGTGGATCAGAGCATCCCAAACAAGCTCAATGGGTCACATTTCCGATGAGTATGCAGGCCATGGAAGAACTGGGACATTTCAGCTTCCAAGCTGTAACACTGAAGCATGCATGAGAGCACCAGATGGTCTGGATAACTGTGTTATAACGCTCTCGGTAGCCGATGCTAGCAAGACCTTTAACCAGGTCAACATTCACAAAGCCACGGAGGCCAGACGGATTACCGGGGCGTGTACTCAAAGCATTTGCAGACCAACTGGCAAGTGTCTTCCTGTACTCCCTGTTCACCCACGACTGTATGGCCAAACATGAAACCAACACCATCATTAAGTTTTCTGACGACACAATAGTGGTAGGACTGATTACCGAAAACAATCACACAACATATTGTGAAGAGGTCAGAGACCTGGCAGCGTGGTGCCAGGACAACAACCTCTCCCTCAGTGTGAGCTAGACAAAGGAGCTGAGCATGGACTTCAGGAAAAGGCGGGTCGAACAGTATCCCATTAAAATCGACGGGGCTGTAGCGAAGAGGATCGAGAGTTAAGTTCCTTTGTGTCCACATCATCAACGAGCTATCATGTTCAAAACACACCAAGACAGTTGTGAAGAGCGCATAACAACACATTTTCCCCCTCAGGAGACTGAAAAGATTTGGCATGGGTCCTCAGATCCTCATAAAGTTATACAGCTGCACCATCGAGAGCATCCTGACCGATTGCATCACCGCCTGGTATGGCAACTGCCCTACAGATGGTGGTACTGTATGTACGGCCCAGTACATCACTGGGGCCAAGCTTGCTGCCATCCAGGATCTATATACTAGGCAGTGTAAGAGGAAAGCCCAAAAAATTGTGGAAGACTCCAGTCACCCAAGTCATAGACTGCTCTCTCTGCAACCGCACTGCAAGTGGTACCAGAGCGCCAAATTCTAGGACCAAAAGGCTCCTTTACAGCTTCTACCCGCAAGCCATAAGACCTAATCAAATGGCCAGCCTGACTATTTACATTGACACCCCCCATTTGTGTTTACATTGCTGCTATGTTAGCAATGTTAAAGTCTGTTGTAATCGGCGGATGTGACAAGTAAAGTTTATTTGATTTGATTTAAAAAATCTACTGAGAAGCTTTTTAGCACAAACATTCCCTCTTCGGGATCAACTTTGCTCATACACTACTGCCAGTTAGTGTATGAGTTAGTGTATGCAGTTAGTGTATGCCACTACTGCCACCGGTTAGTTGAGGAAATATGTTTATGTAGCTAGAGTTATTAAAGTGACTATGCATAGATGATAACAACAGAGAGTAGCAGCGGTGTAAATGAGGGGGGATGCAAATAGTCTGGGTAGCCTTTTGATTAGATATTCAGGAGTCTTATGGCTTGGGGGTAGAAGCTATTTAGAAGCCTCTTGGACCTAGATTTGGCGCTCTGGTACCGCTTGCCATGCAGAAGCAGAGAAAACAGTCTATGACTAGGGTGGCTGGAGTCTGACAATTTTTAGGGCCTTCCTCTGACACCGCCTGATATAGAGGTCCTGGATGGCAGGAAGCTTGGCCCCAGTGATGTACTGGGCTGTTCGCACTACCCTCTGTAGTGCCTTGCGTTCGGAGGCCTAGCAGTTGCCATACCAGGCAGTGATGCAACCAGTCAGGATGCTCTCGATGGTGCAGCTGTCAAACCTTTTGAGGATCTGAGGACCCCATGCCAAATCTTTTCAGTCTCCTGATGGGGAATAGGTTTTGCCGTGCCCTCTTCACGACTGTCTCGGTGTGCTTGGACCATGTTAGTTTGCTGGTGATGTGGACACCAAGGAACTTGAAGCTCTCAACCTGCTCTGCTACAGCACCGTCGATGAAATGGGGGTGTGCTTGGTCCTCTTTTTCCTGTAGTTCACAATCACGTTAAGGGAGAGGTTGTTGCCCTGGCACAGTCCTCCAGAACAGCTGGTACTCTCAAGCATGTTTCAGTGTTATTTGCCTCGAAGCGAGCACAGAAGTAGTTTAGCTCGTCTGGTAGGCTCGTGTCACTGGGCAGCTCTCGGCTGTGCTTCCCTTTGTAGTCTGTAATGGTTTACAAGCCCTGCCACATCCAACGAGCATCAGAGCCGGTGTATTACGAATAAATCTTAGTCCTGTATTGGCACTTTGCCCTTTGATGGTTCATCGGAGGGCATAACGGGATTTCTGTGTAAGAGTCCTGTTCCTTGAAAGCGTCAGCTCTAGCCTTTAGCTAGGTGCTGATGTTGCCTGTAACCCATGGCTTCCGGTTGGGGTATGTACAGTGGAGCAAATCACATTGTAGGATTTTTTATGAATTTATTTGCAAATGATGGAGGAAAATAAGTATTTGGTCAATAATAACAGTTTATCTCAATACTTTGTTATATACCCTTTGTTGGCAATGACAGAGGTCAAACGTTTTCTGTAAGTCTTGACAAGGTTTTCACACACTGTTGCTGGTATTTTGGCCCAATCCTCCATGCAGATCTCCTCTAGAGCAGTGATGTTTTGGGGCTGTTGCTGGCCACACAGACTTTCAACTCCCTCCAAAGCCCTTCAATGCCCTCGCTGATGGAAGGAGGTTTTCACACAAAATCTCATGATACATGGCCCCATAAATGTTTTCCTTTACACAGATCAGTCGTCCTAGTCCCTATGCAGAAAAACAGCCCCAAAGCATGTTGTTTCCACCCCCATGCTTCAAGGTAGGTATGGTGTTCTTTGGATGCAATTCAGCATTCTTTGTCCTCCAAACACGACGAGTTGAGTTTTTACCAAAAAGTTATATTTTGGTTTCATCTGACCATATGACATTCAAAATCAAATCAAATCAAATCAAATTTTATTTGTCACATACTCATGGTTAGCAGATGTTAATGCGAGTGTAGCGAAATGCTTCTCCCAATCTTCTTCTGGATCATCCAAATGCTCTCTAGCATTAACTTCAGACGGGCCTGGACATGTACTGGCTTAAGCAGGGGGACACGTCTGGCACTGCAGGATTTGAGTCCCTGGCGGCGTAGTGTGTTACTGATGGTAGGCTTTGTTACTTTGGTCCCAGCTCTCTGCAGGTCATTCACTAAGTCCCCCCCGTGTGGTTCTGGGATTTTTGCTCACTGTTCTTGTGATCATTTTGACCCCACGGGGTGAGATCTTGCATGGAGCCACAGATCGAGGGAGATTATCAGTGGTCTTGTATGTCTTCCATTTCCTAATAATTGCTCCCGCAGTTGATTTATTCAAACCAAGCTGCTTACCTATTGCAGATTCAGTCTTCCCAGCCTGGTGCAGGTCTACAATTTTGTTTCTGGTGTCCTTTGACAGCTCTTTGGTCTTGGCCATAGTGGAGTTTGGAGTGTGACTGTTTGAGGTTGTGGACAGGTGTCTTTTATACTGATAACAAGTTCAAACAGGTGCCATTAATACAGGTAACGAGTGGAGGACAGAGGAGCCTCTTAAAGAAGAAGTTACAGGTCTGTGAGAGCCAGAAATCTTGCTTGTTTGTAGGTGGCCAAATACTTATTTTCCACCATAATTTGCAAATAAATTAATTAGAAATCCTACAATGTGATTTTCTGGATTTTTTTTTCTCATTTTGTCTGTCATAGTTGAAGTGTACCTATGATGAAAATTACAGGCCTCTCTCATATTATTACGTGTGAGTACTTGCACAATTGGTGGCTGACTAAATACTTTTTTGCCCCACTGTATGTACGGTCACTGTAGGGACGATGTCATCGATGCACGTATTGATGAAGCCAGTGACTGATGTGGTGTACTCCTCAATGCCATTGGAGGAATCCCAGAACATATTCCAGTCTGTGCTAGCAAAACAGTCCTGTAGATGATCTACTTCATCTGATCCCTATTTTATTGATCGAGTCAGTGGTACTTCCTGCGTTAATTTTTGGTTTGAAAATCAGGAATCAGGAGGATATAACATTTAACATGCTGATAGAAATTTGGTAAGACGGATATAAGTTTCCCTGCAATTAGGTCGACTAGGAGCTCCGCCTATAGGTGAGCGTTTTCCTGTTTGCTGATGGCGGTATACAGCTCATTCAGTGCGGTCTTAGTGCCAGCATCAGTCTGTGGTGGTATGTAGACAGCTACAAAAGTACAGCTGAAAACTCTCTAGTGTGGCAGACCAGGGGGTTTGGTCAAGACGTTTACCCAGATCAGACACGGACAGAGAAGGATTAGCTCAGTTTCAAGGGTTTTTATTTAAGTAATAGATCAAAAAGAAAATGATTAGGTCTCCCCCATGAAACCCTCTCTGGGATACCGTCTTCTGGGTTCTGGGTCTGGCTGTATCCTGTCGGGCACAAAACTGAACTCCCTCTTGTTACCTCTGCAACTGTCAACAATAAGACGGGAGTCCTTTCTTCCCCCACCCCTATGTGCTGCCCTTCTGGCAGCTTTATGGGCCTTGCACAGCTGGTGAGCAATCCATCCTTGATTACTCACCAGCTCCCAATCAGCCCGTCGAGACCTGGCACATCCAGCAGATGGAGCCATTGCCTCGTGATGTATACTCCATCTGTTATCAGGCCTCGACGAATCTCCCCCTGGTGGCTGACCTGCTGTACGCCACACTAGGTAGATAGTGTGGTCTACAGTTTATCATGAGATACTCTACCTCAGGTGAGCAAAACCTCAAGACTTCCTTAGATATCGTGCACCAGCTATTATTTACAAAAATAAGTTGTTTGCCTCCCCTTGTCTGGCCAGAAGTTTAATCTTCCGCATAGGTCATTGATTTTATTTTCCAAAGATTGCACATTTGTTAGCAGAATGGAAGGAAGTGGGGGTTTATTCAATCCCCTATGAATTCTCAGAAGGCAGCCCACTCTCTGGCCCCTTTTCCCTGCCTTATCTTCACGCAAATTACAGGGATCTGGGCCTGTTCCCGGGGAAGCGGTACACCATTCACGTCAGACTAATTAAAGGAAAAAAAGGATTCTGACAGTCCCTGGTGAGTAATCGCAGTTCTGATGCCCAAAAGTTATTTTCAGTCATTCGAGACGGTAGCAGCAATATTATATACAAAATAAGTTACAAACAACGCAAAGAAATTAACAAAAAAAAGACGCCAGAGAACTAGGACTTATATTGTGATTAAATGGAGATAATAACTGATTACACCAAACAATTGTCTCAATTGTCTCAAGGCTTAAAAAACCATCTTTAAACTTTCTCCTCCCCTTCATCTACTCCTGTTGGAAGTAACATTAATTAGGGATCATAGCTTTCATCTGGATTCACCTGGTCTGTCTGTCATGGAAAGAGCATGTGTTCTTAATGTTTTGTATACTCATTGTAGATAGACCATTTAGAAATATTCAAACATTTTCTGGTTTTATAATACACAATTAATGTGCAGTCGTAATGTTGTTTTTGAAATAATGTTATTTTGATGTGTAGGTCAATTTAATGGAATCTGGCCCGTCAAGTTCAGTCACAAGTAGAGAAGTGCTGCTGTCAAGCATGTTCCTTAATGTAAGGGGTGAGTCAGTGTCATTCATGTTCAGAACATTATAAGTTCCTGAGTCATTCATGCATTTGTAACATAGCATACCTATAGTAACATAGCCAACATCTTATCTACGCTAGGGAGTGTCCTGTTTGTCACAAAATAGTTATTTCAAAGAACGACTAAGTACTTTTATAAATATGGACCTTATAATGTAATTCCAAAATTATCTTTCTGAAGCAGTTCATTTAAGTCTAAGACATTTGATTAATTTGGCTCCACACTGGACACACACTGGTTGAATCAACATTGTTTCTACGTCATTTCAATGAAATCACGTGGAACCAACGTGGAATAGATGTTGAATTGACGTCTGTACACATTGGGCTGATAATTTAGTGCAACAATAATAGTTTTATATTAATCTATTTGTATCTCACTATAAAACATGAGACAAAGGAAACTTGAATTCTTCCAGTCAGTTTTTATTCTTGCAATGGCTCCACCACCACCAGTAAATGTACAGTACAGTACATGACTAAAAGTATTTGGACACCCCTTCAAATTTGTTTATTTGGCTATTCCAGCAACACCAGTTGCTGACAAGTGTATATAATCGAAGCCATGCAATCTCCATAGACAAACAATGGCATTAGATTGGCTGGTACTCAAAAGCTCTGTCACTTTCAGTGTCGCACCGTCATAGGATTCCATGTTTCCTGCAAGTCAGATCTTCAAATTTCTGCCCTGCTAGAGCTGTCCCGGTCAACTGTAAGTGCTGTTACTGTGAAGAGGAAATGTCTATGAGCAACAATGGCTCAGCCACAAAGTGTTAACCCACACAAGCTCACAGAATGGGACCACCGAGTGCTAAATCGTACCACGTAAGAATCGTCCGTCATCGGTTGCAACACTCACTACCGAGTTCCAAACTGCTTCTGGAAGCAACGTCAGCACAATAACTATTGGTAGAGAACTTCATGAAATGGGTATACAATGCACAATGCCAAGCATCGGTTGGCTGGAGTGGTGTAAAGCTTGCCTCCATTGGACTCTGGAGCAGTGGAAACACATTCCTTGGAGTGATGAATCCCACTTCACAATCTGGCAGTCCGACAGATGAATCTGGGTTTGGTGGATGCCTGGAAACCGCTACCTGCCCCAATGTATAGTTCCAACTGTAAAGTTTAGAGTTGGAGGAATAATCGTCTGGTATGGGGCTGTTTTTCATGGTTTGGGCTAGGCCCCTTAGTTCTAGTGAAGAGAAATCTTTATGCTACAGCATACAATTACATTCTAGACGATTCTGTGCTTCCAACTTTGTGGCAAACGTTTGGGCAAGGCCCTTTCCTGTTTTAACATGACAATGCCCATTTGCACAAAGTGAGGTCCATACAGAAATGGTTTTCAAGATCGCTGTAAAAGAACTTGACTGGCCTTCACAGAGCCCTGACCACAACCCCATCGAACACCTTTGGGATTAATTGGAATGTCGACTGCGAGCCAATCCTAATCGCCCAAAATAAGTGCCCGACCTCACTAATGCTCTTGTGGCTAAATGGAAGCAAGTATCCACGGCAATGTTCCAACATCTAGTGGAAAGCCTTCTCAGAAGAGTGGACAAGCAGGTGTCCACATACTTCTGGTCATATAGCACTACTTCGGTAGGCTGTTAAATCCCTTAAATAGGCCTACTTCAATTTCAAATAAAAGCATGTATTTCCGAATATTATTATTGTTATTAATAATGTTATCAACAGGATTGATGCAATATAAATTATTTTGCTTTAAGAATAGGATCCTGAAATAATACATGAATTGATTGTTCACCTGAATATTTCTGTTGATGTGATACGGTAGAAATGAAACCACTGAAACTCCTGGGGTTTCACAGCTTGCGTAATGGTTTTGTATAGGCATGTCTGCACTAACAGAGGGAAAACAGAGAACTATTTAGAACAGACAACAGTTAGTCCTAAGGTACCATTTAAGTGGTCCCAGGACTGTAACTATGCTTTTGAGTCCGATAAAGCACTACCTTGTATTGTGCCAGTGCTTGCCGCCCCCAACTTTGACAAACCTTTTAAGTTTGGAGGTAGACGCTAGTATAGTGGGGGTGGGTGCGGTTCTCTTGGAGGAAGATGAAGGGGATCGGCCTGTCAGTTTCTTCTTCTGTATTCAACTCGTGTCAGTCAAGGTACTCCACCATTAAACAAGAGACCCTGGCTTTATTGCTAGCCTTACAGTTCCTTGAAGTACATGCAGGCTCCAGTGCCTTGCCTTTACTTGTCTTCACGGACCATAATCCTTTGGTGTTTTGAAGCAAATGTACAATCAGAACTGCTGCCTTATGCGATTGGCTCTGACTGTACAAGGATACGATGTACAGATAAAGAATGTGAAGGGCTCGGCAAATGTGGTCGCCGACGCGCTATCACGGGTTTAGTAACTAGGGATGCGTTAGGTTTTGTTATTGCAAACTGTAAGTTTGCATGTTTTGTAGTAGGTGTGTTACATTCCCCAGTTTCTGTGTTGTGGTTTTGTTTGTATGTGAAATTCCCCCCAAGCAGCTGATTGGTATGTCCTATGTTGGTTGTTGCTGAGAGAGAGAGAGCTGATTGTTATGTTCTGTGTTAGTTTGTTGCTCAGACAGAGAGATGGTTATAAATCCTGTATTGGTTGTTTCTCAGAGAGAGATGATTCGTAAGTCCTGTGTTGGTTTTTACTGAGAGACAGGTTTATTGTTGATAACTCGACCTACATGTACTGTAACGGTTTTGACATGAGGTTATTATTTATAGGGGTGCCAGGTAGGTTGTGCCTACCGATGGTACCATCCAGCCATCCCAAGGAACCGTTGAAGGGCCTTGAGTGTGGTTGGCACAAGGAAGTCTTGTACAGCCTTTGTTTTTTCAGGATCCACATGAATGCCATCAAAAGACAATATGCCCAAGGAACTTCAGGGAGGTTTGGCAGACGTTGCTCTTCTTCATATTCAAGGTCAGACCAGCTTCTCTTAGCTTGTCCAACACTGCTTGAAGATCTTGAAAGTGTTGTTCTCTGTTCTGGGAGTAGATAATTGTATCGTCCAGGTAGACGAAACAAATCTTCCCTTTGAGCTCACCTAATGCAATCTAACGCAAAGTCTTTGGAAAGTGGCAGGTGCATTCTTTAATCCAAAAGGCATCACCTTAAAAGAAAACAAGCCCTCAGCACAGACAAAAGCAGTCTTGCCCTTGCTTTCCTGGTCCAGCTCAACCTGCCAATAGCCACTATTGAGGTCAAGGGTAGTGAACACAACGGCGCCAGACAATGACTTCAGGATCTCGTGGATTGTGGGAAGAGGATAGGCATCAGTCTTGGAAACATTGTTGGTCTTCCTATAGTCCCCAGAAAATCTAAGACCACTGGTCTTTTTTAGGGATGATGACAACAGGATCAGCCCAGGGAGAGGAGGAACGGTTTGTTATATCTTGTGTTAACATATCATTAATGAGTCCCTTTTGGATGATTAGCGTCCAAGGGGACAAACGATATGGCTTTTGCTTGATCGGCATTTCCTGTGTAAGGAATATTTTGTGCTTCAGGAGCCCGGTGCGTCCAAGCTTTGAAGTACATACATCAGCATTATTCTGCAGCTGTTCCAACAGCCTTAACTCCTCTGGCTGTTCCAGCTGAGCTCTTCTCACAGCCTGTAAAAGGAGATCATCACAAGGATTATCAAGGGTTTGTGGTACCGGAGCAACGGCAGAGAAGACTGCCACATTGGAACCCCAATCATGTAACTTTGTAACTTCTGATTGGAAGAAATGCTTCTTGCTCGGATTGCATGGAAACCAGTAGCAATTGTGTGAGACATCAATCTGGATACCACTGAAGTACATGAAATCAATTCCCAACATGACAGGAAAAGCAAGGTTCTTGGTTTGTAGGATAACAGAAGGAATCATATAGGAGCGGTTACACAGGTGGAACTCTCCCTCACTCCATCCAAGTGGTCGTTTAGCCTCACCATCAGCCAGATAGAGTGGACCTTCTGTCCACGGCTTCAAGTTGTATTGTGGACCTTTAACCACCTCCCACAGTTTCTCATTGAGCAGTGTGTAGGATGACCAGGTGTCCAGGAAGGCTCTTCCTGTCCATGGGCCTATGGACAGGGGTAACACCAGTTGGTGCGGTATTAACTGAAAAGGGGATGACGACGACGGCGTAGGCAGTGACTCTTGGGGCTTCAGCTCTGGTTAAAGCACCCAGAGTAGGATGGTCATTCCTGAGAAGAGAGTTAGGTGTGTTGGCCTGTTGGGATTTGTGGTTTCTGGAAGGGTTTACTCGATACGGTCTTGGACATGTGGCTGAAGAATGTCCCTTTTGGCTACATCTCCAACCGAACATGGGAGGTATCTTGGCTGGAGACTCTGGCAGTTGTTGGTCTGGCTTGGGTGTCTGTTTCTTCCTCTGTTCATATTGCTGTTGGCATTCTCTGTCCTTCTCAAACTGCTGTCCCAGACGAAGCAGTCCATCGACAGTGGTGAATCTTTCTCTGAGTTGACTGGCTAGTAGAGGGTTGATGTTCTTCAAGATCAATTAAACATTCATGAAAATACAGGTGTTATACATCAGTTAAAAGCTTAACATCTTGTTAATCCAGCCGCTTTGTCAGATTTCAAAAAAGGATTTACGTCGAAAGCACACCATGCCATTATCTGAGGACAGCACCCCGCACTCAAAAGCATTACATACAGTGGGGCAAAAAAGTATTTAGTCAGCCACCAATTGTGCAAGTTCTCCCACTTAAAAATATGAGAGAGGCCTGTGATTTTCATAATAGGTACACCAACTATGACAGACAAAATGAGAAAGAAATCCAGAAAATCACATTGTAGGATTTATGTAAAGGGACCAGGTGAAAGCAGCACATACAGTGCCTTGCGAAAGTATTCGGCCCCCTTGAACTTTGCGACCTTTTGCCACATTTCAGGCTTCAAACATAAAGATATAAAACTGTATTTTTTTGTGAAGAATCAACAACAAGTGGGACACAATCATGAAGTGGAACGACATTTATTGGATATTTTTCAGTTTTAGATTAGTTATGTTAGTTTTTGATTTGTTAAAAAAAATTGAAATATCCAATAAATGTCGTTCCACTTCATGATTGTGTCCCACTTGTTGTTGATTCTTCACAGAAAAATAGTTATACAATTTTTTTAACAAATCAAAAACTGAAAAATTGGTCCAGATGTATAATGGGTGGGCTTGAAGACACCACGATAGAGGAAGCGGAACCAAAGAGAGAGAGAGGGACTAGATTCCAATATAGACATGCAGATGGGTTGGGTCTGGGAGCTACTTTAGCATCATAGTTGAGTTAGCTGATTTATTGGTTAATGCATCATATGAATGACAATGTAATGTTAATTACGGATATGCACTTGCATATCAGGTGACGTGCCTATCAGTCGAAATGGGGAACAAAGTGAGAATGACATGACTTGGGAACACCTCTCGGAACCTGGGGCCGAAAGGGGAAGACTGGGCAAAAGCATGAGGAAGCTTCATTAGGGCTTTTATTTTTGTGGAGTGCAGCAGACAGGTATCCTGGAGGCAGGTGAAGAGGTGAAGAGAGAGTGGGAATTGTCATGGTCCCAGACTTCGATTTTCATGAATATACTTATGCATAACATACCACATTGCTAATACTGTTATGTTTTGTGTTTTTCATTGCTTTGCAAGTCTTATTCTATCACTCTCTTAGGAACCCGAAGAAGAAAGTGGAGAAACTAAAAGCAGCTCAGCTGAAGTGAAGTAAGTCACCAGCTTCAGCTGGAATGTCATTTTGTTGTGTGATGAGAGATGGAAATAAGATGGTGTATGGTGTAATCATAGAACAGAGGCCATAAGTCTCTGAGTTTGAAAACCTCACAGAAAGAAGGAAAAAACCTGAACCAGGACCAGAGGTTCCACATCCGATGATCCCAGGGGACCAGGACTACATCCGAGTGTTCCGGAGGAAGTGGATCTAGCCAAGGCGAGAGGGTCCCTACGATGTGGTCCTAGCAACACCAACAGTCATCCAGGTGGAAGGAAGAACTACGTGGTACCATCTAAACCACTGTATCAGAGTTCCGGAGGGGATCCGTGAGCGACCATATGGCCATGAGGACACAGAGGATGCTGATAAGCCAGATGGGTATCCGGAGGGAACGGGAGCAGAGGAGGTCGACGTGCCAGGAAGGAGCCAGGAAGAAGCCGAAGGAGAGGCGGATCAAGGAGCAACAGCCAACAGACACTCTCTCCTGAATGTCCAGGGATGGGGAGGAGTGACATGCCTGTTGACATACCTACTCTGGCAGATACATATGACAGAGGTGCTGTCCAAGGGGACGGAGAAAGAACGACAGGAGAATGGGAAGGCAACTTCCTTACCATCGACTTCTCTGTCCTTATATTGTCTTTCTAACTGAACGTGAAACCAGGACAGATGAAGAACAGTAGAATTGCCTTGACAGCAACAGCGACAAACCTAGAAGAAATTGTAAAATCACCTCCCACTAGAGACTAGTACACCAACTAAGGCAATGGCAAAACCACAAGAAAGTGGATTGATGCAGAAAATCTGGACATCTGTTACCAACTTGTCACGCCTTGGTCTTAGTATTTTGTGTTTTCTTTAATTATTTGTTCAGGCCAGGGTGTGACATGGGTTTATTGTGTTGTCGTATCGGGGTTTTTGTAGGCATTGGGATTGTGGCTGATTAGGGGTGTGTCTAGGTGGAGAACAGTGGGAACAGGTGGAGGCACTTAGGAGAGCAGAGGCAGCCGGAGATAAGAGCCGACGATACGATGGAACACGGTTGGCAAGGAAGCCCGAAAAGCAGCCCCAAAAAATTTATTGGGGGGGGGCTCAGGGAGAGAGTGGCAGAGTCAGGAGTCAGACCTGAGCCAACTCTCCCTGTTAATCGTGAGGAGCAGCGATCAAAGGACTTCTGGACTTGGGAAGAGATATTGGACGGAAAAGGACCATGGGCACAGCCTGGTGAATATCGACGCCCCAAAGAAGAACTGGAGGCGGCGAAAGCGGAGAGGCGCTGGTATGAAGAGGCAGCACGGCGACGCGGATGGAAGCCTGAGAGTCACCAAAAATGTATTGGGGGGGGCTCAAAGAGAGTATGGCGATGCCAGGTAGGAGACCTGCGCAAACTCCCTGTGCATACCGGGGGGCTAAAGAGACCGGGCAGGCACCGTGTTATGCTATGGAGCGCACGGTGTCTCCAGTGCGGGTGCATAGCCCGGTGCGGTACATACCAGCTCTTCGTATTGGCCGGGCTAGAGTGGGCATCGAGCCAGGAAAGGTTGGGCAGGCTCGGCGCTCAAGAGCTCCAGTGCGCCTGCACGGTCCGGTCTATCCAGTGCCACATCCACACACCAGTCCTCCGGTGGCAGCACCACGCACCAGGCCTTCAGTGCGCCTCGCCTGTTCAGCACAGCCAGAGCCATCCTTCTCTCTAGCGCTGCCGGAGCCTCCCGCCTGTTCAGCACAGCCAGAGCCATCCTTCTCTCTAGCGCTGTCAGAGCCTCCCGCCTGTTCAGCGCAGCCAGCGTTTTCCTTCTCTCCTGCACTGTCGGAGTCTCCCGCCTGTTCAGCGCTTCCAGAGCCTTCCTCCTCTACAGCGCTGCCGGAGCCTCCTGCCTGTTCAACGCAGCCTGAGCTGCCAGTTTGCATGGAGCAGCCAGAGCTGTCAGTCTGCACAAAGCTACCAGTCTGCATGGAGCAGCCAGAGCTGTCAGCATGGAGCATGGAGCATAGACCAGTCTGCATGGAGCAGCCTGAGCTGTCAGTCTGCATGGAGCAGCCTGAGCTGTCAGTCTGCATGGAGCAGCCTGGAGCAGCCTGAGCTGTCAGTCTGCATGGAGCAGCCTGAGATGTCAGTCTGCATGGAGCAGCCTGAGCTGTCAATCTGCATAGAACTGCCAGTCTGCATGGAGCAGCCAAAGCTGCCAGTCTGCATGGAGCAGCCAGAGCTGCCAGTTTGCATGGAGCAGCCAGAGCTGTCAGTCTGCATAGAGCTGCCAGTCTGCATGGAGCAGCCAAAGCTGCCAGTCTGCATGGAGCAGCCAGATCTGCCAGTTTGCATGGAGCAGCCAGAGCTGTCAGCCTGCATGGAGCAGCCTGAGCTGTAAGTCTGCATGGAGCAGCCAGAGCTGCCAGGTTGCATGGAGCAGCCAGAGCTGCCAGTCTGCATAGAGCTGCCAGTCTGCATAGAGCAGCCAGAGCTGTCAGTCTGCACAAAGCTACTAGTCTGCATGGAGCAGCCAGAGCTGTCAGTCTGCATGGAGCAGCCAGAGCTGCCAGTCTGCATGGAGAAGCCAGAGCTGTCAATCTGCATGGAGCAGCCAGAGTTGCCAATCTACATGGAGCAGCCAGAGCTGTCAGTCTGCATGGAGCAGCCATGATCAGCCAGATCCGCCAGTCAGCCATGATCTTCCAGATCTGCCAGTCAACCAGACTCTTCCAGATCTGCCAGTCAACCAGACTCTTCCAGATCTGCCAGTCAACCAGACTCTTCCAGATCTGCCAGTCAACCAGACTCTTCCAGATCTGCCAGTCAACCAGACTCTTCCAGATCTGCCAGTCAACCAGACTCTTCCAGATCCGCCAGCCAGCAGGATCTGCCGGAGCCAACTACCTGCCTGAGCTTCATCTCAGTACTGGGCTTCCTCTCAGTACTGGGCTTCCCCTCAGTACTGGGCTGCCCCTCAGTCCCGAGCTGCCCCTCAGTCCCGAGCTGCCCCTCAGTCCCGAGCTGCCCCTCAGTCCCGAGCTGCCCCTCAGTCCCGAGCTGCCCCTCAGTCCCGAGCTTCCCCTCAGTCCCGAGCTGCCCCTCAGTCCCGAGCTGCCCCTCAGTCCCGAGCTTCCCCTCAGTCACGAGCTGCCTCAGTCACGAGCTGCCCCTCAGTCCAGTGGGGTTCTGGGTGAGGACTACGAGGTCTTGGTCGGCGGCGAGGGTGGACTATCCCAGGACGCAAGGGGGAGGAACTAAGACATTTATGGAATGGGGTCCACGTCCCAAGCCGGAGCCGCCACCATGGACAGACGCCCACCCGGACCCTCCCTATGGTTTTGAGGTGCGTCCGGGAGTCCGCACCTTGGGGGTTCTGTCACGCCTTGGTCTTAGTATTTTGTGTTTTCTTTAATTATTTGTTCAGGCCAGGGTGTGACATGGGTTTATTGTGTTGTCGTATTGGGTTTTTTGTAGGCATTGGGTTTGTGGCTGATTAGGGGTGTGTCTAGGTTAGGCTTGGCTGCCTGAGGCGGTTCTCAATCAGAGTCAGGTGATTCTCGTTGTCTCTGATTGGGAACCATATTTAGGTAGCCTGGGTTTTACTGTGTATTTTGTGGGTGATTGTTCCTGTCTCTGTGTAGTGTTCACCAGATAGGCTGTAATTAGGTTTTCACGTTTCGTTTGTTTTTGTATTTATTTATTTATTTCATGTATCGCTATTTTTTCATTAAAGAACATGAGTAACCACCACGCTGCATTTTGGTCCGACTCTCCTTCAACAGACGAACGCCGTTACACAACTGGGGTAGCCACAATGAAGAAACTACCCCAGAATCAAATATTGACCAAAAATTTAGAAAAGCAATAACAAATGGCTGGTATAAGTAGACTCAGTACACAGCAACCAAACATGGGATGGACAATTGTATATTGTGTAGCAAATCCCCTTTGGCAGATGTGTTAATTGTACCTGAACCTGCATCATTTGAAAAATGTGTTAAATGGAAAAATGTTCAATGTACTCAGAAAAAATACTACATTCCTTTGTGTAACGAAGAATGCAGGTTGGCATTAGTCAGCACTAAGGGTAGGAGTATATTAGAACACTATGTTGGGAGAACATGAATTTGCAGCATGTGACATAAGAACTGAATTAAATGGTCCTCATAATGACAGGTTTACTATTGTAAAAGGAAAATATGAATGTTTCTATAGCTATGGATAGGTGGGATAGATGTGGGAAAAACTGCAGTTAATTGTAAAACAATTTGGGTTTTAGAAACTGCAGGAGTTCGTAAATTTGATGATACAGGATTGGCTATGTACTACAGGCAAGGCTGTGTACTACATTCTCATGCTTCTACGTTATATTTTAAGTTTGCTTTTGCTTTGTATTTGTACAGATTGGATCTTTTTTCTCCTTTCCTTTCTTTAATATGAATGGAGATCTTTGGTCCGGTCTTGTCCTTAGGTTTGTGGAGTTCCAATCGTTAGGACGGATAGGGGGAAGTTTGCCCCCAGTGCTTGATGATTGATGCTCCCTTTCCTGTGTTTAGTTGTGTTTTTTTTTGGTGTGGGACTTTAGTCCCAAAGGGGGTTTATGTAGGAGCAAAACTCATGACAATGATTACATTTCCATTATCTGCAGTATCTGGACTGTCCACTTTGAAGTGCTGACACAGAATGGCCATATAAGGGATGAAACATATATAACCAGGGCCCCGCCACAATTATAATCTAGACAGGTGTCAGATGTGGGCGTTAACAAGCAGGAAATAAGACTGAAAGATAATGGTGGTGAAAGGTCAAGGGGAGTTATTTCCATATAGAGGAAGGGGACTCTATATGTTATGCAAATAATTAAAACTATAAAGGCAGAGCTCTGTGATAAGGTAAGAGATTCCATGGAATCGCTCGGCTCTGTTACTTTGTAATAAAGTCTAATATTTCACCTAAATATTATTAGGTAATGTGGTATGGCAGATATGAAACCTCTGACACTACTGAGGTTTCACAGCTTGCGCGATGGTTATGTATAGGCATTTCTGTAACAGAGGGCAACAGAGAACTACTTAGAACGAACAGTTTATCCAGGTGACAGCCAGTAGGACCTAATATTTAGTTGACTTATTTTTATTTCACAAAGTCAACAATCTTAATATATGGCTACACCTGAATGAACACAGAACAGCCCTACTCACTGTCACATTGATGCACTGGTTGTTTCATAGCATGGGCAATAGCATTTAACATTGTGGTATGGTTAATTGACTGAAAATCTGAAAAACTCCAACAAATTGATGTATCTTACGTAAGTGTTTAATAAGATACATACTATTGCTGGAAGCATCAACATTACTGGTGTGCTGCAGTTCTTTTTAGTAAGTACAATTTAGGCTCCATACACCTGGTAGCGTGTTACATGCAAGTTATCTCTTTCAAAATGATTTACCAAAAATGTCATGTACTGTCACAAACATTTAGATAGAGCTATTGTTTTATTTTTAAATTGGTGCTGAAAATATTGAATTATTTGTAAACGCTTTATAATAACTTTCATGAAAAAGCCATTATGGTTATAGGCTTACCTGTTTATGAATACTTATATATGTTTTATAAATGATTATAAATGTTATAAGTGGTCATGAATTGTAATGTTATAATGCTAATAAATGCCAGCCTTTTTTTTTTTAAAGTTCACAAATAATGAAATGCATTCATATGCATTCAGATTTTAATAGATTATTATCGCTTATGATAGTTATTGTAAAGTTTAACATACTCATTGATCACTTCCACGCCTTACATGATCCACCACCACACTTCTACTTCTAAACATTAGTCAATTGATAAAGACCAAATGTGGTAGTACTTTACATTACAGTAGCTTAAAGTGGTAATTATATGGTACTGTAGCAGTACACTACATGTCACATATGGTAACAATGTAGAGTTACAATGGAAATATGACTTGCCCAGATCTCAGTATAATATATTATGGTTTCAATGCTATAAACCACATAGCTAGCCAACCTTTTAATGGGTAACAATAAAATAGCAATATGGTAACGGGGGGAAGCCTATTGATGTTTTCACTGTCAGCAACAATAACTTGTAACCCTTCCATACAAATAACGTCAGATAAAATCCCAGCTAGAACCACAGGTTCCCTATTTCCATTTCAGTGTACTACCATGTTAATACCAGAGCCATAAATGCTGTGATACTATGTAGCTTGAAGTGCCACCAACATATGGTAATAATGCAACCTTTCGGCCAATCAGAATCGAGTGTTCAGCATTGGTTTAAAATGCATTCATGTGTTGTGTATCTAAATAGGCATAATGTAAAACGTTACATGTATCTACAACTTCGATAGCAGGCGTTTATTGTATATCTATTTTCGTAGCGTCAAATGCGTCATAGCCGATTTGCAAGCCCTTTTTCATTATTATCACAAAGGCTACATGAGAGCTACCTGGAGGCATGGAAGTCAGCCTGTTTGGCTGCAATCTTTTAATCGACTATAGTATGCTTTGGCAAATCAACGCAAAATGAAACAAGGAAGAACAATGGATGAGTGAATGAGTGAGTGAACTCATCAACTTCTCATAACATTCCAGTTGCTATGCGTGCTACTTGTGTTTATCATGGCACAGGGCCGGGCGTTACATTAACATCAAATAGGCTATTTGACAGTTGAAAAAGTCAGCAGAAGAGTATCTCAACCTGCTTGTCCCAGCCTCATACTTACTTTTTGCTTCTGGAATATTTGCCTACGTCAGATCGTAGCCTCTGATTTGTCACAACTTGTAAATAGACTAAAATATGAGCGGTAGGCCAGAATGGCAATTTACATCTCTTTCAGAATGCAAAAGTATTAACAAATTTAAATTGGCTTAACTAATTCATGTGCAGTTTGAATGTAGTTTTTGGCAGAATATAATTTTAAGAGCTTGGGCGTGTGCAAATTTAATGGATTCATTGTACATAGGGTAATGGAGATATACAGTGCATGAAGAAAGTATTCGCACCCTTTGACGTTTTTCACATTTTGTTATGTTACATTAAATTAAAAATATTCCTCATCAATTTACACACAATAGCCCATAATGACAAAGCGAAAACAGGGTTGACATTTTTTGCAGATGTATTTTAAATGAAAAATGGAAATACCTTCTTTACATAAGTATTCAGACCTGAAAATGAGCTCAGGTGTATCCTGCTTCTATCCTGCTTCAATTCCAAATGTACTGTAGATAGACCATTTAGACATATTCGATTTAACCTCTATGGGATAGGGGGCGGTATTTTCACGTGCGGATGAAAAGCATGCCCAAATTCTACTCAGGCCCAGAAGCTAGGATATGCATATTATTAGTAGATTTGGATAGAAAACACTTTGAAGTTTCTTAAACTGTTTGAATGATGTCTGTGAGTATAACAGTACTGATATGGCAGGCAAAAAACCGAGGACAATCCATCCATTTTTTTTTCAGTTCACCACCGATTACAATGGCTGGGAATATAAAAGGAATGCCTCCCCGATTGCAGTTCCGAGGGCTTCCACTACATGTCAACAGTCTTTAGAATGAGTTTCAGGCTGTTTTATTTTTAATTTGCTTGCATTTGTAGTTTTTGTAAGTGGCTCCCATTTTGGCTGTAGTGTGTTCCGGTGAGGGCATGCACTTCGTTATTTATCTCTGGTGTTTCGCACGCCTCTAGGAAGAGGGAACGAAAACCCTGCTACAACACAACTCTGCTACACAACCCTGCTACAACACAACTCCCCGTGGAGTGAAAGACGTATGAGATCGTGGGTGCGAGTAAGGATGACAACGGCAGAGAATTGACCTTTTACTGGGAATTTATTTACTCCTTCACACAGTAAATTTCGGGAAAAGGGTCTGGATGGAACCAAAGCAAATAAAATAAATGTCAAAGCCTCCTCTCCTACCTTGCCTGCCTACCCACTTAACCAGAATACGGGGGGGGTGGTCTGTCAAGGTCTTACCTAGTGTGTTTAGAAAGTAAATACTACGGGTTATGTATGCCCGCAGGCCTCTTGCCTAAGCACTCTCTAGGTGCCTTTTTGTAAATGTATTAAAAATGAAAAACTGAATGACCTTATTTACATGTATTCAGAACTGAAAATGAGCTCAGGTGTATCCTGTTTCTATCCTGCTTCCATTCCAAATGTACTGTAGATAGACCATTTAGACATATTCAATTTAATGTACAATTAAAGGGCAATTGTAATGTTGCTTTTGAAAGAATATCCTTCTGGGGTGTGTCAATTTAATGGAATCTGACTGATCAAGCTCAGTCACAAGTAGAGAAGTGCTGCTGTCAAGCATGTTCCTTAATTATAATGTAAGGGTGAGTTAGTGTCATTCAGGTTCAGAACATTATAAGCTCCTGAGTCATCCATATGTATCCGGTCAACTATAAGTGCTGTGAAGTAGAAACATCTAGGAGCAACAATGTCTCAGACACGAAGAGGTAGGCCACACAAGCTCACAGAACGGGATCATCGAGTGCTAAAGCTTAGTGAGTAAAAATCATCTGTCGCAACAATCACTACCAAGTTCCAAATTGCTTCTGGAAGCACGATAACTGTTTGTCAGGAGCTTCATGAAATGGGTTTCCATGGGCGTGCAGCCGCACACAAGCCTAAGATCACCATGCACAATGCCAAGCGTTGACTGGAGTGGGTTTATAGGATGCCAGGAGAACGCTGCCTGCTCCAATGCATAGTTCCAACTGTAATGTTTGGTGGAGGAGGAATAACAGTCTGGACTGTTTTTCATGGTTCGGGCTAGGCCCCTTAGTTCCAGAGAAGGGAAATCTTAACGTTTTTTATTAAATTTATTTTTTTTAACCTTTATTTAACTAGGCAAGTCAGTTAAGAACAAATTCTTATTTTCAATGACGGCCTAGGAACAGTGGGTTAACTGCCTGTTCAGGGGCAGAACGACTGATTTGTACCTTGTCAGCTCAGGGGTTTAACCAATAGGCTACCCTGCCGTCCCGTTACAGGATACAATGACATTCTAGACGATTCTGTGCTTCCAACTTTGTGGAAACCGTTTGGGGAAAGCTCTTTACTGTTTCAGCATAACAATGCCCATGTTTTTCGTAATCGGTATGGAAGAACTTGACTGGCCTGCACAAAGACCTGACCTCAACTCCAGCGACACTTTTAGGATGAATTGGAACGACGACTGCGAGCCAGTCCAAAATCAGTGCCAGACCTCACTAATGCTCTTGTGGATGAATGGAATCAAGTCCCTGCAGCAATGTTCCAACATCTAGTGGAAAGCATTCCCAGAAGAGTAGAGGGGTAACAGGGGAAGCCTATTGATGTTCTCACTGTCAGCAACAATAACTTGTAACCCTTCTATACAAATAACATAAAAAAGGATCCCAGCTAGAACCAGAGGTTCCAATTTCCAATTCAGTGTTATTAACAGAGCCATATATTCTGTGATACTATGCAGCTTGAAGTGCTACTGTTACGAATCCCTTTTGGCCCGACAGTCTAGGGGGGGGATGGTAATGAGACCCGTAACATAACTCATGCAAATTATTATTGTGACAAAGTAAAAGTGTGAACGAAATAACCACGACAACAGAAATCTACCGTCAAACTCCAGGTTTATTTATAAACACATGGTAATGGGGGGGGGGGGCAGGAAAAGGGGCTGAGCTGGACCCAAGGAAAGAAAGAATAAATATACAAAAACACCCCTAAGCTAGACTAGCCTACTTTAATAACAGCTAACTAACTAACCAAAAATACAGTGGGTGGTCTGCCCAGTTCTAACAAGTGTATTTAACGAAGTTCACCTACGGGTAGTGTATGCCCATGGGCGACTTGTCTTGGTTTCCCCCTTTTCCCACCAGCAACAAACAAACACCATAACCAAAAACAATACTCACAGGTGATGACAAAGTGCTATGGAGGTGCTCAAACAAAAGAGAGGTTAAGACACAAAGCGAGAGTGAAACACAGAGACCTACAGACATGGCATTTACAGAGAGATTGAGCTTTAGAGCAAACAAATGATGGGGTTTTTAAACCAAGGGGAAGGAACTGTGATAGGGTAGGAAATAGGAGGAGGTGTGTCTTCTGATTGATGATTAATTGTTGACTGATTGGGGAGTGATGATTTTCACCTGTGAGGGGAGAAGGAGAGAAAAGAAACACACACAGGATACACACACACACAGGATAACTGTATCCGTAACAGCGTACCAACCTATAATAATATTGCAAACTTTCGGCCAATTTAGAATCAAGAGTTCAGCACTGGTTTAAAATCCATTCATGTGTTGTGTATCTAAATAGGCATAATTTCTTAGTCTGATATTTATGAACATGACATGTTTTATGACTTACTCAATTTTTAATGGGAGCTTCATAAGCTTTTTACATTCCGATAAGTGTATTTGGTTGCAATTACATTTGCATATGGTGTAAATAGCTTGTATCCGCAACTTCAATAGCAGGCGTGTATAGTTTATCAATTTTCGTAGCGTCAAATGGGTCATAGCCTATTTGCAAGTCCTTTTTCATTATGAACTCAAAGGCTACTTGACAGCTACCTGGAGTCATGGAAGTTAGCCTGTTTGGCGACAACATTTTAATCGTCTATGGTGTGCTTTGGCAAATGAACGCAAAATAAAAACAAGAAAGGAAGAACAATGGATGAGTGAGGGAGTGAGCAACTCATCAACTTCTCCTAACATCCCAGTTGCAATGCGTGCTACTTGTGTTTATCATGGCACAGGGTCAGGTGCTTAGCCTTGCTGTTAGATCAACATTAAACAGGCTTTTTGACAGGAGAAAAGATCAACAGATTATATATAGGACAATTTAACCTATTCAATTAGGCCTAAACATTTTGTGTGATTAATTTTTTTTTTTTTCAGGGGCTATCGGCCTATATCAAATCTCCCATTCCTCTCAATTTCTTTTGAAAAAGCTGTTGTGCAGCAACTCACTGCCTTCCTGAAGACAACAATGTATACCAAACGCTTCAGTGTGGATTTTAACCCCCATCATAGCACTGACACTGCACTCGTGAAATCTGTAAATTACCTTTTCAAACAATTCGCTTAAATAGATCAATGGAAGATAAATTCAGCCAGGGCTCTCTGTACCAGAGAAACAGAATATAAATAAAGTGAGTGACATTCTCAAAGCATATTATGGATAGGTTTGACAGACAGGGACATAGCTTAAAGATATGTCTCTGGAGAATCTATTCAAAGAGCAGATTGGCATGTATTGCTGTATAGCTAAATCACCAATGTTTCAACACACCGCGAGACAGATGTCTGTGTCGGGTGTAGCCTATAAACTTTGACATGTTGTACAGAATACATGTTCGACATGTTGTACAACAAACGTCTTTGTCTGTTGTGCCAGTAGGCTATTACAAACATAAGCATGATACAGGCATTTTAAGTAGCTACTCAGGCTATGATATTGCAACATACAGTGCCTTCAGAAAGTATTCACACCCTTGGACTTTTTCTACATTTTGTTATGTTACAAGGTGGGATTAAACTTGGAAAATAAAGGAAGACCCAGAGTTACCTCTGCTGCAGGGGACAAATTCATTAGAGTTTACTGCACACCAGATTGCAGCCCAAATAAATGCTTCACAGAGTTCAAGTAACATACACATCTCAACATTAACTGTTCATAGGAGACTCCGTGAATCAGGCCTTCCTGGTCGAATTGCTGCAAAGAAACCACTAGTAAAGTACACCAATACGAAGAAGAGACTTTCTTGGGCCAAAAAACATGAGCAATGCACATTAGACTGATGGAAATATGTCCTTTGGTTTGGAGAGTCCAAATTTGTGATTTTTGGTTCCAACCGCCGTGTCAGATTCAGTCTTCCAATCCTGGTGAGGTCTACAATTTTGTTTCTGGTGTCCTTTGACACCAGATGGCGGCAGGGTAGCCTAGTGGTTAGAGAGTTGGGCTAGTAACCGGTTGCAAGGTTGCAAGTTCAAATCCCCGAGCTGCCAAGGTACAAATCTGTCGTTCTGCCCCTGAACAGGCAGTTAACCCATTGTTCCTAGGCCGTCATTGAAAATAAGAATTTGTTCTTAACTGACTTGCCTAGTTAAAGAAAGGTAAAATAAAAAAATAAAAAAATTGACAGCTCTTTGGTCTTGGCCATAGTGGAGCTTGGAGTGTGATGGTTTGAGGTTGTGGACAGGTGTCTTTTATACTGATAACAAGTTCAAACAGGTGCCATTAATACAGGTAACGAGTGGAGGACAGACGAAAGAAGAAGATACAGGTCTGTGAGAGCCATAAATCTTGCTTGTTTGTAGGTGACCAAATACTTATTTTCCACAATAATTTGCAAATAAATCATAAAAAATCCTACAATGTGATTTTCTGGAATTTTTTTTCTCATTTTGTCTGTCATAGTTGAAGTGTGCCTATGATGAAAATTACAGGCCTCTCTCATCTTTTTAAGTGGGAGAACTTGCACAATTGGTGGCTGACTAAATACTTTTTTGCCCCACTGTATGTTGATTTGTTTAACACTTTTTTGGTTACTACATGGTTCTATATGCATTATTTCATAGTTGTTATCTATTCACTTCTACAATGTAGAACATTTTACCAAAATTAAGAAAAAAAATTGAATGAGTATACATGTCCAAACTTTTGACTTGTACTGTTTATAAAACAGTAATATACTGTATCTTGATTACATAAGTATTCAACACCCCCTTTAGAATCACATTTAGCAGTGATCACAGCTGGTAGTCTTTCTGGATAAGTCTCTAAAAGCTTTGCACACATGGCGTGAACAATATTTAGAAATTATCATTTCAAAATGTCTTCAAGCTCTGTCAAGTTGTTGATCATTACCAGACAGCCATTTTCAAGTCTTGTCAAAACTGTAACATTCGATGTCGTTTTGGTAAGCAACTCCGGTGTATATTTGGCCTTGTGTTTTTGATTTTTGTTCAGCTGAAAGACACATTTTTCTCTCAGTATCTGTTGGAAAGCACACTCAACCATGTTTTCTCTGGGATTTGTTTAGCTCTATTCCGTTTATTTTTATCCCAAAAAACTCCCTATTCCTTGACAATGACAAGCATATACGTAACATGATGTAGCCACCACAATGCTTGAAAATATGAAGTGGTACTCAGTGATTTGCCCAAAACCTAACACCATGTCTTCAGGATTTAAAGTTAAGTTCTTTGTCATATTTTTTTGCAGTTTTACTTCAGTGCCTCATTGCAAACAGGATCCATGCTTTGGAATATTTTTAATCTGTACAGGCTTCCTTCTTTTCCCTCTTTCATTTAAGTTAATGTTGTTGATCCATCCTCAGTTTTCTCCTATCACAGCGATTAAACTCTGTAACTGTTTTAACATTTGGCTTTTTCCTCTCCGACGACTGAGTTAGAAAGAACACCTGTATCTTTGTAGTGACTGGCTGTATTGATACACCATCCAACGTGTAATTAACAACTTCATAATGCTCCAAGGGAAACTCCTTTTTTTGCTGAACACGTCAGGTCTGCAGGTCACATTATGTTGGCTTGCAAAGTGATGTTGAATTCCTATTGGAAACCAGCCAGAGTGGGATATCCAAGAATTATAATGTTTATTCACAACCTGCATTCAGAATGACTACCAGGGTTAGAACCAGGGACATCATGCCCATATGGGGCACAGGGGCACTTGCGCCCTCAGATTTGTCCTGTTAAATAAATATATATACAGTATATATACTCACCACCTGGATTCGGTCTTAAGTAGCAAAATTAGAAATTGTGTTTATTACATTGGATAAAAGGAGACTCAGAGCTAGAAAATGGTATATCATGCACTGCATTTGAGGAATAATGGGAAAGTAATTATGCTTTGAACGTTGATCAATTTATAAACTCACTTTTGAGAAAATCGGCTTTGAATGTTTTGCTGTTTAGTGAAGAGCTCTTTGTCAACACCCATTCAGCATCCTTCACACCCTCTTAAGCTTTAGCCCCACTCATCTCGTTTCGCTCTTGAAGCGCACATTTGACACTCTGGCCGATGATTTGTTTACCTCTGAATAACATGAAAACAGCCTAACCAGATCCGCTGGCATACAATTTCATTATGATTTTTTGTAATGACACGGGCCATATTCAATGGGTATTGTACACACGTCATGTAACGTTTGCTAATGAGCCAGCCAGCTAACTTTAGCTAGTTAAACAACAATGACCAGTGCCAATAATGCCACAGTGCTGGGAGCTAACAAACCATGTTCAATGTTAGCTAGCTAACTAGAGCAGTTAGCTAATTAAAACAGCAAACAAAAAATAACAATATCATCAGCTAGGGAGCCAGCCAGCTAATGTTAGCTAGAAAGCTAACAGTACACTTTAGGTAGGAATCAAAACACTTTTGGTCAAAATTAGGAGACATGTAGTATCTGAAAATGTAGCTAGCTAATGCTAAACTATCCTACCTGTATACGTCATCATGCATGGATGCGTCTCCCTGTCAGGAATGCCATGCCATGTCCTTAGTTTGAGATGTAATCCGGAGACAGGTGTTTTCTCCATCTCTTTAGCTATCATACTCTAATTCCACTGACTTCAAAACTTGATCCTCCAGAAAGTGGAGAGCAACACTTATGCATCTCTACTACACAATACATTTTTTTAAAGCAGCATTCGACAGGACTACCAACACAGACTGACGGCAGACCAATCCGAACTCCTCTCTCAGCATGTCCAACACACTCATTATCTCAGCCAATCATGGCTAATGGGAAGGTTGCTAACTTTTTCGATGGCTTAACCAACAAGGCTCGTAATTTTAACACTTTCATTCATATTTACAGATGGCATACAAATTTGTTATTAAGGCACATGTCACGCCCTGGCCATAGAGAGGCTTTTATTCTCTATTTTGGTTAGGCCAGGGTGTGACTAGGGTGGGCATTCTATGTTATTTTTTCTATGTTTTTGTATTTCTTTGTTTTTGGCCGGGTATGGTTCTCAATCAGGGACAGCTGTCTGTCGTTGTCTCTGATTGAGAACCATACTTAGGTAGCCTTTTCCCACCTGTGTGGTGTGGGTAGGTATTTTCTGTTTAGTGTGTTTTGCACCTGACGGAGCTGTTTCGGTTGTTCATTTTGGTACTTTGTATTTAGTGTTCAGTTCTATTTAATAAAATGATGAACATGTACCACGCTGCAACTTGGTCCTCACCTTCTTCCTCTGAATGCCGTGACAGCACATGAAGTTTACATGTTCGAGAAGGCATTTCTGCTAAAACAAAAAACGGATTACTGAATACTTTCCAAATGCACTGTATGTGGAGACTGTTTAGTGCCAAATATAACGGGTTAAACAATTGCAAATGTTTCCTGATGTTTCTCATGTCTCTCAGATATAAGACAGACACTTCCTTTAGATTTTCTTTCAGGCCTATCTGTCATTCCTTGTACTAAATCTGTTATTCAATACTTTTGTATGGGATAATTGCAGTAAGAAACAAGGAGGCCCGCACACTGTTAAAGCTCCCAATTTACCACTTTATTGAACACTTCTTCAGGTCAAACAAACAAACTGAGTGCTCACATGCCAAAATATACACATTTCATCTCACATGATCATTACGCACATGAAGCATGGTGGGTGCAAAAACAATTTGTGTATCTCTAATAATTTGATATCAATGAGATGGACACATGAAGTAGTTCCAGATAATAATAGATATTCACAAAATTACCTAGACTAATAGCAGTAAGGCCAAATAAAAATGTTAATCAAGTCATTATAATTTTTTTTACAATTCAAGGGGTCTAAAAATCAAAACGATAATTTCTATGACCCTCATACAAACATTCCACGTAGCTTAGCAGTACCCCCCTCCCCCGGCTTCTAAGTGACCCCAAACCTTTGATCGATAGTGTACAGTTGAAGTCGGAAGTTTACATACACTTAGGTTGGAGTCATTAAATCTCGTTGTTAACAAACTATAATTTTGACATGTCGGTTAGGACATCTACTTTGTGCATGACACAAGTCATTTTTCCAACAATTTTTTACAGACTGATTATTTCACTTATAATTCACTGTATCACAGTTCCAGTGGGTCAGAAGTTTACATACACTAATTTGACTGTGCCAGCTTGGAAAATTCCAGAAAATTATGTCATGACTTTAGAAGCTTAGGCTAATTAGAAGCTTAGGCTAATTGACATAATATGAGTCAATTGGAGGTGTACCTGTGGATGTATTTCAAGGCCTACCTTCAAAGTCAGTACCTTTTTCCTTAACATCATGGGAAAATCAAAAGAAATGACCTCAGAAGAAAAATTACAGAACTCCACAAGTCTGGATCATCCTTGGGAGCAATTTCCAAATGTACCACGTTTATCTGTACAAACAATAGTACGCAAGTATAAACACCATGGGAAAACGCAGCCGTAATACCTTTCAGGAAGGAGACATGTTCTGTCTCCAAGAGATGAACGTACTTTGGTGTGAAAAGTGCAAATCAATACCAGAACAACAGCAAAGGACCTTGTGAAGATGCTGGAGGAAACAGGTACAAAAGTATCTATATCCACAGTAAAACGCGTCCTATTTCGAAATAACCTGAAAGGCTGCTCAGCAAGGAAGAAGCCACTGCTCCAAAACCGCCATAAAAATGCCAGATTATGGATTGCAACTGCACATGGGGACAAAGATTGCATGAACTATTAAGAGAAATGTCCTCTGGCCTGATGAAACAAAAATAAAACTGTTTGGCCATAATGACCATCGTTATGTTTGGAGGAAAAAGGGGGAGGCTTGCAAGCTGAAGAACACCATCCCAACCGTGAAGCACGGGGGTGGCAGCATCATGTTGTGGGGGTGCTTTGCTGCAGGAGGGAGGGGTGCACTTCACAAAATAGATGGCCTCATGAGGAGGGAAAATTATTTGAATATATTGAAGCAACATCTCAAGACATCAGTAAGAATGTTAAAGCTTGGTCACAAATTGGTCTTCCAAATGGACAATGACCCCAAGCATACTTCCAAAGTTGTAGCAAAATGGCTTAAGGATAACAAAGTCAAGGTATCGGAGTGGCCATCACAAAGCCCTGACCTCAATCCTACAGAATATTTGTGGGCAGTACTGAAAAAACATGTGCGAGAAAGGAGGCCTACAAACCTGATTCAGTTACTCCAGCTCTGTCAGGAGGAATGGACCAAAATTCAGCCAACTTTTTGTGAGACGCTTGTGGAAGGCTACCTGACACGTTTGACCCAAGTTATACAATTTAAAGGCAATGCTACCAAATACTAATTGAGTGTATGTAAACTTCTGACCCACTGGGAATGTGATGAAAGAAATAAAACCTGAAATAAATCATTCTCTCTACTATTATTCTGACATTTCACATTCTATAAATAAAGTGGTGATCCTAACTGCCCTAATACAGGGAATTGTTACTCGGATTAAACGTCAGGAATTGTGAAAAATGTATTTGGCTAAGGTGTATGTAACCTCCCGACCTCAACTGTATTTACACATTTGTCTTTGAAAAAGCAATTATAGAAAGCAATTATCTGTGACTTGTGGTATAACCGTTAAGGCAAATAATTCAGATTCCTCTTTTGCAAAGGAAAAAAAACAGATAGGCGGATGTCACTGATGTTGTCTTTGCACAGTGGCGTAGGGTAGATGGATTTGCCTTGGTGGAGGAATGTTTATGTATAAAGAGGTCCTAACAACACAAAAGGGTTGACATTGAGGTCACCCAACCAGTTGATCAGCAATTGCAATATTAAGGCTGTAAAGACAGTCTGAGATTCATATTGACCATACCTGCGTTCTCCTTACTGACACTACCAATCGTGAGGTGATAGACAAAGGATACACTGCAATTTTGGACCTTTATACCTGGTTGACCATCACCTTTTGACCCTTTGGGATTTCAATTTTAAGATACTGAATTTAGTGTAAGAATGCTAGGATCTTTTTATGATTTAGATTTTATAGCTTTACTTTATAGAGTTATCTATCATTTGCCAACTCATTTAATTATCATGATAGTATTTGTGCATTTCATAATTTTAAACTCAATGGTTTTATGTGCCATCTTTATCCACACAAATCTGAACTTCAATAATAGCAATTCCACATTTAAAATCCATCAAAACAAATGAAAAAAAGCAAAATTCTTAAAATCAAGATATGTAATAATGTTGTCATCAAAATTGGCATTTCACAGAATTTCATGTGAAATTTCAAAACAGTGATCAAGACTCAAATATCGAAATTCCTATCAAAGTCAGTGATTGTTATTTTACGAATCCAATAATATCACATGAAATGATCTTTCCACCAAGTAGACCTGTAGCCCCTAACATCATTCATTTATATCTGCGAAATCAATCAAGAATGTTACCAAGTCAGTTCAAGAAAGGACATCAGACATAGCAGTGTTCCTTCATTATACAGTGCCTTTAGAAAGTGGTCACACCCCTTGACTTATTCCACATTTTGTTGTGTTATTCCCATTTACACATAATAATCCATAATGACATAATTATTGCAATTTTTGTTGCTAATTTACTGAAAAGGAAATAGAATAATATCACATTGAGATAAGTATTCAAACCATTTGTCAATAGAATAATCTTTGGCAACAATTACAGCTGTTAGTCTTTCTTGGTAAGTCTATACACCTGGAATGTACAATATTTGCACCTTAGTCTTCAAAAAAATATAAATCTCTGTCAAGTTGGTTGTTGATCATTGCTAGACAACCACTTGTAAGTATTGCCATGGAGTTTCAATTCGATTTAAGTCAAAACTGTAACTAGGCCAGTCAAGAACATTCAATTTTGTGTTGGTAAGCAACTCCAGTGTATGCTGCCTTGTGTTTCCGGTAATTGTCCTGCTGAAAAGTGTGTTTTCCTCCATGTATCTGTTGGAAAGCAGAGTTAACAAGGTTTTCCTCTTGGGTTTTGCCTGTGCTTAGCTGTATTTTATTTATTTTTATCCTAAAAACTCCTTAGTCCTTGCTGATGCCAAGCATACCTTGATTCAGCCACAACCTTTCTTGAAAACATGTTGTGATGTGATGTATTGGATTTGCCTCAAACATAATGCTTTGTATTGTTAGGTTCTAAATAAATGGACAAGTAGTTAATTAACCTCTTGAAGCTAGGGGGCACTATTTTTATGTTTGGAAAAATAACGTTCCCAAAGTAAACGGCCTATTTCTCATGATGCTAGAATATGCATATAAGATGCTTAATTAAAGCCCAAACCAAGTTTATTCACCCATTGGGTTAAACAGCTGAAAAGGCAAAGATATGTTTCCACCAGCACAAGTATTTAGACCCCCCCTTCAGGCAGACTCATTTTCGCTAAACATTACATCTTTGCTGTTCGGCATGAAATTAAGTGATGTTGGTAATAAACTGTTTCTTCTCCCTTCAAATGACCTGACCTGCCTTCTGTCCCCATTCCTCACTAATCCACAGCCAACCACCATCATCAGTGACCACAACCATGTAATTGCCTTTTCCCTTACTTAGTAACATTCCAAACCTCTGGATCTTATCCAACCTCCATTGACCGCACCATATACATTCCTCCTACATATGAAGATGAACTTCTGGAGTAGCAAGTATTTCAAATTACAACCCAACAGTCTCTCCTATTTGAATAGTAATTCCATACTGTTCAACATCAAACTTTTAAATTACTTATAAATGAACAAAAAATAAAACATGAACATATAATAAAACATGATTAACATTCACAGTTCATTATTAGGTGTACACCTCAGAGACTTTTGGCTTCTGTTCTCTAATCGCACTATGCACACTCTTATTTCCATCTCTCATCGGACAACTGATAATGACATTTCAGCTGGAGGTCTGGACTTCCTCCATTTCCTCCTTCTGGTTCCTAAAAGAGTGATAGCACAAGACTTGAAAATGAAAAAGAAACACAAAACAAAACAAGTATTAGGAATGTGCTAAGCTTTGCATAATTATATATGCAAATAAAAACCGAAGTTTGATAACATGACGATTCCAACTCTCTCTTCGCCTAACTCTATGATTTAGGGATAATTTTATGCTGGGTTCCACAAAAATGAAGGCCCTAAAAAGCCTCCTCATGCTTTCACCCAGTCTTCCCCCGTCCGGCAACAGGTTCAAAGAGGTGTTCCCAATCCATGTCATTTTCACTTTTCTCCCCTTCTCCCACTCCTAATTTGCAGCTATTGTCCAGTTCCATGCTGTTACTATAGCATCCTTCACCACAACTCCCGCTCATTCAGTTACTGTCCCTACATCGACTACTGTGAGAATAGCTATTTCATTGAATCTGTCTCCTGCTCTCCTATTGCCTTTGCAGTTCACTGATAGATCTAGGACTGAATCTTTCAGATACTCCAAACCTCAGAAACTTTTACAGATGCAGAATTGAGAGCATCCTATCAGGCTGTATCACCGCCTGGCACGGCAACTGCCCACCCGCAACCTCAGGGCTCTCCAGAGGGTGGTGCGGTCTGCTCAACGCATCACAGGGGGCACATTGCTCCTAATGAAAATTAATTACTTAAAAATCATACAATGTGATTTTCTGGATTGTTGTTTTAGATTTCGTCTCTCACAGTTGAAGTGTACCTATGATAAAAGTTACAGACCTCTACATGTTTTGTAAGTAGGAAAATCTGCAAAATTGGCAGTGTTTCAAATACTTGTTCTCCCCACTGTATATACCATAATTGCTGGACTATTAAGCGCACCTGAATATAAGCCGCACCCACTGTATTTTGTACATAAATAAGCCGCACATGTCTATAAGCCGCAGGTGCCTACCGGTACATTGAAACAAATTAACTTTTTTAAATGTAATTTTTTTAAAAAACATTTTACCTTTATTTTACTAGGCAAGTCAGTTAAGAACAAATTCTTATTTTCAATGACGGCCTAGGAACAGTGGGTTAACTGCCTGTGTCTTTTATACAGGTAACAGGCTGAGATTAGGAGCACACTCTTAGGGAGTGCTCCTAATCTCAGTTTGTCCACCTGTTTGTCCACCTGTTTGTCCACCTGTCCTCACCTCACACCTGTCCACAGAAGCAATCAATCAATCAGATTCCAAACTCTCCACTATGGCCAAGACCAAAGAGCTCTCCAAGGATGTCAGGGACAAGATTGTATGCCTACACAAGGCCGGAATGGGCTACAAGACCATAGCCAAGCAGCTTGGTGAGAAGGTGACAACAGCTGGTGCGATTATTCGCAAATTGAAGAAACACAAAATAACTGTCAATCTCCCTCGGCCTGGGGCTCCATGCAAGATCTCAATCCGTGGACTTGCAATGATCATGAGAACGGTGAGGAATCAGCCCAGAACTACACGGGAGGATCTTGCCAATGATCTCAAGTCAGCTGGGACCATAGTCACCAATAAAACAATTGGTAACACACTACGCCGTGAAGGACTGAAATCCTGCAGCGCTCGCAAGGTCCCCCTGCTAAAGAAAGCACATATACATGCCCGTCTGAAGTTTGCCGCTGAACATCTGAATGATTCAGAGGACAACTAGGTGAAAGTGTTGTGGTCAGATGAGACAAAAATGGAGCTCTTTGGCATCAACTCAACTCGCCGTGTTCGGAGGAGGAGGAATGCTGCCTATGACCTCAAGAAAACCATTCCCACCGTCAAACATGGAGGTGGAAACATTATGCTTTGGGGGTATTTTTCTGCTAAGGGGACAGGAAAACTTCACAGCATCAAAGGGACAATGGACGGGGAAATGTACCTTCAAATCTTGGGTGAGAACCTCCTTCCCTCAGCCAGGGCATTGAAAATGGGTCGTGGATGGGTATTCCAGCATGGCAATGACCCAAAACACACGGCCAAGGCAACAAAGGAGTGACTCAAGAAGAAGCACATTAAGGTCCTGGGGTGGTCTAGCCAGTCTCCAGACCTTAATCCCATAGAAAATCTGTGGAGGGAGCTGAAGGTTTGAGTTGCCAAACGTCAGCCTAGAAACCTTAATGACTTGGAGAAGATCTGCAAAGAGACGTGGGACAAAATCCCTCCTGAGATGTGTGACATCCTTTGATAATGTCCTGATTTCAATATCTGAGGAATAATCACATTTTCCCAAGCAGACCAATCTTACCTAAGCCGACACCACCATTCTGTCCAGTCCATTCTGTGAGGTCTATTATCCCACTAGTGGACCAGCAGCATGAGAGGAGTTTGAACGTGATCTCTCTCCATGCTCACTCCACTTGCATGAACATGTCAACAACACACATAGAGAGCCCAACGGAAATTCGGCAGACCTTCAATTTGTCAACAACAGCCCAAAATGCTGTCAGCGTCACATCTGTGCCTGCAACACAAAGCAATACAACTTCAACACTATCAACTACAAGCCCATCCTTGTCAACTACCCCAGTAGTCTAAGAAACAGCTCCTTCAGCTACTCCCATAGTCAACACAACAGCTTCTCCAACTACCAAGGTAGTCAACGCAACAGCTCCTCCAACTACCACAGTAGTCAATGCAACAGCTCCTCTATCTACCCAGGCTGTTATTGCAACAGCTCCTCTAATTATGCCAGCTATCAATGCATAAGTGCCTCCAACCACCACAAAAGTCAGCACAACAGTTCCATCAACCACCCCTGTAGTCAAGACAACAGCTTCTCCAACTACCCCAGTAGTCAAAGCATTTGCTCCTACAACTACCCCAGTAGTAAACACAACAATTTCTCCAACTACCCCAGTAGTCAATGCAACAGCTCTTCCAACTTCCATATTATTCAACGCAACAGCTAATCCAACTACCCCAGTAGTCAAGGCAACAGCTCCACCAACTACCCCAGTAGTCAAAGCATCTGCTCCTACAACTACCCCAGTAGTAAACACAACAATTTCTCCAACTACCCCAGTAGTCAATGCAACAGCTCTTCCAACTTCCATATTATTCCATGCAACAGCTAATCCAACTACCCCAGTAGTCAGTGAAACAGCTTCTTCAAATATGCCCTTAGTCAACACAACAGCTACTACAACTACACCAGTAATCAGCACAACCGCTTCTCCAACTACCCCAGTAATCAACACAAACGCTTCTCTAACTACCCCAGTAGGCAAGATAACAGCTCGTTCAACTACCCCAGTATTCAATGCATACCCAAATCCAACTGCCTGTAGCTCAGGACCTGAAGCAAGGATATACATATTCTTAATACCATTTAAAAGGAAACACTTTGATGTTTGTGGAAATGTGAAATGAATGTGGGAAAATATAACACATTATATCTGGTAAAAGATAATGCACTGTTTTTCAGACGGATAATGTGTTCAGTTAAGATTGCGCCAACAGACATGGCCTTCTGCTTCTAGCTCCTAAGCAACTTTACATTTTTTTTTTGTGTGTTATTTCTTACATTATTAAAGCAGATTTTTTTTGGTGTTATTACATACAGCCGGAAATAACTTTTGGATATCAGAGCGGCGGTAACTCACCAGCATTATACCCATTAATACAACTTTCCTGAATTGGATCCTTTGTTTGTACCCCCCAGGGCAATTGATCTTATTCCAGAGATTGCTCCAAAACACCGCCGGCAGAGAAGAGGTATTCACCATCCACTGCTTCTGGGTATGTTATTTGCTAATGTTTGGTCTCTGGATAATAAAGTAGACGAGCTCAGGGTGAGGATCTCCTTCCAGAGAGACATCAGAGATTGTAACGGAAACATAGCTCTCTCGGGATATACTGTCCCCTTTCATACAGCCAGCTGGGTTCTCAGTACATCGCGGATAGGAATACAAAAACTCTCCAGGAAGAAGAGAGGCAGAGGTGTATGATTCCTGATTAACTACTCATGGTGTGATTGTGATAACATACAGAAACTCAAGTCCTTTTGTTCACCTGTCGTGGTAATTATTCTAATCAAAGGAGAGATTTTTAGATTTCTTCAAAACCATCAAACGTTATTCATAGTTACTGCAGTAATGGAGCGTTACCGGTCACCCAATGGTGTAGAGTTAAAGCCCCAAAAAACAGGTTTAGGTTACAACTCTTTATAGTCTTTCTGAGTCATTGTGACGAAGAACAGAAACGTGAAATTATACAAAGGTACATTGTGCCCTCATGCAACAGATATCAAGATTTACATGGTGCATATCTGTCTCTAGTTAATTTACTGTTTGTTTATACAAAAATACTAATGTGACATAGGATACTAAGTCCTTCCCTTAATTAATAAAGTTCAGTGTTCATTAATAACCTTTAAGGGAGGATTCTCCGCACCCTTATCCATACCTGAGCTATCGCTCCCTGGCTCAGTCAGACCGGAGCAATCTCTCTCACATGAATGGAATGTGGCTGTTTGTTTTATCACCAAGGCATCGTAAATCAACCCTCAGCGAAACCTTCAGAGGCACAACTCAGATGAACAGATATTGTGAAAGTACTAATATAAAAGTAATGTGATTAACATCATGTTGTAATTCTACGACATTTCCCCAACTTGAGACCTAGTCTCAATTTTAAATTACAACTTTTAAAAAACTTTCTCACAAAATAAAAACAAACAACTTCTAACTAAAACATATAGGAAAAAAAGCTTCCTTGCACTAGTATATTACCATTGTAAATTACCATCCGTTGGTTCATTGAGTTTTTTAAACTTTCACATAGATCATACATTCTTCATAAAACAAGACACCTAAAAACAATAATGAATTGCATTTGTCCCTGCATGTGACTTACAGCTATATCACAGACTCAGCCTCCTCCCCCCCAAAATGTGCACTGTCTCCCATTTCAACCTCTAACACATATTCTAAGCATTCTATAAACTGGTTTTAAGAGGTTATGATACCCAGTCACCTGCATGACCTGCATGAACCTTAAAGAAAAACAAAAGATACATACAGTTTATACGATTTAAGGCTATATCTTCATAGACAGTGAAAATCAATTATTTAATGCATAATGCAGTGTATGCAACAATGGAGTTCATCACCTTCACCATTATAAAAATTGTTTGGCAACTCATTCAAATTAGGGTCCTTATCCTCTGTTCCATCGTCCTTTGCTAGCAGGGGCATCATTAAGGATTTGTCAGGCTCTAGAGCAACCCCAACCCATTTCAGCAATACAGCTCTCATACATGTTATCAAAATAGCACAGGCACAAAACATAAGGCATAACACAATTGCTACTGGGAGGAGAACTTGTAACATCAGATTACACCAAGGGCCTAACGTGTCAAAGAACTACAATGATGCTGAACTACCCCTCACTATCTGAAGGGGCAAATGAATTAGTTAATGCCTCCAAACCATCCATTAATGCTGTTAAATCATCATATGGATCTGGCAACCCGTCAGGTTTAAAGCGCCACATACCCCACCTTGTCTTGCCAAAATATAACCTAGTGCCATCTGATGCTGTAACAGCATTATCCTGTGATTTTGCTGGGATTACTCAAGGTTTGAAACGGTGTACAGCGTGATTCGAAAACTGCCACATAGAGTAGGTTATGTTGTCGTTATGCTCAGCCAAGAATACTGTCCCATACCAGGGGAAAATACTTATAGCCCACTTCTCTTCTAGTGATGTATGCCAATGAAAATATTCAAGATTATTGAACTACTTAAAGTCCCTTTCATTTCTATGATGTATTTCCCCTCTGGGAATTTAACAGAAACACGGCTATGCCAGTAGTAAGATTGGATAAATGGAAACAGCCAGCATAATCCCTGGGTCTCGACCCCGCCCTGTGCAACTGGGTACTGGACTTCCTGACGGGCCGCCCCCAGGTGGTGAGGGTAGGCAACAACATCTCCTCCCCGCTGATCCTCAACACTGGGGCCCCACAAGGGTGCATTCTGAGCCCTCTCCTGTACTCCCTGTTCACCCACGACTGCGTGGCCATGCACGCCTCCAACTCAATCATCAAGTTTGCGGACGACACAACAGTGGTAGGCTTGATTACCAACAACGACGAGACTGCCTACAGGGAGGAGGTGAGGGCCCTCGGAGTGTGGTGTCAGGAAAATAACCTCACACTCAATGTCAACAAAACTAAGGAGATGATTGTGGACTTCAGGAAACAGCAGAGGGAACACCCCCCTATCCACATCGATGGAACAGTAGTGGAGAGGGTAGCAAGTTTTAAGTTCCTCGGCATACACATCACAGACAAACTGAATTGGTCCAGTCACACAGACAGCATCGTGAGGAAGGCGCAGCAGCGCCTCTTCAACCTCAGGAGGCTGAAGAAATTCGGCTTGTCACCAAAAGCACTCACAAACTTCTACAGATGCACAATCGAGAGCATCCTGGCGGGCTGTATCACCGCCTGGGTGGCAACTGCACCGCCCTCAACCGTAAGGCTCTCCAGAGGGTAGTGAGGTCTGCACAACGCATCACCGGGGGCAAACTACCTGCCCTCCAGGACACCTACACCACCCGATGCTACAGGAAGGCCATAAAGATCATCAAGGACATCAACCACCCGAGCCACTGCCTGTTCACCCCGCTGTCATCCAGAAGGCGAGGTCAGTACAGGTGCATCAAAGCTGGGACCGAGAGACTGAAAAACAGCTTCTATCTCAAGGCCATCAGACTGTTAAACAGCCACCACTAACATTGAGTGGCTACTGCCAACACACTGTCAATGACACTGACTCTACTCCAGCCACTTTAATCATGGGAATTGATGGGAAATTATGTAAATATATCACTAGCCACTTTAAACAATGCTACCTTATATAATGTTACTTACCCTACATTGTTCATCTCATATGCATACGTTGATACTGTACTCTATATCATCGACTGCATCCTTATGTAATACATGTATCACTAGCCACTTTAACTATGCCACTTGGTTTACATACTTATCTCATATGTATATACTGTACTCGATATCATCTACTGTATCTTGCCTATGCTGCTCTGTACCATCACTCATTCATATATCCTTATGTACATATTCTTTATCCCCTTACACTGTGTATAAGACAGTAGTTTTTTTTGGAATTGTTAGTTAGATTACTTGCTTTTTATTACTGCATTGTCGGAACTAGAAGCACAAGCATTTCGCTACACTCGCATTAACATCTGCTAATGCTAATGCTTAACATCTGCTTGTATGTGACAAATAAAATTTGATTTGATTTGATTTGATTTTAATCACGAGGAATAAAAGTATAAGCATTTGTACCACATACCCTAATATTTCCCCACCGGCGTACCTACAGTGGGGAGAACAAGTATTTGACACATTGCCGATTTTGCAGGTTTTCCTACTTACAAAGCATGTAGTAAGTATCCATTTTCTAATGATTGCGGCAACAGTTGTTGCCTTCTCACCAAGCTGCTTGCCTATTGTCCTGTAGCCCATCCCAGCCTTGTGTAGGTGCTGAACATTTATTTCTGCTTGAGTGGCTGTTAGTTAAAAAGTCCCGCATTAGGACTGCACTGGAATTAGTTAGACTGGTAGCATTATTTTCATCACCTCCTCGGGTCTGCTCCGCTCCCTTCAGGGTCCATAAAGCAGCTGCAATAAGGAGGCTAGTCAGAAAAGCTACAAACAGGATACGAGTCTGGTCCTGATCCTCCCATGGCCGTCTAGGTCCTCTGCGGCCATTCGTCCTCTGGTACATCTTGGACCGGGTTGTATGGCACCTTCATGCATTGGCTGTCATGAACCCACATAGATCTCTCAGCAACCTTCACAGCAGTCTGGGTTGTCAGGAGTACCTGGAATGGACCAGTCCAACGCTTCTGGTGCCATGTCTTTCTGCTAAGGCCTATTCTGAGCCTATTCTGTGGAAATTGGGTATTTAGAATTCTCATAGGTTTCCCTGTTAGTATCTCATGAGGTGCTAACCCAGTGGTACGATGTGTGCGCCCACGCATGTACATTAGAGCCAAAGTCATTACCATTACCCTTGGCACACCTGCCTCGGCCATCAGTTTCGTCAGCTTAATTTTTCAGAGATTGTTTGGCTCTCTCAACGAGACCACCACTTGCTGCGTGACAGCTGCAATGTGTCTGCAGGTCAACCTGCAAACTCTCAGAAATATTTTGAATAACACTATTTACAAAATGTGTGCCATTGTCCAACGTTAATGTGGATGGCAGACCCCACCTAGAAATGATTTCCCTCAGTAGGTTATTGACTAAAGTCATAGGTGTAAAGGAAATGCCTCTATCCACTTAAAAAAAGCATCAATACAGTTCTTACACACCTGGCATGGAGTGAGCTCAATAAAATCCAACATAATGTGTTCAAAAGGTCCTTCAGGCCTTGGGTGGGCTGACATGGGCATAGGAATGCCTCTGTCTGCATTGTTAGTCATACAAATCACACACTTTGCACAGAATTCCTCCGCAAAAACAGAAAACCCAGAAGCAAACCAAATATGAAGAACAATTCCCACAAATCCCCCCTTTGACACACGATCTGGACCATGAGCAAACTTTGGATAACAAGAGGGGGCAGAACCGGCAGGCCATTAGGTCCTGTCTATAGGTTCTGACCAGCATCAAATGAACACTTTGTATTCCACATGCAAAGCTCCCCAGGACCTGCACTTGATTGCAGATCAGACACATCCTGTAAAGAAAGCATATTTTTTCACAGAAATAGGAAATGAAACCTTCAGAAGTGTGGTGAGATAGTTGAGGTGGCTGCCGCCCTTGCAGCCAGATCGGCAGCAGCATTCCCTTTAGAAATGGGGTCAGATAAATGAGTGCGATTTTGCCATTTACAAACTGAAATGGAAGTGGGTAACAAAATAGCCTTTAACAAGTTATCAACCAATTTACAATGTGAAATCGTCTTACCAGAGGAGGTAAGACCACCCTGCTTCCATAGAGTACCATGCACAACCCCAAATGCATACCCGCTGTCTGTGTAAATAGTCACAGTTTTATCCTTTGCCAAAATGGAATGCTCTAGTCAAAGCAAACAGTTATGCTGCTTGGGAAGATACATGAGTTGGTAGCTTTGCACTTTTTAGGGTGGTGGCAGCAGTAGTTATTGCATATGCCACCAATGGCTCACCTTTATTCTGACCTCTGGGCAGAGCCATCAACAAACAGTTCCAAATCAACATTCATTGATGGCACAACAAATAAATCAGGGCGTGTCTTACAGACCTGTTCCAACAGGGCAGCACAATCATGCGGTTTGTGCTGCTCCGTCGGCAATAAAGGATGGCTGGAATAAAAACTCTACAACGCTTAAGGGTGACATGAGACATTGTTAGTAGCACATTCTGATAATGCAACAGTCTGGCAGGAGTACGGTGTACAGTCTTAGCCTGACAGATAAGAGTGTGAACTGTGTGAGGAACATGAACGGTCAATGGGCACATAGTCACAATATCAGCACAAGCCAGCACAGCCTCATATGCAGAAGCCACAGCTCTCAGACAACATCCCAGCCCCCTTAAAAAACTGTCAAACTTCTTAGAATAGTAAGCAACAGGTCTTTGTTTACCACCATGATCCTGAGTAAGAACTGAGGACATAAACCCATCATTTTCAAAAACAAAAAGATTAAAAACCTTCTCATGATCAGGCAATCCTAAACAAGGAGAGGAGGTACGAAGCTGTTTAAACCTAGTCAAAGACAACTTAGCCTTTGGAGTCCACTTAATGAGGTCTTGCACCGCCATCTTGTGGCCGTATATTAGATCAGCAAGTGGTTGTAGTTCAACAGGCTTGTCAGTTGGGCATTTCTGCAGTACATTAGAGCATGTCAAATTTGTGATGGTAAATGCCCATTGTAATACATTGCAAATGGACAGTGTACATTTCCAATGTATTTAATGAGGGATTTACCATCACCAAATGGACATGCTGAAATCAACACCAACGAGCGATGGAGAGGAACTACTATCACTGCTCGGCCATCCCGAGTTCAACAAGCCTGTAAATTGGCCATTTCAGCAGTATATTAGAGCATGTAACTCCTAATGGGAGACAGTTGAATGCTGAAAGGGTTCAATCTATTTTTGCTATACCATAGCCTGTTATTAAGCAGCACATGATGACCCTCAATGGGATGGCAGGGCACTGCAGGGCATGGTTGCTCGATTATGCTCTATCACTTTACACGGATCAGTCGTCCTGGTCCCTTTGCAGAAAAACAGCCCCAAAGCATGATGTTTCCACCCCCATGCTTCACAGTAGGTATGGTGTTCTTTGGATGCAACTCAGCATTCTTTGTCCTGCAAACACGACGAGTTGAGTTTTTACCAAAATGTTCTATTTTGGTTTCATCTGACCATATGACATTCTCCCAATCTTCTTCTTGATCATCCAAAAGCTCTCTAGCAAACTTCAGATGGGCCTGGACATGTACTGGCTTAAGCAGGGGGACACGTCTGGCACTGCAGGATTTGCGTCCCTGGTGGCGTAGTGTGTTACTGATGGTAGGCTTTGTTACTTTGGTCCCAGCTCTCTGCAGGTCATTCACTAGGTCCCCCCGTGTGATTCTGGGACAGAGGAGCCTCTTAAAGAATAAGTTACAGGTCTGTGAGAGACAGAAATTTTGCTTGTTTGTCGGTGACCAAGTACTTATTTTCCACCATAATTTGCAAATAAATTCATTAAAAATCCTACAATGTGATTTTCTGGTTACTGGCCCAATGCTCTAACCACCAGGTCCCAATTCACTTAATGGACTAATTGATATTAGTCTATATCAGGGATCATCAACTAGATTTAAATTGCAAATTGACCGCATGTATGCCAAAGAAGATATAATATTTGAATAAAACAATAACTTCAAGCCTTGCTTACATTTGTACACAATCTCATATGTTTCTCTATTCTGGTAGTGAATACTTTGGAATAGATTTCCTAAATCAAAATCACTTGGAGCTGATTTGCTGGTGTTCTTATAGTCTTATGTCCAACAATAATAATACAGAAATGTGGGTTAACGTGAGATGTAATGAGCTTCATTTAAGGTTTGATGTGCATGGATTGTGTAGAAGTTTGTGAGTGCTTTTGGTGACAAGCCGAATTTCTTCAGCCTCCTGAGGTTGAAGAGGCGCTGCTGCGCCTTCTTCACAATGCTGTCGTTATGGGTAGACCAATTCAGTTTGTCTGTGTTCTGTACGCCGAGGAACTTAAAACTTACTACCCTCTCCACTACTGTCCCATCGATGTGGATAGGGGGGTGCTCCCTCTGCTGTTTCCTGAAGTCCACAATCATCTCCTTAGTTTTGTTGACGTTGAGTGTGAGGTAATTTTTTTTAGCTTACACTGTGTGTCTGTGTTTTTTGTGTGTTGGTGTGTTCCTCAGGGGTTAACCTCGCAGGTTAAAATAGCTATTTGCTCATGAAGTGTTGCACAGCCACGTTTTTACCACTACTGTTGGAAATAATAAGTTATCATAAGTTATAGTTGATGTTTATTGTACAGTGTATAAGGGGGATGGATATTGGACTGGAATGTATAGTCTTGTATTATATTTTTCTAAATTGTTTACCCATTACAATGGGTAATGCACTCTCACATGAATCAACATTCCAACGACTTCAACACAATCCATTGCAACAAACAGAAACAGATTGAATGTTCATTGAGACCACACTAGATGCAGTCAAAATCACTGCCTCAAAATGTTTCGAATGGCAACAAAGCTACAGAACAATGCCACAAACAGATGCTACTAAGTGGTTAGGTAAACTTAGAAAACAAAACCACACAAAAAAACATGCCTTCATTCAATTAATTGCCACTTGTGGGTGGTGTGATTTCAGGTTGAATATGACTCTACTGCCACCAGATACCAGCAGTACTTAAACACTTGGAGAAAATAGTTGGTAGCTGGAGTACTTGCCCTATCTTTGCATGCAAAGTTCCTGGTTTACTTTGGGTCCAACTTAACAATAAATGTCCCTAATACCTTTGCATTTACATTGTAGTTACGTACAATGTAATTACATTGTAGGTATTTGTAACTGTACTACCGGTTTGCAGTTTGTAAGCAGTAACTAGGTTTGCAAAGGGAGGGAATATTCCTAGTTTGTTTTGCAATTCACCAGCAATTTACCTGTACTTTAGGAAAGTTTCAGGAATTGTCATAACGTGTCAAACATATCAAACACATACGTGTCAAACACATACGTGTCAAACACATACGTGTCAAAGATACTGTATACAATAAATAATACAATATGATGTATTTAATTTCATCAAGGGTTCTTATGCTGTATATCCTATAAGGAAATAAATTAAGTTGCAGGCTCACAGAGAGGGAGAGATCATAGAAAGTGAATCTCATTCTAGTTCTGTGAGAGATACAGGTGTGCTTCTCTCTCACCACAGCAATGGCAAGGCATTGGTCTATAGGCTACAATGTTGCACAAATCATCATCAAAACAAATCAATTCTTAGAATATCAGGCGCATATTCACATTACGTTTTTTAGGGGGCAGGAGAAATACAGAGGAGAAAACTTGAATGAACTCTGATTGCTTTTATTATACATTTTACATTGCAAACAGTGAAAATTATTTTTCATGCCGCAAGAGGTACTGGATCCTGGCAAATAGGTTCCGGAACGAAACAGTCCAAAACTGAGAGGTGGCAGATCCTGTTCCAGCAGGCTCAAATGAAGAACTTGCACACCACCACAACCAGATACCAACACAGCTTCATTGTCTTGAAATGTGACAACACGTCAACCAATTAGCAGCATCCCTTCTGTGCCATCCAATATGACTACATTGCCACCAGATATGAATACTACATTAACACTGAATGTTACCGTTTCCCCACAACCACACACCGATACAACTTCCTCACCTACTAATGCAACAATTACTTTGCAACCAAACTTACATCACCCAGAAAATATACCTCTCTTGATATCACATACATTATCAAGCATTTTCACACATGTTGTCCAGATACTGACTGTCAGCACTTGGTGGTCTATAGCAGCTTCCCACCAGAATGAGCTTCATGTGAGGCAGATGAACCTGTCGGCATATTACTTCAACAGTATTTAACATGAGATCATCTCTAACTTTTACAGGAATGTGGTCCTGAATAACAGCAACACCTCCACCATTGGCATTTCTGTCTTTTTAACAAATCAACTTTAAAAAGACCCAAGTCTGCTGGTGGATGTTGGGGTTCTGAATTGTACATTTTTTATATGGATAGACCCATTACTGACAGAGCTTGGGGTTCCATTGAGGAGAAACGAGTTATATGTCATGTATTGGAGGATTACATTACTCCTGGGAAACAAGCTTGACTTCATTATGGACACATCATTTCTAATGTTCTGTCTATATGGGAAATCAGCAATGAAGCAGACAAATTGTCATGTAATATGCCAGTTTTATATGTTTTTCTTTACCTTCAGTTACGTGCTCCCATAAAGGCTTATGGTGTTCCTTGGTCTTCTTATTTATGTAAACACCAATTTACTGGCTCGATGTATGCAACATGTAAATCCAAGTGAATTGTTCAAATCAAACCTCTAAAGATGTATGAAACTTGGAAGAATGATTTTCCAGCACTAGAGGGAGACATTGTGTGGAAAACCGTATGGAGTAACATAAGTACCAAGGAAATAATGGAGATTAATTACAGCAGAGTTACTATTTTGTTTACTCGAAAAGAGTTAAACTAACACTGCTAAGAGTGAAATTAACGGTGTTGGTGTAATTTTTACTCTGTGTACTGTAAAACACTCAACCACGCCCATCAGTATCCTTTTTCCCGGCATGCTCTATTGCAGTTTGATTTTTAGAATTGTTTATCACAATTTATGTGTTTTTTCATGTTCATTGATTGAAAAATGCTAAATTCTCAAACTTAATCAAACACCTATAGCCATAATTGTAAAGAATTTACAATTTCTTTATAATTTAAAGAAACTATACATAATATGCTTCTCTGCATCTCTGCTAAACTCTGGGTAGAAAAAATGTAAAGGAATGTGAGTCTTATTCAGTACATTTAGTTATTGCCCTCATTTCTAAAGTCTACCAGCCTTGCCAGCAGCCATGCCAGCTAAGATAATTAGATAAGGTAACTACTCTAACTTGATTGATATCCTGAAATGGCTTTTTGGTAGCTAGTTATGAGGTTGGGAGATTGGGAACGTCTCTGGGTAGTATTACAGAGAGATACAGTGGGGCAAAAAAGTATTTAGTCAGCCACAAATTGTGCAACTTCTCACACTTAAAAAGATGAGAGGCCTTTTCATCATAGGTACACTTCAACTATGACTTCAACAAAATCCAGAAAATCACATTGTAGGATTTGTAATGAATTTATTTGCAAATGATGGTGGAAAATAAGTATTTGGTCACCTACAAACAAGCAAGATTTCTGGCTCTCACAGACCTGTACCTTGTTCTTTAAGAGGCTCCTCTGTCCTCCACTCATTACCTGTATTAATGGCACATGTTTGAACTTGTTATCAGTATAAAAGACACCTGTCCACAACCTCAAACAGTCACACTCCAAATTCCACTATGGCCAAGACCAAAGAGCTGTCAAAGGACAACAGAAACAAAATTGTAGACCTGCACCCGGCTGGGAAGACTGAATCTGCAATAGGTAAGCAGCTTGGTTTGAAGAAATCAACTGTGGGAGCAATTATTAGGAATTGGAAGACATACAAGACCACTGATAATCTCCCTCGATCTGGGGCTCCACGCAAGATCTCACACCGTGGGGTCAAAATGATCACAAGAACGGTGAGCAAAAATCCCAGAACCACACAGGGGGACCTAGTGAATTACCTGCAGAGAGCTGGGACCAAAGTAACAAAGCCTACCATCATTAACACACTACACAGCCAGGGACTCAAATCCTGCAGTGCCAGACGTGTCCCCCTGCTTAAGCCAGTACATGTCCAGGCCAGTACATGTCCAGGCCCGTCTGAAGTTGGTGTCCTTGCTAACTCAGATGCAGGAGAGGAAGGAGGCCAAATGGTGACTTTAAAACAGTTACAGAGTTGAATCGCTGTGATAGGAGAAAACTCAGGATGGATCAACAATATTAATTTAAATGACAGAGGGGAAAGGAGGATGCCTGCACAGACGAAAAATATTCCATGACAGGCATCTTGTTTGCAATAAGGTACTGAAGTAAAACAGCAAAAAATGGGGCAAAGAAATTAACTTTATATCCTGAATACATGGCATTATGTTTTGGTCAAATCCAACACAACACATCACTGAGTACCACTCGTCATACAGTATTTTCAAGCATTGTGGTGGCTGCATCATGTTATGTATATGCTTGTCATCGTCAAGGAATTGGGAGTTTTTTAGGATAAAAATAAATGGAATAGAACTTAGCAAATCCTAGAAGAAAACCTGGTTGAGCGTGTTTTCCAACAGATACTGGGAGACAAATTTGCCTTTCTGCAGGACAATAACCTAAAATACAAGGTCAAATATACACTGGAATTGAATGGTCCTGAGTGGCCTAGTTACAGTTTTGACTTAAATGTATGGCAAGAAAATGGCAGCCTGGTAATGAACAACAACTTGACAGACCTTGAAGAAATGTTTACATTATAATTTCTAAATATTGTTCAATCCATGTGTGCAAAGCTCTTAGAGACTTAACCAGAAAGACTAACAACTATAAACTGCTAAACAATGATTCTAACAGTAAGTTGAATACCTCTGTAATCAAGATACAGTATATTCCTGTTTTATATACAGTACCAGCCAAAAGTTTGGACACACCTACTCAATCAAGGGGTTTTCTTTATTTGACTATTTTCTACATTGTAGAAGTGAAGACATATAAACTACGAAATAACACATGTAGTAACTAAAAAAGTGTCAAACAAATCAACATATATTTGAGATTCTTCAAAGTAACCACCCTTTGGTTTGATGACAGATCAGGGAAACAATGTTTTAAATATTTATCAACGTTTTTAGGCACTAAACTACTTCCATATATACTTCCTAAAACAACTGATGTAATATTTGTGTTGTGGAGAAATGACCAGGCAGGAGACGGGAGTACAGTTAGTTTTCGTTTAGTCAAAACCCCTCGTGCTCTTCAGTTCGCGGCATTCCAGTGCGCATGTGCATTTCCTATTAGGTGTAGTAACGTAACACTGCCGTAATGCATTACTGCTTAGTAACAGCACAGTAACTAATATAAACAGATGTAGATCCCAGATACTACAACTGACATGTATGTGTTCGTGAGAGACTCACCTTCCATAGAGGGGTCATATCATTGTGTAGGCCAAAACTTTCAGACACCACATACGTTTTTGTGAGAAGACAGATTTTTGGGATGTCTCATGGTCTGACGAACACCTTTCGCCGCAGATGTGGCAGGCCGATATCGGCGGATGCGGTGGGTTAAGAGGCAGCCCATGCAGATATCTCTATCTTAAACAGATGGATTTTATGGGATTCTTTTTATGATGCTAATTAAATTTGAGGGGAAGGGGAAATTGACTCAAGGCAGCTGAAATTAATTGAAGAGTGTTTAAAGTGTAAGGGAGGAGTTTGCTTATTGTTTGTTCAGTTCCCTGCAAGTTGATATTATCACAATCAAGTTTTATTTTTTCATTGTGTTTTTTGTCAAGCAGTTGAGTAATTCTTGAGTAGTTAGCATTTTTTAGATAAAGCATTAATTTGTGAATTACTATCCCCTTTCCCCCCTTTCAGTGGCGGCAGGTAGTATTGTATATCGGTTAGAGCGTTGGTGTCACGACTCCTACCGAAGGGTGGCGCTCCGCGGTCGTTGTCACCTGCCTACTAGCTGCCACCGATCCCTTTTCCCCTTTTCTATTGTGTTTGTCTGATTAGTACACCTGTTTCTTGTTTAGGGTTAGTTGGACTATTTAAGCCGGTAGGCCCGCCTGCTCTTTGTGCAGGCTTATATTTGTTTCCCACTGTGTATTTTGTGTAGTAGTGCTGATTGTTTTAGATTTTCCCTTCGGACTGGTGTGGTCCTGGTTTTGGGCGATTATTTATGTGCGCACAGTGTCTTGGAGAGTACATTTTCCCCGTGCGTATTAAAGCGCTACTCCGTATCTCCTGCCTCCTGCGCGCAGTGCGTTACAGTTGGACCAATATCCGAATGGTTGGTGGTTTGAATACGCGAGCCGACAAGGTGAAAAATCTGATGACATTCCCTTGAGCAAGGCACTTCATTTGCATTAGGGGCTCTGTACTACTATGGCCACTATCCATGCACCTATCCTGTGTATGTGACAATTTTTTTGATACATTATTTACATTATTGTAGGTATGTTTACTTTGCTCTGGGTAGTTATCCATCAGTCAGATTTAGGATCAGCGTATACTCCCCAACAGTGGTGTAAAGTACTTACAATTACTACTTATTCATTTTTTTGGGTATCTGTACTGGACTTTACTATTTTTATTTTTGATTACTTTCACTTTTACTTCTACATTCCTAAAGAAATTATGTCAATTTTCCCTGACACCCAAAAGTACTCGTTATATTTTTTATGCTTATCAGGACTGAAAAATGGTCCAAGTCACGCACTAATCAAGATAATATCCCTGGTCATCCCTATTGTCTCTGATCTGGTGGACTCACGGACTCACAAAGAACAAATGCTTTGTTTATAAATTATCTCAGAGTGTTGGAGTTTGGCCTGGCTACACGTAAGTTAAAAAAACATTAGCTTAATATAAGGAATTTGAAATTACATTTATTTTTTATACATTTACTTTTTATGCTTAATAAGTACAGAGTGCATTCGTAAAGAATTCAGACCGCTTGACTTTTCGAACATTTGTTACGTTACATCCTTACTCTAAAATGGATTACATTTTTTCCCCTCATCAATCTGCATTCTGTAAAGTCAAAGTCAAAATCGTTTTTTTATGTTTGCAAATTAAAAGTAAAATAAAAACATTCTTTACATAGGTATTCAGACCTTTTGCTATGAGACTCAAAATTGAGCTCAGGTGCAACCTGTTTCCATGTATCATTCTTGAGATGCTTCTAGACTGGAATTCACCTGTGGTAAATTCAATTGATTGGACATGATTTGGAAGGTATATATATATATATATAAAGGTCCTACAGTTGACAGTTCAGGTCAGAGCAAAAACCAAGCCATGAGGTCGTGGGAATTGTTCATAGAGCCCCGAGACATGATTGTATCGAGGCACGGGCACCAAAACATTTCTGCAGCATTGAAGGTCTTCAAGAAAACAGTGGTCTCCATTATTCTTAAATGGAAGAAGTTTGGAACCACCAAGACTCTTCCAAGAGCTGGCCACCCATCTAAACTGAGCAATCGGGGAGGAGGGCCTTGGTCAGGGAGGTGACCAAGAACCCAATTGTCACTCTGACATAGATCCAAAGTTCCTCTGGGGAGATGGGAGAACCTTCATGAATAACAACCATCTCTGAAGCACTCCACCAATCAGGACTATATGGTATAGTGGCCAGATGGAAGCCACTCCTCATTAAAAGGCACATGACAGCCCGCTTGGAGTTTGCCAAAAGGCACCTACAGGACTCTAAGACCATGAGAAACAAGATTCTCTGGTCTGATGAAACCAAGATTGAACTCTTTATCCTGAATGCTAAGCGTCAAGTCTGGAGGTAAACTGGCACCATTCCTACGGTGAAGCATGTTGGTGGCAGCATCATGCGGTGGTGCTAATTTTCAGCGGCAGAGAATGGGAGACTAGTCAGAATTGAGGGAAAGATGAACAGAGAGAAAATACAGAGATCCTTGATGAAAATCTGCTCCAAATCACTCAGGACCTCAGACTGGGGCAAAGGTTCACCTTCAAACAGCACAACAATCCTAAGCACACAGCCAAGACAATGCATGAGTGGCTTTGGGACAAGTCTCTGAATATCCTTGAGAGACTGAAAAACAGCTTCTATCTCAAGGCCATCAGACTGTTAAACAGCCACCACTAACATTGAGTGGCTACTGCCAACACACTGTCAATGACACTGACTCTACTCCAGCCACTTTAATAATGGGAATTGATGGGAAATGATGTAAATATATCACTAGCCACTTTAAACAATGCTACCTTATATAATGTTACTTACCCTACATTATTCATCTCATATGCATACGTAGATACTGTACTCTATATCATCGACTGCATCCTTATGTAATACATGTATCACTAGCCACTTTAACTATGCCACTTGGTTTACATACTCATCTCATATGTATATACTGTACTCGATATCATCTACCGTATCCTGCCTATGCTGCTCTGTACCATCACTCATTCATATATCCTTATGTACATATTCTTTATCCCCTTACACTGTGTATAAGACAGTAGTTTTTTTTTTGGAATTGTTAGTTAGATTACTTGTTCGTTATTACTGCATTGTCGGAACTAGAAGCACAAGCATTTCGCTACACTCGCATTAACATCTGCTAACCATGTGTATGTGACAAATAACATTTGATTTGATTTGATTTGGCCCAGCCAGAGCCCGGACTTGAACACGATCGAACATCTCTGGAGAGACTTGAAAATAGCTGTGCAGCGAAACTCTTCATCCAACCTGACAAAGTTTGAGAGGACCTGCAGAGATGACTGGGAGAAACTCCCCAAATACAGGTGCCAAGCTTCATACCCAAGAAGACTCGAGGCTGTAATCGCAATCAACAAAGTACTGAGTAAAGGGTCTGAATACTTATGTAAATGTGATATTTCAATGTCTAAAATCCTGTTTTTGCTTTGTGATTATGGGGTATTGTGCCAAGATTGCCAAAAAATGACAAATTAATCAATTTTAGAATAAGGCTGTAACGTAACAACATTTTGAAAAAGTCAGGTGTTATGAATACTTTCCGAATGCAATGTATTTTAGCATTTACATTTACTTTTGATACTTAAATATATTTCAAACTCAAGTTGTTTTTTACTGGGTGACTTTCAATTTTACTTGAGTAATTTTCTATTAATGTATCTTTACTTTTATTAAAGTATGTCAATTGGGTACTTTTTCCCCCACTGCTCCCCAAGTCCTGAAGTTTGATAGGGGGTAAAATGTAAGACTGACCATTACAGTAGCCTTTGCTTCCAGAGTAAACGTCATTCTGCTGATTACTCAGCATGAAAGTCCAAGACTGATGGTATAGGTGTTGTCAATTAACTTCCTGACCCTTCAAAGAACAATAAAAACATTTACCTAGATTCAAGGTGATGGAGATTCTTGTCTCCGACGAACGCCACCGGGCGGACTACCCAGAGCGCCAGGGTGGAGGCGGTAAAAGTCACGAAGCAGGTCATCGTCAAGGATCTGACGCCGAGGAATCCAACTCCTCTCCTCAGGACCATATCCTTCCCAATCCACTAAATACTGGAACCCTCGACCCCGCCGTCTGGAGTCCATGATGCGGCGCACCGTGTAGACAGGACCACCACCGATCATCCGAGGAGGAGGAGGACAAGGAGGAGGGGGCAACAGAGGACTGAGGAGAACCGGCTTGAGGCAGGAGACATGAAAGGTGGGATGTACTCTTAGTGTAGCAGGCAACTTGAGTCGGACCACAACAGGATTAATGATCCTCTCCACTACAAACGGACCAATGAACTTCGGTGACAGTTTCCTCGACTCAGTCCGTAGAGGAAGATCCCGTGTAGCCAACCAAACCCTATCTCCAACGGTATAAGCGGGGGCAGGAATACGGCGACGATTCGCCTGGATCTGATACCGCTCAGAAATCTTAAGGAGGGCCTTCCTGGCCCGATGCCAGGTGCGGTGGCAATGACGAATGTGGGTCTGGACAGAAGGAACCGAGAGATCCCGCTCCTGAGAAGGAAACAAGGGAGGTTGGTAACCGTACAGGCACTGGAAGGGGGACATCCCAGTGGCAGATGAAGGGAGAGTATTATGAGCATACTTGACCCAGGGTAATTGAGAGGACCAAGAGGTGGGATCAGAGGAAACAAGACAGCGCAGCGTGGACTCCATCTTCTGGTTGGCTCTCTCCGCCTGACCATTAGATTGGGGGTGAAATCCAGATGTGAGACTGACTGTAGCTCCAATGGCCAAACAGAAGGATTTCCAGACAGCAGAGGTAAACTGAGGACCACGGTCAGAAACAATGTCACAGGGCAACCCGTGGACCCTGAACACCTCCCTAACCAGGATCTCAGACGTCTCAGTGGCAGAAGGCAGCTTGGAGAGGGGAACAAAGTGGGCAAACTTGCTGACTCTATCCACAATGGTCAGAATAACCGTGTTACCAACAGAAGAGGGCAACCCCGTGACAAAATCCAGGGCCAGATGCGACCAAGGTCGCCGGGGAATAGGTAGGAGGTGAAGAAGCCCAGAGCTGGCCCGATTGTGCGCAGAATAAGAGTACCAAACAGGACAAGCGGCAACAAACCTCCGGGTATCTTCTCCCATGGCAGGCCACCAAAATCGTCTGCGCAGTAACGCCATAGTCCGACATCACCTCCTCCTCAATCCTCTGTAACGGCTCCCACGACAACGTTCTGGGGAAGAATCGTCTCAGTCTTGGCCCCACTCTCCTCCGTCCTGGAGAACATCCGGGACAGGGCATCCAAAAAAGCGTCCCAAAAATTGGAGCGTCCAAAAAACAAAGCCCACTGGGCCTGACGGGCGTTGAGACGTTTAGCCGATTGCACGTAAGCCAGATTCTTGTTGGCAGTCCAGACCACAAACGGTTGCTCTGCTCCCTCCAACCAGTGACGCCACTCCTCCAAGGCAAGCTTCACAGCGAGAAGCTCCCGGTTACCCACATCGTAGTTTCTTTCAGCTGGAGAAAGACGACAAGAGTAGAAGGCGCAGGGATGGAGTTTCCCGTCAGTGGAGCTACGCTGGGACAGGATGGCGCCCACCCCCACATCAGACGCATCCACCTCCACAACGAACTGACGGGAAGTGTCAGGTTGAGAGAGAATCGGGGCGTTGGTGAATCGGCTCTTCAAATCTAGAAATGCTCGGTCTGCCTCAGGAGACCAACAGAACTTTCTGGTGCAAGACGTCAGTACAGTTAAAGGGGCGGCCACCCGGCTGTAATCACGGATAAACCTCCGATAAAAATTCGCAAACCCCAGGAATCTCTGGAGCTGCAATCTCGTACCGGGCTGGACCCAATCCCGAACCGCCCGAACCGCCCGAACCTTCTCTTGGTCCATCTTGATCTCTCCCCTGGAGATGATATACCCGAGGAAGGACGTTGTGTGGGCGTGAAAATCGCACTTCTCAGCCTTCACGAACAGACGGTTCTCCAATAACCGCTGCAGGACCTGCTTGACATGCTGAACGTGGCTAGAAAGCTCCTTCGAGAAGATGAGGATATCATCCAGGTAAACGAACACAAAAATACCAATCATATCTCTCAGAACGTCATTCACCATACTTTGGAACACAGCAGAAGCGTTGGTCAGTCCAAACGGCATCACCTGGTACTCGAAATGTCCCATCGGAGTATTGAACCCAGTCAACCACTCGTCCCCCTCTTTGATCCGAACCAAATGATAAGCATTACGTAAATCAAGCTTCGTAAAAACCGTAGCACCCTGTAAAGAATCGAAAGCCGAGCTCATCAAGGGCAGGGGATACTTGTTCTTGACCATAATATCATTCAAACCCCGATAATCAATACACGGTCGAAGAGAGCCATCCTTCTTGCTCACAAAAAAAAATACTGCTCCCAGAGGTGATGACGAGGGCCGAATGAGACTTGCAGCTAGAGACTCCTTGATGTAGGTCTCCAAGGCCTCACGTTCAGGTCGAGAGATACTGTATAACCGTCCCTTGGGAAAGGCGGCTCCAGGAAACAGATTAATCGCACAGTCATAAGGTCGGTGGGGAGGAAGGGACTGAGCCTTCTGTTTACTAAATACTTCACCCAACTCGTGATATGTTTCTGGAACCAGGGACAAATCAGGAGGAGCAGAGTCACTGACCTGACTGGAAACGGCAGGAGAACAGGCAGTCCTAAGACAGTTAGCATGACAATCAATGCTCCAACTAGTTACCTTTCCCGTCACCCAATCAAACGAGGGATTGTGTTCCTTCAGCCAGGGGTAACCAAGAACCAGGGGAACATGGGGCGAGGACAGAATGAAGAATGAGATAAACTCTGAATGATTCCCCGACAACAACATCTTAACCGGTTCAGTCCTCATAGTGATCCGTGCCAGACTACTGCCGTTCAGAGTGGTTGCTTCAATGGCTTCCGGCAATTGCTCCTTGGAAAGCCCCAGCTGTTCCACCAAGTCGGCATCAATAAAGCTGCCATCGGCACCTGAATCGTTAAAAGCGTTCATCTCTAAGCTCTGATCCTTATTCATAAGGGTCGCAGGAAAACAGGGTCTGACAGGATTCTTGAGAGGTTGAAACTGGCTCGCTAAAATTCCTCCCAAAACTAGCGAGCCGGGCAGTTTAACGAGCGCTGTGGACAAGCGAAGATGTAATGTCCTGAGCTACCACAGTAGAGACAGCTGTTGGTCTCACGTCTACGTTGGTGCTCCTCCTTAGTTAGCCCGTGTTGCCCCACTTGCATTGGTTCAGGATCTGGTGGCAAGACCCCTCCACTAATCCCGTGTGGGGAATAACGATCAATACGTTCTGGTTCACTTCCTGAACGGTAACCGAGTTGCTGATTGATTGGATGGGCCCCACTGCTTCTCCCTCCTTCTCTCTCGGACTCTATTATCTACCCGAATAGATAAAGTGACCAAGCTGTCTAGGTCACTAGGCTCTGGATAGGATATTAGCTCGTCCTTGAGTTGCTCCGACAACCCCTGGTAAAAAGCCGCTTGTAGTGACTCCTCATTCCAACCACTCTCCACAGACAATGTCCTGAACTCGATCATAAAGTCTGCCACACTGCAAGCTCCTTGGCGAAGAGTGAACAAACGTTTAGCTGCGTCCTTACCTCGGACTGGATGGTCAAAAAGCCTTCTCATCTCTCCCGTGAATTCCTGGTATGAAGCCATGCAGGTCTCCTGTCGTTCCCAAACGGCTGAAGCCCATTCCAGAGCTCTTCCACTCAGCAGTTCAATAACAAAGGCTATCCTAGCCTTGTCAGTGGCGTAAGAATGGGGCTGCAGATCAAACACTAACCCACACTGCATAAGAAACGATTGGCATCTTCCCAAATCCCCTTCATATTTATCAGGCGTCGGTACCTTGGGTTCACGGAAGGAAACCGCATCAGACACGGCAGGTGAGATGGGTGAAACAGGTGGTGAATGAATCGCCAGCAACCTGAAAATCCTGGATTTGTGTCAAGCTAGCAGATAAGTTCTGGATTGCACCCGCTATCTCCTGTAGCGCCGTCTTGTGTTGTCCCAATGTCTTCCCCTGCTGGGTAATGGCATGGCAAACGGAATCCAGGTCCGCTGGGTTCATCCTTGGCCGGATCGTTCTGTCACGTTTCTTCAAAATCGAACCCAGAAGCAGACCAGGACAAGGAGAGTAGGAAGAAGGTGAGTATTTATTTACAAGTGAATGTGAATGGGTAGATATATCCAGGTGGCGTAGCGGGCAGCGGTGGTGAGTTGATGGGAGTAAATAGGTGGATCCAATGGGGAAGCGGAATCCTCCGACGACCAGGCGGGAATGGGGTAAATGATCCGGGAGAGTAACTGAAGACAGAACAAACGGAGGTAAGTTTAAGGCAAGCAATACGTAAAAAAACAACAAAACAAATTCTATCCAACTTGAGGCTGATACTATGGCACAACATACTGTTCATGGCTAACGATCCGGCAGGGAATGGATGTCAGGTCCGGGCTTATGAAGAGGAGAGATGATGATCAGGACCAGGTGTGCAGATAGCTGATGGGATACAGGTGCGGGTAATCAGAACTCCCAACTGGCTACATTGCCCGGCAACCAGACAGGGTGCGTTCCAGGACGACAGAAAAAACACTCCAGGACAGAACACAGGCAAAAAACAGACTCAGGAAACGGGATTCGTGACAAGGTCTTTCCATCATTGTATGAATTTTTGTCTGCAAATTAACACAAGCTTACGGACAATGTCAAATATGATGTAGCGAAGCACCTGAGTGAGTTGGTTGTGCAATTAAGCAGGTACTTTCCCGAAACGGTTGACACAAACTGGATTTGTTATCCCTTTCATGCCCTGCCTTCAGTCCACTTACCAATATCTGAACAAGAGATCTTCATCAAAATTGCAACAAGCGGTTCTGTGAAAATTGAATTTAATCAGAAGACACTGCCAGATTTCTGGATTTGGCTGCGCTCTGAGAATCCTGCCTTGGCAAATCGCTCTGTTAAGAAACGGATGCCTTTGCAACCACGTACCTATGTGAGAGTGTTTTCTCGGCCCTCACTAGCATGAAAACTGAATACAGGCACAGGCTGTGTGTAGAAAAGGATTTAAGACTGAGACTCTCTCCAATACAACCCAACATTGCAGAGTTATGTGCATACTCACTGAAGCCCTTGACAAAAAACAGCACTGTGTGTCACTTGTTATTGATCTCTCTAAGGCAGGGGTGGGCAACTCCAGTCCTAGAGGGCCTGATTGGTGTCACACTTTTTCTCCATCCCTAGAAAACAGAGCTGATTGCATTCCAAACTGAAGATCATGATTAGGTGATTATTGGAGTTAGGTGTGTTAGCTGGGGCTGGGGCAAAACTGTGACACCAATCGGGCCCTCGAGGACTGGAATTGCCCACCCCTGTTCTAAGGATATTCATACATTTTATCATGCTATACTGAGACAGATTGTCAAGTGTATGTCTTTTGGAGCATGCAGTTGCTTGGTTTGATAACTATCTGTCTGATAGAACTCAGTGCACTTAATTTGATGGGCTCATGTCTGTTACATTGTCTGTCTGTAATGGTGTGCCCCAGGGCTCTGTACTTGGTCCCCTCTTATTGACTATTTAAAAAGTACTTTAGACAGAAATGTGCAGAATGCGCAACTTCACTTTTATGCTGATGATACTGTTATTTATTGCTGTGCCTCATCTCTCACAAATGCTTTCCAGAACTTGCAAACTGCTTTTTATACTGTTCAACATACCTTGTGTCAATTGAGGCTTATCTTCAATACTGACAAAACTAAACTAATGGTGTTTTCTAAAGCAAGAAATAGACCGCTGAACCTTTCACATATTACTACCTGTCATGACAATGAGATTGAGACTGTAACCTCAAATAAATATCCTGGAATTTTAATTGATCATTCAACGGACTTACAAAAAAAATTGAAGCTGAAGTTGGGATTTTATTTGAGAAAAAAGGCCTGTTTTTCTTTTGAAGCCAGAAGGAGGCTAGTATCAGCTACATTTATGCCTTTACTAGACTATGGGGATAATTTAAATATGAATTCTTCCGCTCAGTGATAGAGATCAGTTGACACCCTTTACCATGGAGCATTGAGATTTATTTTAAACTGCAAAACCCTTACGCACCACTGCACTTTATATACAAGGGTTGGGCTGGCCTTCTCTAGTCAATTGTAGGCTCAGTCACTGGTATACTTTTATTTACAAAGCCATTTTGGGTTTACTAGCATTTCATTTGGGCATTTTTATTGTTCAGAAATGTGGTGGGTACTCTCTTTGTTCGCAGGACTTTATCCTGCTAACTGTTCCAAATGTCCAAACTGAATATGGTAAGAGGGGCTTTATGTACTCTGCACCATCTGCTTGGAACGCCTTAAAAAATACTTTTAATCTGGAAGAATTTGTCCCAATTGGTGTTTTTAAATCATTGATAAAGGATGTGGAGGATGATTCCCTGACCTGGCAATGTTTTTAATTAGCTGTTTTATGATTTTGTTATACTCTTGTGAATTCAATGTTTTTTTTTACTAGATTACCTGTAGTTTTTCATGTTGTCTGTCTGTAATTATGTAATGACTTGGTGCTGCCTATCTTGGCCAGGGCACTCTTGAAAAAGAGATTTCAAATCTCAATGAGCCCTTCCTGGTTAAATAAAGGTTAAATAAATAAAAAATACAAATAAAATCCCTTCAAGCACACCCTTCTCTTTAACCTGCGTTTTTCACAATTTTCGATGAACAAATACAGTTTTATATATAAAATGGCTAAATAAAGAGCAAAATGATTGATAATTATAATATTATTATTTGTGCCCTGGTCCTATAAACAGCTCTTTGTCAATACCAACGAGCCAGATTGTGACAAAACTCACACTCATTCTGATGTTTAATAAATGTATCACATAGTGTGTGTGTGTGGTAGGATTACAAAGTTTGAGAGTGCACTGACCCTGGTGCTAGAGGGGTTACCAGCTGGAGGTTGAATGTTTGAAGAGGTACCAGACTATACAACGTTTGGAAACCTGTTTTAAAGGATCGGACACTTTTTTTCAATGTTCGCTTAAAATGACCTACCCAAATCTAACTGCCTGTAGCAAGAATATCTGAAGAAAGGATATGCATATTCTTGATACCATTTGAAAGTAAACACTTTGTGGAAATGTGAAATGAATGTAGGAGAATATAACACAAAAGATCTGGTAAAAGACAACACAAAGAAAAGAACAACCATTCATTTGTATTTTTTTGTACCATCATCTTTTAATTGCAATAGAAACGCCATAATGTATTATTCCAGCCCAGCTGCAATTTAGAATTTGGCCAGTAGATGGGAGCAGTGTTTGTGCAAAGTTTTAGACTGATCTAACGAACCATTGTTCAAAACTGTGCACTCTCCTTAAAAGATGTCAATGGATGAATCAAATTGAATCTGAATCAATTGTTCAAGCACCTCACCTGAAAGGAATACTACATCTCTTTGTCTGTATCTTTTCCTACAGGAGTGGCTCAGTGATTGTAAACATGACACTTGTTTTCAAGAATCAGACTGTGGTTCCAAATGCAACCATGGCAAGGCAGGGATTGACTGACTCTCTGTCACAGGGGAACACCTTCTCGCCGTTGATCCAACCTCCATTACTGCAAGTAAGTAAAGCCATCATTGATGACGTTGTTGGCATTGTCATCACTTTCAAGATTGACACATGGCATGTTACTATTAGGTACATTTTATGAGTTACAGGGACATCAACTTCAATTTCAGCTGCTACAACAACTACAGTTGAAGAAAATACCACAGCTGCCACAACAACCACAGCTGCTGTTTCAGCAACCACAGCTTGCCTCGCAACAACCACATCTGCTCCAACAACAACCACAGCCGCCCCGGGAAACACACATCAACCACAGCAGCACAAACTACAACCACAGCCGCAGCTACAATCACATTTTCAGCAGCCACAACTACAGGTTCTTCTTCAACAACCACAACCTACCCCACAGCAACCACAGTCGCCACCACAACAAAAACATCTGCTGCCACAATAATCACAGCTGATACCACGATAATAACAGTTTCACCCACAACAACCACAACTACAGCAAAACAACCACAGCTGCACCTACAACAATCAAAGCCGCACCAACAACCTCAGCTTCTGCCAAGACAAAAACTGCTCCACCTACAACAACCACAGCTGCTGCCATGACAACAATAGCTGCTCCCACAATAACTTCAGCTGCAGCAACTACAATGACAGCTATACCCACAACAACCACAGGAGCAGCTACAACAAAAACAGCTGCAAACAACAACCACAGCTCCTCCTACAACAACCACAGCTACTGCCATGACAACTGCTCCACCACCAACAACCACAGCTGCTGTAAGAACAAACATAGCTACACCTACAACAACCACAGCTGCTGCCATGACAACAACAGCTCCTCCAAAAACAACCACAGCTGCACCTTCAACAACCACAGCTTCTGCCAAGACAAAAACAGCTACTACCACAATAACTACAGCTGCACCAACAACAACCACCGCGTTATCTACAACAACCACAGCTTCTGCCAAGACAACAACAGCTACAACAAAAACAGCTGCAAACAACAACCACAGCTCCTCCTACAACAACCACAGCTACTGCCACTACAACAACAGCTCCACCACCATCAACCACAGCTGCTGCCATGACAATCACAGCTGCACCTACAATAACCACAGCTGCTGCCATGACAACAGCTCCTCCAAAAACAACCACAGCTGCACCAACAACAACCACCGCGTTACCTACAACAACCACAGCTTCTGCCAAGACAACAACAGCTACTACCACATGAACCACAGTTGCTCCCACAATAACTACAGCTCAATCAACAAAAACCACAGCTGCACCCAAGACAACCACAGCTGCACCAACAACCACCATATCTGCACCATCAGCAGCCATATCAACACCAACAACAACCACATCCGCAGCTACAACAACCACAACCATTAATTTTTTTACAGGTGAATCGTGGTTACAAAATAATTTACCTTTTAAATTACCTAAGGTGTAAGATAATTAAATTCACGTAAGTAACAATTAATTGTATTCTGTAACTGTATGAATGTCAACACTTAAATATAATTATTTAGAAATAGCAAGTTTGAATAATACAGTAAGATTTTTAAAAAATATTTACTATAAACATTGTCATCTTTCTAAATACTTTTTGGGAAACAACTGTTTAAGTATCTGACCTCAAAAGAAATACTAAATATTTATATATTTATTTGTTTACAGTAGTAGCTCAGTTATTGTCAACATGACCCTTATTTTCAAGAACCAGACAGCGGTTCCCAATACAATGAGTGCAGAGCATGGTTTGGCTCAATCTCTGGCTCAGGGGAACACCTTCCTAACTGTTGATACAACCTCCATTAGAGCAAGTAAGTAATTCCATCTGTTATTCTAAGATGTTATAGTGTTTCCGATGTAGCTGTTGCATTATTACCATTATTATGAAAACGAATGGAGCTTTATAAAAGGGAATACATCTTAGTGTTATTTCACTCTCTTCCGCTGTTAAACCCTGACAACCACTGCCATCACAGCACCAACTACAGCAGCTGCAGTCGCTGACACCATTGCCTCAGGAGCCAACGCCTTGAAAATCACCATGATGATTGCAGTTTCACTATGCTAACAGGACTGTCCAGCTGGCTATAACCCTTGTAAAGTAAAGAATGTCAGCTTGCTCAAACCCTTATGAGCTAAAGGACATTAACCGAGGAACACAACAATTGTTATGAAAGTGAGTACTGGAGGGAATGGAAAAAGAGAGGAAAACTAGGTGTGCCATATACATTCTTTCTAGAGGGGAGTGACTTTCACATTTAAAGTGGCTCAACATGTTTTATCTGCAATAATGATGAATCAGGAGAAGTTGTGAATGACAAAATTCACATGCAAACATAATAATGGCCAAAACACCAGCTACAACACTGACATTATTTCATAGGAAGAAAACCAAGTAAGCTTTTGAAAAGTTGTGCTATGTTTACATGCTATGCTACTGCAAGTCATATGGTGGGCAGGTTGCAATATGCGAAAAAATACTGGGATTAAAACAAGAATGATACATTCTGAATGTAACTTATTCATATTTAAGGATACATTATTTATGAAGCAAAACAAATGTATTGACCTGTCTATTGTTGTTTATGCTTTAGGTCACATTATCTGACTTTTTATTTTATATTAGTATTTATGAATACATTATTAATAGGCATATACAGTATATGATCATTTGTGTTCACCCAGGCCTTCTTGAAGACTTTTCAGAATTCATAATTAAATTGACAAATCATCCATCCTTGGTATGGCTAAAATTTGGAGAACAAAAATCACTTAATAAATTACTTCGGAATTATATCATTTTCATTCTTTCATTACTTAATGTCAGGAAAATATACACAGTTTGTTTTTCACATGGAACGGATGCCATAATCACAGTGCCTTTTTTTGACTTCTGTAATTGTCACGCCCTGACCTTAGAGAGCCTTTTTATTCTCCATTTTGGTTAGTTCAGGGTGTGACTAGGGTGGGTACTCTAGTTTTTCTTTTCTATGTTGGCCTGGTATGGTTCCCAAATGTTGTCTCTGATTGGGGATCAAATTTAGGCAGCCTTTTCCCACCTGTTGTTTGTGGGATCTTGTTTTTGGTACTGTGCTGTTTAGCCCTACTAGACGTTACGTTTGGTATTTGTTGTTTTTTCGGTGTTCATTTAATAAATTAAAATGTACGCCTACCATGCTGCACCTTGGTCCAATCCTTCCATCGACGAACGTAACAGTAATAACGAGTAGATTTCTAGATTTCTCTTGGACCAGTTAAAAAAAAACCTGACAAGTGAAGGTTCTTCCAAAGTTTCCTTTTTTATTTTAATCAAATCAACAGTAAACACAAGGGATAATTGTATTAATGCAGACATATTCTCACAATAATGGGTGATTTTGATGGTTGGGATTATCTTCAGGTCTGGTTTCATTGTTTGCCCTGCCTTCATTAACTCCATATTGACAAACGAAATCTGTTTACGCATCCATTCCTGTACAATAGGTTTAACATTACGTTAAAGACCATCTAGGATTAAACAAACATAATTTCATTTGAATGATAGAGCTCTTTACTCTTTGATGTGGTGACTTCACATACAACAGCTGATGGCTGGATCCTAATATGCATATGCTATAGAGAAATTTCACTGGAAAAAGAGGGCTATGTGATAAAAAAATAAAAAAATAAAAGAGTTACATGTGTAGTCAGGTGCAGGGTTGCAAATGAGTTGGTTTGTCCCGGTCTTAAAGTCTGTGCATTGCAGCAGACAGCAGCAGGAAAACCAGGGTCATTCCAAAAGAGGAAAACACACTGTTTACCACTGGAGACATGGATGAGCTTAGAACTGTGGACATAAAAATGGGATTCCCGTTAAAACACTTGAAACACATGTACAATTTATAATCATCATCACTATCTGAACAAGAGTTGCCTGTCACGCCCTGGTCAAAGTATTTTGTGTTTATCTTTATGTATTTGGTCAGGCCAGGGTGTGGCATGGGGTTTTTGTAATTGTGGTGTGTTTGTCTTGGGGTTTTGGTGGTGGTATTGGGATTGTAGCTTAGTGGGTTGTCTAGCAAAGTCTATGGCTGTCTGGAGTGGTTCTCAATCAGAGGCAGGTGCTTATCGTTGTCTCTGATTGGGAACCATATTTAGGCAGCCATATTCTTTGAGTTTGTCGTGGGTGATTGTCCTTAGTGTCTTACTTGTACTCTCTGTTAGTTTGCACTAGATAGGCTGTTTTCGGTTTTCATTACGTTTATTGTTTTGTAGTGTTTAGTGTTTAGTCGTGTTTACGTTTTGTTTAATAAATATGGATCGCAATCGACACGCTGCAGTTTGGTCCGACTCTCCTTCATCACCACTAGAAAACCGTAACAGAATCACCCACCACCAACGGACCAAGCAGCGTGTTAACAGGCAGGAACCACAGGAGAGGCAACAGAGGCAGCAGCAGCAGGAGCAGCAGCAGCTGCAGTGGGAGAGGCTGCACCACCTGGAGAAATGGACATGGGAGGAAGAACTGGACGGTAAAGGACCCTGGGCTCAGCCTGGAGAATATCGCCGCCCCAAGGAAGAACTGGAGGCGGCGAAAGCTGAGAGGCGCAGATATGAGGAGGCAGCACGGCGTAGCGGATGGAAGCCCCAAAAATTTATTGGGGGGCTCAGGGAGAGTGTGGCAGAGTCAGGAGTCAGACCTGAGCCAACTCTCCCTGTTTATCGTGAGGAGCCAAGGAGGAGACCAGAACCAGAGACTGTGAAGGAGTTAATGGGGAAATTGGAGGAGAGAGAAATGAGGGAGTTGCTGTGTTGGTGCTTTTTGCATGGAATTCGCCCGACGGAACGTGTTGGGGATTTGATGGCACCTGGGTTAGCGCTCCATACTCGTCCTGAGGTGCGTGTTAGTCGGCTGTTGAAGTTGGTGCCAGCCTCACGCACCAGGCCTCCTGTGCACATCCCTAGCCTTGCACATCCTGTGCCAACACTGCTCTCAAGATCTCCAGTACGCCTTCACGGTCTAGCCCATCCTGTGCCACCTCCACACTCCAGTCCTCCGGTAGCAGCTCCCCGCACCAGGCTTCCTGTGCGTGTCCTCGATCCAGTACCACCAGTTCCAGCACCATGCACCAGGCCTTCAGTGTGCCTCGCCTGTTCAGCGCAGCCAGCGCTTTTCTCCTCTCCTGCGCTGCTGGAGTCTCCCGCCTGTTTAGCGCAGCCAGAGCCTTTCTCCTCTACAGCGCTGCCGGAGCCTCCCGCCTGTTTAGCGCAGCCAGAGCCTTTCTCCTCTCCTACGCTGCCGGAGTCTCCCGCCTGTTCAGCGCAGCCAGAGCTGCCAGCCTGCATGGAGAAGCCAGAGCTGCCAGCCTGCATGGAGCAGCCAGAGCTGTCAGTCTGCATGGAGCAGCCAGAGCTGTCAGTCTGCATGGAGCAGCCAGAGCTGTCAGTCTGCATGGAGCAGCCAGAGCTGCTGTCAGTCTGCATGGAGCAGCCAGAGATGCCAGTCTGCATGGAGCTGCCAGTCTGCAAGGAGCAGCCAGAGCTGTCAGTCTGCATGGAGCAGCCAGAGCTGCCAGTCTGCATGGAGCTGTCAGTCTGCATGGAGCAGCCAGAGCTGCCAGTCTGCATGAAGCTGTCAGTTTGCATGGAGCAGCCAGAGCTGTCAGTCTGCATGGAGCAGCCAGAGATGCCAGTCTGCATGGAGCAGCCAGAGCTGCCAGTCTGCATGAAGCAGACAGAGCTGTCAGTCTGCATGGAGCAGCCAGACCTGCCAGTCTGCAAGGAGCTGTCAGTCTGCAAGGAGCTGCCAGTCTGCAAGGAGATGTCAGTCTGCAAGGAGCTGTCAGTCTGCAAGGAGCCGCCAGTCTGCCCAGTGCCGCCAGTCTGCCCAGTGTCACCAGTCTGCCCAGCACCGCCAGTCTGCCCAGCACCGCCAGTCTGCCCAGCGTCGCCAGTCTGCCCAGCACCGCCAGTCTGCCCAGCGTCGCCAGTCTGCCCTGCGCCAGTCTGCCCAGCGTCGCCAGTCTGCCCAGTGCCGCCAGTCTGCCCAGCGCCGCCAGTCTGCCCAGCGCCGCCAGTCTGCCCAGCGCCGCCAGTCTGCCCAGCGCCGCCAGTCTGCCCAGCGCCGCCAGTCTGTCAGGATCAGTTAGATCCGCCAGTCAGCCAGGGCCAGTCTGCCAGGATCCGCCAGTCAGCCAGGATCCACCAGTCTTCCAGGAGCCAGGAGTGCCAGTCTTCCAGGATCCGCCAGAAGTGCCAGTCAGCCAGGATCCGCCAGAAGTGCCAGTCGGCCAGGATCTGCCAGTAGTGCCAGTCGGCCAGGATCTGCCAGTCGGCCAGGATCTGCCAGTCGGCCAGGATCCGCCAGTCCAGCCAGACTCTTCCAGATCTGCCAGTCAACCAGACTCTTCCAGATCTGCCAGTCAACCAGACTCTTCCAGATCTGCCAGTCAACCAGACTCGTCCAGATCTGCCAGTCAACCAGACTCTTCCAGATCTGCCAGTCAGCCAGGATCTTCCAGATCTGCCAGTCAGCCAGGATCTGCCAGTCAGCCAGGATCTGCTGAAACCACCAGCCAGCCAGGAGCTGGTAGATCTATCTACCTCTACCTCTCCTGAGCTTCCTCTCACTCCTGAGCTTCCTCTCACTCCTGAGACTCCTGAGCTTCCTCTCACTCCTGAGCTTCCTCTCACTCCTGAGCTTCCTCTCACTCCTGAGCTTCCTCTCACTCCTGAGCTTTCTCTCACTCCTGAGCTTCCTCTCACTCTGAGCTTTCCTGAGCTTTCTCTCACTCCTGAGCTTTCTCTCACTCCCGAGCTTCCCCTCAGTCCCGAGCTGCCTCAGTCCCGAGCTGTCCTTCAGTCCCGATCTGCTCCTCAGTCCAGTGGGGTTCTGGGTGAGGACTACTAGGCCATGGTCGGCGGCGAGGGTGGACTATCCAGGGACGAAGGGAGAGGGGACTAAGACATTAAATGAGTGGGGTCCACATCCCGCGCCGGAGCCGCCACCATGGACAGACACCCACCCGGACCCTCCCTATTGTTTTGAGGTGCGTTCGGGAGTCCGCACCTTAGGGGGGGGGGTTCTGTCACGCCCTGGTCAAAGTATTTTGGGTTTATCTTTATGTATTTGGTCAGGCCAGGGTGTGGCATGGGGTTTTTGTAATTGTGGTGTGTTTGTCTTGGGGTTTTGGTGGTGGTATTGGGATTGTAGCTTAGTGGGTTGTCTAGCAAAGTCTATGGCTGTCTGGAGTGGTTCTCAATCAGAGGCAGGTGCTTATCGTTGTCTCTGATTGGGAACCATATTTAGGCAGCCATATTCTTTGAGTTTGTCGTGGGTGATTGTCCTTAGTGTCTTACTTGTACTCTCTGTTAGTTTGCACTAGATAGGCTGTTTTCGGTTTTCATTACGTTTATTGTTTTGTAGTGTTTAGTGTTTAGTCGTGTTTACGTTTTGTTTAATAAATATGGATCGCAATCGACACGCTGCAGTTTGGTCCGACTCTCCTTCATCACCACTAGAAAACCGTAACATTGCCAGGGTGAGTTTAAGACAAAAGTGACGGTAAAGAACACTAGACACTAGTCCTTTCTGCCGTAATTGGTGTAAATGGTAACGTTTATTTATGTTCAACTGTGTCCCTGTCTGACTTGTTATGTGTTGCTCTGAATAGAGTGACATTGTGCCACCTTATGTCAAGTGCATAGTATAGTGAAGTGACGCAGAATGAAGATGGGCAGCTATGATTGTGGTGAAATGTTGAGCGTGACATGTCAGAAATATCAGTAGGTGATGTGTTGAACTGACCGCTGACAACGATGGAGCTGGCATTGACAGGGATATCTATATTCCCGTTGTTGACTTCTTTCACCAGAACATCTTTCACCAAATTAGCAGTGGGTTCAGTCCCGTTACCAGTAGGTCCAAACTCCATTCTGCATTCTGTGATGACGGACCCACGTCTGTGAATGCAAAACAAGGAACAGAGCTAAGGTTAAAAAAAGTGGCACAGTCCCTTAGAAGTGGCTGAAGTAAATTGGAAAAAGGACAATTTGTGCATCTATTAGAAGAACACCCAGATCATTATTGAACTCAGGCTGCCACTCACCTGAAACTCAACACAACAAGCTGAATGAAACTTCTAAAGACTTTGCGATAGACTGGCTCAATCTGAAAAGCAAACAGAGATGGTATGAAGACTTCAGGATCAAGACAGAAATCACAGACCTTAGAAGGTTCATAGCTGGGAAATTTGAAATCAACTAACGTTACAAACTCTATTTGCTGCTTGATTGCAAAAAATGACCTTACCGCGTTTTTTATAGTAGTAGCCCGATCCCGGAAATCTTGGGAGGTGTTGTTTGAGAGAGTTTCGGTGAAGGTCTCATCTGAACTGAACACTAGAAGCAAAACATTTGGGGCTGCGGTGGTTGTCGGGGCAACGGCAGCTGTGGTTGTTTGTAGGGCAGCTGTAGTTGTTGTTGGTGCACGTGTAGTTGTTGTTGGTGCACGTGTAGTTGTTGTTGGTGCACGTGTAGTTGTTGTTGGTGCACGTGTGGTTGTTGTTGGTGCGCTTGTGGTAGTTGTGGGAGCAGCTGTGATAGTTAAGGGGGCAGCTGTGGTTGTTGTGGGAGCTGCTGTCGTTGGATTAGCTCGGACTGAAAAAAAAATCAATACATTCATATAATGAATCAACATCTGTATTTAATTTGAATGTATACCATTTCTAACATCTTGTGCATAATCTTTTTCTCTGTAGATACAAATTCCTTGCGGATTACCACACACAGTTTTGCAGCACAGTAGTGCATAATTGTATGTGTTGATGTGCCGTAGTCAGGTATAGCCATATACCACACCCTCTCGTGCCTTATTGCTTAAATGTATAATGTTGAAGTGTGCAAGAACTGACCAGTAATATTGAAATTGGCTGAGATGTTGATACTCAAACTTCCATTGGTGATCGCAGCCTTCAGAGTAGTAGCCACGGCATCAGCAAAAGGTGTGGTTGCATTAGCAGTTGTGTTAGCGGCAGCAAACTCCAGCTGGGTGTCTGTGATGATGGAACCCCTCCTGGGGTGACAAAACAAGGCATAGACTGAATATTTTATTTTTTATAATTAGTTTGGTGGTTGTTGATAGCAGTAAACTGTTGTACTAGCTATTTAAAACTGTTTAATGGTAATACTGATTTAGAAATAAATTACACTGGGTATACAAAAGGTTTATAAATGTTACTGACTTTGTATATTGAGTGATACAGCTTACTGACCTGAAACCCACCACAATCAGTCTTATGAAGTTTGGGAATTGTGCCTTAAACAGAGGCTCAAGCTGAAAAACAAAAATGATAAAGAGTGATTCAGTGACATGTGGCAGACAGTAAATACTGATATGAATATGAAAATATTGTTCTATTTGCTCAAAACAAATCCCAGAGCAACATTTCTCCATTATCCATAATAGCTAGCATTGACTAAACAGCATTCCTCTAATTAATGGGCAAATAATCTGCCTGGTAGAGGATATTTTTCAAGAAATTCTAAAAATATAAAACAATATTTCAATAACTTCATTATTCTAAAATGCTGTTTTAGAGGTCAACAACATTTTACAGTCTTGTGATTTCCCATGTTATGCACAATTGGTACTGTTATCTGTGATAAATGATATTCTGTTTTAGCAAACTTTCACTTCCTGCTATGAATGTTTGAATGTGTGTTTAAAAAATACAGGGGTCCTATAATGAAATCCACATGATCATTTCACTAAAAGTAATTTGTTGAGATTATCAAAATGTGCCAAACAAAATTCCTATTTTTAATTTAATTTGAAATTGGTTGTCAAAGCAAGCTCAATGGCCCAGATGAGCTGCCTTTAATTTAAATCATTACTGTGAATGCCTGGTACTTTCCTATTGCATGGCAAACGAGGATCTTACCGCTTGAGTTGTCTTCGTTACAAGATTCTGGAACAAAGGTGAAGAGGTATTTGTCAGAGCAGGACTGAAATCCTCATCTGATCTGAATACCAGGCCAAAAACAACTGGGGGCGAGGGCGTTGTAGTTGGAGCGGCTGTGGTTGTTGTGGGGGCAGCTGTTGTTGTAGTTGTTGCAGCTGTGGCTGTTTTGGGGACAGCTGTTGTTGTAGTTGTTGCAGCTGTGGCTGTTTTGGGGACAGCTGTTGTTGTAGTTGTTGCAGCTGTGGCTGTTGTGGGGGCAGCTGTTGTTGCAGCTGTGGTGATATTGTTGGCAGCTGGGGTTGAGGTTTTGGCAGCTGTGGTTGTAGTGTTGGCAGCTGTGGCTGTTGTGTTGGTAGCTGTGGTTGTAGTGTTGGCAGATGTGGTGATATTGTTGGCATATGTGGATGTAGTGTTTGCAGCTGTTGCTGTTGTGGGGACAGCTGTGGGTGTAGTGTTGGCAGATGTGGTGATATTGTTGGCAGCTGTGGGTGTAGTGTTGGCAGATGTGGTGATATTGTTGGCATATGTGGATGAAGTGTTCGCAGCTGTGGCTGTTGTGGGGACAGCTGTGGTTGTAGTGTTGGCAGATGTGGTGATATTGTTGGCAGCTGTGATTGTAGTGTTGGCAGATGTGGTGATATTGTTGGCATATGTGGATGTAGTGTTCGCAGCTGTGGCTGTTGTGGGGACAGCTGTGGTTGTAGTGTTGGCAGATGTGGTGATATTGTTGGCAGCTGTGATTGTAGTGTTGGCAGATGTGGTGATATTGTTGGCATATGTGGATGTAGTGTTCGCAGCTGTGGCTGTTGTGGGGACAGCTGTGGTTGTAGTGTTGGCAGATGTGGTGATATTGTTGGCAGCTGTGATTGTAGTGTTGGCAGATGTGGTGATATTGTTGGCATATGTGGATGTAGTGTTCGCAGCTGTGGCTGTTGTGGGGACAGCTGTGGTTGTAGTGTTGGCAGATGTGGTGATATTGTTGGCAGCTGTGATTGTAGTGTTGGCAGATGTGGTGATATTGTTGGCATATGTGGATGTAGTGTTCGCAGCTGTGGCTGTTGTGGGGACAGCTGTGGTTGTAGTGTTGGCAGATGTGGTGATATTGTTGGCAGCTGTGATTGTGGTGTTGGCAGCTGTGGCTGTTGTTGTTGCATTTCCAGTTGTTGTGGGAGCTGCTGAGGATGCAGTAGGTTCTACTGAAAAGAGTGAATGCATTTATATAATGAACCAATATCTGTATTACATTTTCGTGTAATAATCTCGTGCATAATATTTTTTCAGTAGAAAACTAATTTCTTGCTGATTACAACACACATTGTTGCAGCATATTGTTGCAATCTTATGGTGCTTTCGGAAAGTATTCAGACTCCTTGACTTTTTCCAGATTTTGTTACATTACAGCCTTTGTCTAAAATGGATTACATAGTTTTCCCCACACGATTTATCTACACACAATAACCCATAATGACGAAGTTAAAACATGTTCTTAAAAATGTTTGCAAATGTATTAAAAATTTAAAAATTAAATATCACATTTACAGAAGTATTCAGACCCTTACTCAGTACTTTATTGAAGCACCTCAGGCAGAAAATACAGCCTCGCGTCTTCTTGGATATGACGCTACAAGCTTGGAACACCTGTATTTGGGGAGTTTCTCCCATTCTTCTCTGCAGATCCTCTAAAGCCCTGTCGCTCTACAGCTATTTTCAGGTTTCCCAGAGATGTTCGATCGGGTTCAAGACCAGGCTCTGGCTGGGCCACTCAAGAACATACAGAGACTTGTCCCGAAGGCACTCCTGCATTGTCTTGGCTTTTTGCTTTGGGTCGTTGTCCTGTTGGAGGGTGAACCTTTGTCCCAGTGTGAGGTCCTGAGTGCTCTGGAGAAGGTTTTCATCAAGGATCTCTCTCTAGTTTGCGGCGTTCAACTTTCTGTCGATCCTGATTAGTCTTCCAGTCCCTGCAACTGAAAAATATCCCCACAGCATGATGCTGCCACCACCTTGCATCACCTAAGGTATGGTGCCAGGTTTCCTCCAGACGTGACGCTTGGCATTCAGGCTCCAATACCATCATTCAGTTTGCTGATGATACAACAGTGGTAGGCCTGATCTCCGACAACGATGAGACAGCCTATAGGGAGGAGGTCAGAGACCTGACCGTGTTGTGCAATGACACAACCTCTCCCTCAACGTGATCAAAACAAAGGAGATGATTATGGACGACAGGAATAGGAGGACCGAGCCCTCCCCCATTCTCATTGACGGGGCTGTAGTGTAGCAGGTTGAGAGCTTCAAGTTCCTTGGTGTCCACATCAGCAACAAACTAACATGGTCCAAGCACACCAAGACAGTCGTGAAGAGGGCGCAACAAAACCTATTCCCCCTCAGGAGACTGACAAGATTTGGTATGGGTCCTCAGATCCTCAAAAGTTTTAACAGCTGCACCATTGAGAGCATCCTGACGGGTTGCATCACTGCCTGGTATGGCAACTGCCCGGCCTCCATCCGCAAGACACTACAGAGGATAGTGCGTACGACCCAGTACATCACTGGGGCCATGCTTCCTGCCATCCAGGACCCATATACTAGGCAATGTCAGAGGAAAGACCCAAAAAATGTCAAAGACTCCAGTACTTCATAGACTGTTCTCTCTGCTACCGCATGGCAAGCAGTCTAGGACCAATTGGCTCCTTAACAGCTTCTACCCCCAATCCATAAGACTGCTGAACAATTAATCAAATGGCCACCCGGACTATTTATATTGTCACTGATTTAATGTTGTCATAATTTACATCAACTGGGAAATTGACCCTGTCAGTACGTAACACCCGTAGCAGGCCTACCAATGTTCAGAGAAGGACAATCTCACTCATTAGCGCTGCAGGGTCTCTGGTCATCAGCTTGGTTTTCTGGGAGAGGAGGAGGAGGAGATGGAGAACCAGTGCTCTCACTAGATGAACTGTGACTATTCTCGTGGAGAGGAAGAGGAGCAAGGCCACTGCCATTGCTGTCATTGCTGGCAGTGAGGTATCAGTTGGGATTGGGGGGCTGCTATCGAAAGCTGCTGCAGAAGTACTAGCTTCTTCCACATGCAATGGTGTTGCGTCAGTCGAGGACGAGGTGGCTTCGCTGACTGGTCTGAATAAGCTTCGATAGTTTGGTACGAGCTTAATCAGATAATACTTTTTCTTGGCATTTTTGTGCACCACTTGGTCTTGCCTTTTATCCATCTCACTCTCCGTATCCGAGTCCGACCTGCTGATCCAATTTACTTTAAAAAAAAATTGATAGCCAATTAAGTGAGGAGGCCGGGGCTGAGCAAGAGGCCAATTAGATGCATGGCAATGATAGGCCTATTGTCTCTGACGCACCTACTACCCATGTAGATTATTGAAAAACACAACTTCCTACGTATAAAATAAAAAGGTGTATTAATTACTTTTTGTAGGGTTACTTTCAAAATGATTTACAGCAGAACGGCAGAGTTATGTCTTAAGTGTAAAACTAACAATTACTCAATATCCCTGCTGGGGATGCTATGAAGTCCAAAAATTACGGGCGGAGCTAGAAAGTTGTCTATCAGAAGTATTACATTGTAAACTTACTTTTAATCTGTTTGTCTACATATTTCAAGACATGGCATATGGTTATATAGTGAGATACCCAATTGGCTGGACGATTCTCTTCTCATCACTCATTTTGTCACGTTCTGACCTTAGTTCTTTTGTTATGTCTTTGTTTTAGTATGGTCAGGGCGTGAGTTGGGTGGGCGGTCTATGTTCTTTTTCTATGATTTAGTATTTCTGTGTTTGGCCTGGTATGGTTCTCAATCAGAGGCAGCTGTGTATCGTTGTCCCTGATTGAGAACCATACTTAGGCAGCCTGTTTTCACCCTTGAGTTGTGGGTGATTGTTTTCTGTTGAGTGTTTGTATCTGCACCAGACAGAACTGTTTCTGGTTTCGTTCGTTCACTTTGTTGTTTTTGTTCAGTGTTCATTTACTTTATTAAAACGATGGACACTTACCACGTTGCACATTGGTCCTCACCTCATTCCAACAACGACCGTTACACATTTCAAGAAAACGTTAGACTACGAACTTGGAAATCAATCAATCCGCCATCATTAACACAATGTAAAATCAAATGACTAGTATTAAAATATTGAAAAAGCATGGTTGACAGAGGAAAAACAAATCTGTGCAATTTAAGGCCATGTGGCAAACAATAATGCAGGCACTAGGGATGGGGGTGTGAGCATGCACGTCTGGGCTGATGAAATGTAGTCATTGTTTGTGTAGTGTCTTAACACTTAGTACTTATTTATGTAATAAGAAAGACTTTGAATACAAGCAATTGAACTGGAGCTTCACATTTACTCAAACTAGTTAGTACCAGAATAACATAGAACAAACTGCGCATGACCAAGGGTGCTCCATCCTTAAAGGGGACATCAGTAATTAACAGAACATAACATTCCTTCTCTTATACAATCAGAGTTACTTTTACCAAACCACAACTGAAACATTTCCCAGAACTTGTTGTAGTTATTTTGCATCTTTTAATTTGAACTTGAACAGTTCGTTTTTGTTTGTTTGTTTATAAGTCTAGTCTGTCTGGTGGACGGTGCCTTCGTTCTGGGTAGCGCCTCAGATTGTCTGGAGGCTCCTGAACATCCTCAGTGTGTGCTTGTTCCATTATAGCGTCTGCTATAGCAGCACCTTCATCAACACGTTCCCTTCTTTCAGCCTGGGGTCTCTCTACTGCCCCACCGTCCTCTACAGTTCCCTGTGTGTCACTCTCAGGATCTCTCTGTGCCTGTTCTCTTTACTGCCCCACCGTCCTCTACAGTTCCCTGTGTGTGACTCTCAGGATCTCTCTGTGCCTGTTCTCTTTACTGCCCCACCGTCCTCTACAGTTCCCTGTGTGTGACTCTCAGGATCTCTCTGTGCCTGTTCTCTTTACTGCCCCACCGTCCTCTACAGTTCCCTGTGTGTGACTCTCAGGATCTCTCTGTGCCTGTTGTCTCTACTGCCCCACCGTCCTCTACAGTTCCCTGTGTGTGACTCTCAGGATCTCTCTGTGCCTGTTCTCTTTACTGCCCCACCGTCCTCTACAGTTCCCTGTGTGTGACTCTCAGGATCTCTCTGTGCCTGTTGTCTCTACTGCCCCACCGTCCTCTACAGTTCCCTGTGTGTGACTCTCAGGATCTCTCTGTGCCTGTTCTCTTTACTGCCCCACCGTCCTCTACAGTTCCCTGTGTGTGACTCTCAGGATCTCTCTGTGCCTGTTGTCTCTACTGCCCCACCGTCCTCTACAGTTCCCTGTGTGTGACTCTCAGGATCTCTCTGTGCCTGTTCTCTTTACTGCCCCACCGTCCTCTACAGTTCCCTGTGTGTGACTCTCAGGATCTCTCTGTGCCTGTTGTCTCTACTGCCCCACTGTCCTCTACAGTTCCCTGTGTGTGACTCTCAGGATCTCTCTGTGCCTGTTCTCTTTACTGCCCCACCGTCCTCTACAGTTCCCTGTGTGTGACTCTCAGGATCTCTCTGTGCCTGTTCTCTCTACTGCCCCACCGTCCTCTACAGTTCCCTGTGTGTGACTCTCAGGATCTCTCTGTGCCTGTTCTCTCTACTGCCCCACCGTCCTCTACAGTTCCCTGTGTGTCACTCTCAGGATCTCTGTACCTGTTCTCTCTACTGCCCCACCGTCCTCTACAGTTCCCTGTGTGTGACTCTCAGGATCTCTCTGTGCCTGTTCTCTCTACTGCCCCACCGTCCTCTACAGTTCCCTGTGTGTCACTCTCAGGATCTCTGTACCTGTTCTCTCTACTGCCCCACCGTCCTCTACAGTTCCCTGTGTGTCACTCTCAGGATCTCTGTACCTGTTCTCTCTACTGCCCCACCGTCATCTACAGTTCCCTGTGTGTCACTCTCAGGATCTCTGTACCTGTTCTCTCTACTGCCCCACCGTCCTCTACAGTTCCCTGTGTGTCACTCTCAGGATCTCTGTACCTGTTCTCTCTACTGCCCCACCGTCCTCTACAGTTCCCTGTGTGTCACTCTCAGGATCTCTGTACCTGTTCTCTCTACTGCCCCACCGTCCTCTACAGTTCCCTGTGTGTCACTCTCAGGATCTCTGTACCTGTTCTCTCTACTGCCCCACCGTCCTCTACAGTTCCCTGTGTGTCACTCTCAGGAGCTCTGTGCCTGTTCTCTCTCGATTGTTGTGCTGTTTTCAGTGGAATGCATTTGGTTAATGTGACGCCGCCACATTATGTCTGGGCTCACTTGAACCTGGTAAGTTCTGGGTCCCGTTTGTGTGTGTACGGTCCCTCTTGTCCATTTCCCTCCTCTTCTGTACTCTCGCACCATCACTTCCTGTCCTGTTTGGAGATGGCGCTCCCGGCCACCGGAGAGCATCTTGGCTTGTTTGTTCAGCACTTCATTACGCCTGTTTGGCTTCATGATGTCCAGCTGTGTGCGGAGAGGCCTCCCGAACATCAGTGCGGCTGGGCTTTCATTTGTCGTGGCATGTGGTGTGTTTCGGTAGGAGGCCAGGAACTTGGCCAGTTTTGTTTGCAAAGTCCATTCCTTCTCGTTTTGCTGCACGGAGTCCTTGCTTTAGGTTTTGCACAAAGCGTTCTGCCAGCCCATTGGTGGCAGGGTGGTACGGAGCTGAGGTTGAGTGTTTGATTCCATTTACTGACATGAATCTTGTAAACTCGTCACTTACAAAAGCTTGCGCGTTGTCACTTACCAGCTGCAGTGGCAAACCGAAGCGTGCAAACGTTGTTCTGAGACACTATCGTCTGAGCTGAGGTGGAGGAGTCAGTGCAAAACACCTCTGGCCATTTGGAATGGGCATCAACTATAACCAGAAACATGTGCTTTTCAAAGGGACCAGCGTAGTCCACATGAATTCTCTGCCATGGCTCTGCGGGCCATTCCCATGGTGGACTGGGACAGGAGCAGGCATGTGAAGGGTTTCCAAACATCCACTACAGTTCTTTGCCATATTTTCTATCTGTTGGTCCAGACCTGGCCACCAGAAGTGGCTCCTTGCGAGCAGCTCCATTTTGACAATTCCAACATGACCTTCATGTAGTTGCTGCAAGACTAGATGTTGGCATTTCTGGGGTATCAATGACTCTCATTCCTCACATCAAACATCCTTGGTACGTTGTAATTTCGTTTCTCCGCTGGAAATACGGAGTCAGCTCCTTTCTGCCAGTAGCTGGCCATCCTGACATGGTGTAGGTGTACACTTTTGACAAGGTCACATCTTTCCTTGTCTCATGTTTGATAACTGTGCTTGTGACCGGTAGTGCCTCGAGCTGAGCGGTATGGAACATGTCCACTGCATCCACCCTCCTTTGTCTTTCTCTTGTACACGGCAGTCTGGATAATCCATCTGCATTTGTGTGGAGGGACGACGGCTTAAACTCAATGTCATACATATGACTGGCAAGGAACAGGGCATATCGCTGTGACCTGGCTGCTGTCATCGCCGGAATGCCTTTCTTTGGACTGAAAATGGAAAGCAACGGCTGGTGATCTGTAACCAGTGTGAAACGCTTGCCATATAGGTGTGCGTGGAATTTCTTGCCGCCCCACACTAGTGCCAGTGCTTCTTTGTCGATTTGTGAGTAGTTTTTCTCTGCATCATTCAATGTTCGTGACGCAAATGCAACTGGCCTCTCTGACCCATCTTTCAGTGTGTGTGAAAGGACTGCCCCTAATCCATAAGGGGACGCATCACAAGCCAACTTCACTGGCATTTCAGGGTCGTAATGCATCAGGACCTGTTCAGATGTTATGAGCCGTTTTGCCTCCAGAAATGCATTTTCACACTGCTCTGTCCACCGCCATGTCCTATTCTTTTCCAGGAGCTGATTTAGAGGCTGGAGTACTGCTGAAAGGTTTGGGAGGAATCTTCTGTAGTAATTGATCAGTCCCATGAAAGATCTCACTCCTGTGATATTTTGTGGTCGTGGTGCCTGTACCACTGCCTCGATTTTGTCCTGTGTTTTGTGCAATCCATTGCAGTCAATCTCATGTCCACAGAAGACAATCTTGTCTTTGAAGAACTCACACTTCTTTAAGTTTGCCTGTAGACCATACTCTTTCAGTCTTTTCAGGACCTCTTCCAGGTTAGCCAGGTGCTCTTTGTCGGTGCGTCCTGTTATGATCATGTCATCCAGGATACACTGGGTTCCTGGGATTCCTTGCAAAATCTGGTCAATAGTTCATTGCCAAATGGCTGGGGCTGATGCAATGCCAAAAACCAGGCGGTTATACCTGTATAGACCTTTGTGTGTGTTTATTGTCAGGTACTGTTTGGAGCTCTCTTCAACCGGTAGCTGCAGGTAAGCCTGTTTCAGATCGATTTTACTGAAGTGTTTCCCACCAGCTAGTGCAGCAAAGATGTCATCCAGACGTGGTAGGGGATATTGGTCCACATGCAACATTGGATTCACAGTTACCTTGAAGTCCCCACACATTCTAACAGACCCGTCTTTCTTCACAATAGGAACTATGGGTGTGGCCCATTCGCTTCTGTCCACTTTCGTCAGGATCCCTGTATCCTGCAAGCGATCGATTTCCGCTTCCACCTTTGGTCTCAGGGAGTATGGAACAGATCTGGCTTTGCAGAATTTTGGGGTTGCGTCTTCTTTTAGTACAAGTTTTGCTGTGAAGCCTTTTACTGTTCCCATCTGATCACTGAAAACTGTGTTGTATTTCTTCCGCAAGTGTTCCAGTGTTTGGTCTGTGCCTTTCTCTTTGGACTGGAACGTGTGGAGCATTTTCAAGTCACACCAATTCAGCTTTATTTTTGAAAGCCATTCCCTGCCAAATAATGGGGGGGCAGTTCCAGGCACCACATACAGCTCTAACTGCTGTGTTTGCCCCCCATAATGCACTCTGACCTGCAACGCCCCCATTGGGCTCAATCTCTCTCTCCTGAGTATGTCTTCAGCAACACATTTGTGTTCTTCAGCTTGATAGCCTTAAAGTGCTCATTGTAGACAGTAGTGGAAATTATAGACACTGCAGATCCTGTGTCCAGCTCCATTTTGAGGGGTTTGCCTTCGATATCTGGTGTCACCCATATTATGCTACTGCTGGGAGAAGTCACTGTGTTTAACTCCATTGTACCAATTAATCGTTCATCTGAATCACTGCCACTGTTCTCTGCTAGTGCATTCACAGACCCTTTAATTTTCTCATTTTTCCTGTTGTGACTGAATTTTGCTTTGCATGCTCTTTGAATGTGCCCCCTTCTACTGCATTTGTGACAAATTTCGTCTTTGAAACGGCAGTCCTCTGCTCTGTGACCATCTCTGTCACACCTGTTGCATTATTTGGCCACACGGGGGCGCTGTCGACTGCGTGAAAACTTGTGCAGGGAAATTTGTGACAGGTCAGTACCTCTTTTACCTTGCAACTCAAATGCATCTTTGGTCGCGATTTCCATAGCCACAGCAATTTCAACAGCCTTTGCAAACGTGAGCTCTGATTCTGTGAGCAAACGTTTTTGAATGTGTTCATGTTTCAGTCCACAAACAAATCTATCCCTTAATGTGTCATTTAGGTTCTCTCCCAACTGGCAATGTTCAGACAGTTTCTTCAACACTGCATATGTACAAACACCCTCCCCCTCATTCTGACCTGTCTTGTGGAAACGAAAACGTTCCGCAATGAGGAGTGGTTTAGGTGATAGGTGATTTTGCAATATCTCCACAATCTCTGTGAATGTTTTATTTGAGGGCTTCAGAGGGGCAGTCAGATCTCTTAGCAAACTGTATGTTTTTGGGCCAATTAAACTCAACAACGCTGGTACTCTTTTGTTATCAGCAATGTCGTTTGCAATGAAGTACTGTTCCAGTCGTTCAATGTAAGTTGCCCAGTTTTCTTGCGTGTCATCAAACACATCTATTTTCCCGATGCTAGCCATTCTCTTTACCTCCGGCTCCACGGGTTTTTGATCTGCCGCCTCGTTCTCGTCAGCTCTCCCCTTGTCTTCACTGCTTGCTAGCTGTTGTGCTACAGGGTCAAAATCTTCCTCTCTTCCTACGAACTCCATCTGTATTCGTGATGCACACTGCAGGTAATCATCCTCGTCGCCATTGTAGTGTCTTAACACCTAGTACTTATTTATGTAATAAGAAAGACTCTGAATACAAGCAATTGAACTGGAGCTTCACATTTACTCAAACTAGTTAGTACCAGAATAACATAGAACAAACTGCGCATGACCAAGGGTGTTCCATCCTTAAAGGGGACATCAGTAATTAACAGAACATAACAGTTTGTGTGCTTATGTAAGTTGTTTTTCGCATGTATACATTTGTGTCTGGAGTGAAAAAAGCTGTATAAAACAAACAAATATTTCTTTATAAAAGAAAATAGACATAGATGACGGGTGCATGGGCCCGGCCTTGCAGGGGATGCGGGAGTGTCCGGTCTGCTAGTGGTTAGGGCTAGGGCTGTGAGTGACATCTGCAGAATGGTTGAGACTAGAAAGACCATTCACATTTGGGATCGTTCAGCAGAAGCTCTCAATGAACGCAAGATTACAGCTGACCATGTGAAATGAACTCTTTTACAGCAAGAACAAGGCCTTTCTTCCATAGAAAAGCATTACCTACATCCCTTACATATCCATGACGCCCCGTGGACTCGATTGAGCTAGCTAACTGTCTTTTCACAAAATCCATTCTGACTGTATAGGGATTGCCTGTGTTAAGGTTCAGCTTCTGTGGAAATAGGTGGTGACTTAATTCATTCTCGACACGGTTCTTCATTCTCTCCCTGAGGTTACACAAAAACACTGTCTTCCATCGTCTGTAGAACAGTCAATTCTTAACGTAAAGACTAAAATTCGGTACATTTTTAAAAGGTGTCCCCAGGAAGTCATACATTCAATATCAGCTTCCTGTGATTATAGGAAGTGAGTTAATTGGGGTTCATAGGAACAGTTTTGAGGGGTTAAAAAGGTTGAACCTTCCCAAATTACCAGCATATGACAATTTAAGTCAATCAGCCCGAAAGCATTTACAGTGGGGCAAAAAATAACACAATAAACAAACTGCCTTGTTAGAATTAATTCTGAAGAGAATATCAGTCAAATATTTTGAGATGAACTGGAAACTTGAAACTGCCTGTCTGTCGGGGTATTTGGTATTTGGAATTTTATTAGGATCCCCTTTAGCTGTTGCAAAAGTAGCAGCTACTCTTCCTGGGGTCGACACAAAACATGAAACATAATAAAGAATGACATAATGCAGAACATCATTAGACAAGAACAGCTCAAGGACAGGACTAAGTAAAAAAAAATGAAGGCACACGTAGCCTACATATCAATGCATACACACAAATTATCTAGGACAAATAAGGGAGAGGCGTTGTGCCCGCGAGGTGTTGCTTTATCTGTTTTTTGAAACCAGATTTGATGTATATTTGAGCAATATGAGATGGAAGGAAGTTCCATGCACGTTTCCTTGAATTTGTTCTGGATTTGGGGACTGTGAAAAGAACCCTGGTGGCATGTCTGGTGGTGGGTTAAGTGTGTGTGTGTCAGAGCTGTGTGTAAGTTGACTATGCAAAAAAAATGGGATTCTCAACATATTAATGTTTCTTATCAAAAGAAGAAGTGATGCAGTCAGTCTCTCCTCAACTCTTAGCCTAGAGAGACTGGTGTGCATAGTATTTATAACAGCCCTCTGATTACAATAAAATGCAAATCTCAAGCCTGCAGAACTTGCTTTTTCGAGTGCGGTGTCAAAAAAGCGGCCATCTTTACAACCATTGTATCTACAGTTGAAGTCGGAAGTTTACATACACACAGGTTGGAGTCATTTTGCAACCACCACACAAATGTCTTGTTACCAACTAACATTTTGGCAAGTCGGTTAGGACATCTACTTTGTGCATGACACAAGTAATTTTTCCAACAATTGTTTACAGACAGATTATTTCACTTATAAATTCAAAGTATCACAATTCCAGTGGGTGAGAAGTTTACATGCACAAAGTTGACTGTGCCCTTTACAGCTTGGAAAATACTAGACAATTATTTCATGGCTTTAGAAGCTTCTTATAGGCTAATTGACATCATTTGAGTCAATTGGAGGTGTACCTGTGGATGTATTTCAAGGCCTACCTTCAAACTCAGTGCCTATTTGCTTGACATCATGGGAAAATCAAAAGAAATCAGCCAAGACCCCACAATTCTGGTTCATCCTTGGAAGCAATTTCCAAATGCCTGAAGGTACCATGTTCATCTGTACAAACAATAGTATGCAAGTATAAACACCATGGGACCACGCAGCCATCATATCGCTCAGGAAGGAGATGCATTCTGTCTCCTAGAGATGAACGCACACTGTTGTGAAAAGTGAAAATCAATCCATCAATCCATGAACAACAGCAACAAACCTTGTGAACGTGCTGGAGGAAACAAGTGCAAATGTATCTATATCCACAGTAAAACGAGTCCTATATCGACATAGCCTGAAAGGCCACACAGCAAGGAAGATGCAACTGCTCCAAAACCGCTATAAAAAAGACAGACTATGGTATGCAACTGCACATGGGGAAATGTGCTCTGGTCTGATGAAACAAAAATAGCACTGTTTGGCCATAATGACCATTGTTATGTTTGGAGGAAAAAGGGGGAGGCTTGCAAGCCGAAGAACACCATCCCAAACATGAAGCACAGGGGTGGCGGCATCCTGTTGTGGGGTTGCTTTGCTGCAGGAGGGACTGGTGCACTTCACAAAATAGATGGCATCATGAGGCCGGAAAATTATGTGGATATATTGAAGCAATACCTCAAGACATTAGTCAGGAAGTTAAAGCTTGGTCGCAAATGGGTCTTCCAAATGGAAAATGACCCCAAGCATACTTCCAAAGTTGTGGCAAAACGGCTTAACGACAACAAAGTCAATATACAGTCGTGGCCAAAAGCTTTGAGAATGACACAATATTAATTTTCACAAAGTCTGCTGCCTCAGTTTGTGTAATGGCAATTTGCATATACTCCAGAATGTTATGAAGAGTGATCAGATGAATTGCAATTCATTGCAAAGTCCCTCTTTGCCATGCAAATGAACTGAATCCCCAAAAAACATTTCCACTGATTTCAGCCCTGCCACAAAAGGACCAGCTGACATCATGTCAGTGATTCTCTCGTTAACACAGGTGTGAGTGTTGACGAGGACAAGGCTGGAGATCAGTCTGTCATGCTGATTGAGTTCAAATAACAGAATGGCAGCTTTAAAAGGAGGGTGGTGCTTGGAAACATTGTTCTTCCTCTGTCAACCATGGTTACCTGCAAGGAAACAGGTGCCGTCATCATTGCTTTGAACAAAAAGGGCTTCACATGCAAGGATTTTGCTGCCAGTAAGATTGCACCTAAATCAACCAATTATCAGATCATCAAGAACTTCAAGGAGAGTGGTTCAATTGTTGTGAAGAAGGCTTCAGGGTGCCTAAGAAAGTCCAGCAAGCGCCAAGACCATCTCCTAAAGTTGATTCAGCTGCGGGATCGGGGCTGAGAGCTTGCTCAGGAATAGCAGCATGCAGGTGTGAGTGCATCTGCATGCACAGTGAGGCGAAGACTTTTGGAGTATGGCCTGTTATCAAGAAGGGCAGCAAAGAAGCCACTTCTCTCCAGGAAAAACATCAGGGACTGACTGATATTCTGCAAAAGGTACAGGTATTGGACTGCTGAGGACTGGGGTAAAGTCATTTTCTCTGATGAATCCCCTTTCCGATTGTTTGGGGCATCCGGAAAAAAGCTTGTCCGGAGAAGACAAGGTGAGCGCTACCATCAGTCCTGTGTCATGCCAATAGTAAAGCATCCTGAGACCATTCATGTGTGGGGTTGTTTCTCAGCCAAGGGAGTGGGCTCACTCACAATTTTGCCTTAAGAACAGCCATGAATAAAGAATGGTATCAACACATCCTCCGAGAGCAACTTCTACCAACCATCCAGGAACAGTTTGGTGATGAACAATGTCTTATCCAACATGATGGAGCACCTTGCCATAAGGCAAAAGTGATAACTAAGTGGCTTGGGGAAAAAACATTGATATTTTGGGTCCATGGCCAGGAAACTCACCAGACCTTAACCCCATTGAGAACTTGTGGTCAATCCTCAAAATGCGGGTGGACAAACAAAAACCCATAAATTCTGACAAACTCCAAGCATTGATTATGCAAGAATGGGCTGCCATCAGTCAGGAAGTGGCCCAGAAGTTAATTGACAGCATGCCTGGGCGGATTGCAGAGGTCTTGAAAAAGAAGGGTCAACACAGCAAATATTGACTATTTTTATCAACATTATGTAATTGTCAATAAAAGCCTTTGACACTTATGAAATGCTTGTAATTATACTTCAGTATTCCATAGTAACATCTGACAAAAATATCTAAAGACACTGAAGCAGCAAACTTTGTGAAAATTAATATTTGTGTCATTCTCAAAACTTTTGGCCACGACTGTATTGGAGTGGCCATCACAAAGCCCTGGCCATCAGTCCTATAGAAAATGTGTGTGCAGAACCTAAAAAGCGTGTGCGAGCAAGGAGGCCTACATACCTGACTCAGTTTCACCAGCTCTGTCAGGAGGAATGGGCCAAAATTCACCCAACGTATTGTGGGAAGCTAGTGGAAGGCTACCCGAAACGTTTAACCCAAGTTAAACAATTTAAAGTCAATGCTATCAAATACTAATTGAGTGTATGTAAACTTCTGAATGTGAATGTGATGAAATAAATGAAAGCTGAAATAAATCATTCTCTCTACTAGTATTCTGACATTTCACATTCTTAAAATTAAGTGGTAATCCTAACTGACCAATTGTTTTTATTAGGATAAAATGTAAGGAATTGTGAAAAACTGAGTTTAAATGTATTTGGCTAAGGTGTATGTAAACTTCTGACTTCAACTGTCTATGTTTTGACCAAGACAGTTTACATTCTATGATAACGTCAAGTAATGTAATTTAGTCTCCTCAACTTTGTACCAAATACAATGCTCTTAGTTTTAGAGATGTTCAGGACCCGATTATTACTGGCCACCCATTCCAAAACAGACTACAACTAGGGTAGGGGGCCTCCGGATGAAAAGTGTGCCCAAAGTAAACTGCCTGCTACTCAGGCCCAGAAGCTAGGATATGCCTAATTAGTAGATTTGGATAGAAAACACAAAATAATGTCTGTGAGTACAACAGAACTGAAATGGTAGGCAAAAACCTGATAATTATGTTTTATGTTTGTAGTTTTCCATTGACTGCCTATACAGATTCCATTGACTTAGGACTCAAATTGCACTTCATATGGCTTCCACTAGATGCCAACAGACTTTTGAAATTGTTTCAGGCTTGTATTCTGAAAATTGAGGGACTAAGACCACTCTGAATGAGTGGACACCGCACTGTCCCAGAGGTTTTTCATGCGTGTGACCGAGAGCGCGCCTTTCTTTTACATTGAAAAATCTTTTGTCCGGTTGAAATATTATTGATTATTATGACTAAAAACAACCGGAGGATTGATTATAAACATTGTTTGACATGTTTCTACGAACTTTACTGATACTTTTCGGATTTTTTATCTGCCTGTTGTGACTGCCTTTGAGCCTGTGGAATACTGAACAAAACGTGCGAACAAAACTGAGGTTTTTGGATATAAAGAGGGACTTTAACGAACAAAACAAACATTTATTGAGTAAATGGGAGTATTGTGAGTGCAACCATGTGAAGATCATCAAAGGTAAGTGATTAATTGTATCGCTATTTCTGTCTTGTTTAACTCCTCTACTTGTGATGTCCTTGTGATACTGTAATTCTTGTTCTTTGTTGATATGAACCTGCAACCAGTCAAAATCTATTGAGCAGTCGGTACTGTTAATAAATGGAAAGCACAATGTTCAGGGCCATACAATTTGTCCATTGTACAGTATACAGCCTACAATGCACTGTACTACAGTATCCATTCTCAGACTTTCTCCTTCCCACCTTCTACAACCTGTGTGCTCTCTGAAATTGATTATATTGGTTGTGTCGCATCATTTGAAACAGGTTAAATCAATTTTGAGTGGTTGTGTTCAATCAATGACATACAGTGGGGCAAAAAAGTATTTAGTCAGCCACCAATTGTGCAAGTTCTCCCACTTAAAATTACGAGAGAGGCCTGTAATTTGTATCATAAGTTTTCTGTAAGTTTTCTGTAAGTCTTTCTGTAAGTCTTCACAAGGTTTTCACACACTGTTGCTGATATTTTGGCCCATTCCTCCATGCAGATCTCCTCTAGAGCAGTGATGTTTTGGGGCTGTTGCTGGGCACACGGACTTTCAACTCCCTCCAAAGATTTTCTATGGGGTTGAGATCTGGAGACTGGCTAGGCCACTCGAGGACATTGAAATGCTTCTTACGAAGCCACTCCTTCGTTGCCCGGGCGATGTGTTTGGGATCATTGTCATTCTGAAAGACCCAGCCACGTTTCATCTTCAATGCCCTTGCTGATGGAAGGAGGTTTTCACTCAAAATCTCACGATACATGGCCCCATTCATTCTTTCCTTTACACGGATCAGTAGTCCTGGTCCCTTTGCATAAAAACAGCCCCAAAGCATGATGTTTCCACCCCCATGCTTCAAAGTAGGTATGGTGTTCTTTGGATGCAACTCAGCATTCTTTGTCCTCCAAACACGACGAGTTGAGTTTTTACCAAAAGGTTCTATTTTGGTTTCATCTGACCATGTGACATTCTACTAATCTTCTTCTGGATCATCCAAATGCTCTCTAGCCAACTTCAGACATGCCTGGACATGTACTGGCTTAAGCAGGGGGACACGTCTGGCACTGCAGGATTTGAGTCCCTGCTGGCGTAGTGTGTTACTGATGGTAGGCTTTGTTACTTTGGTCTCAGCTCTCTGCAGGTCATTCACTAGGTCCCCCCGTGTGGTTCTGGGATTTTTGCTCACCGTTCTTGTGATCATTTTGACCCCACGGGGTGAGATCTTGCGTGGAGCCCCAGGTCGAGGGAGATTATCAGTGATCTTGTATGTCTTCCAATTCCTAATAATTGCTCCCCCAGTTGATTTCTTCAAACCAAGCTGCTTACCTTTTGCAGATTCAGTCTTCCCAGCCTGGTGCAGGTCTACAATTTTGTTTCTGGTTTCCTTTGACAGCTCTTTGGTCTTGGCCATTGTGGAGTTTGGAGTGTGACTGTTTGAGGTTGTGGACAGGTGTATTTTATACGGATAACAAGTTCAAACAGGTGCCATACAGGTAATGAGTGGAGGACAGAGGAGCCTCAATACAGAAGAAGTTACAGGTCTGTGAGAGCCAGAAATCTTGCTTGTTTGTAGGTGACCAAATACTTATTTTCCACCATCATTTGCAAATAAATTCATTAAAAATCCTACAATGTGATTTTCTGGATATTTTTTTCTCATTTTGTCTGTCATAGTTGAAGTGTACCTATGATGAAAATTACAGGCCTCTCATCTTTTTAAGTGGAAGAACTTGCACAATTGGTGGATGACTAAATACTTTTTTACCCAACTGTATGTTCTCTATTTGTATTTGATTGTGGCCATTTGTGTTTACCAGTATGGGTGACATGTGCATTCGAGTGCAGAATGTGTTTTGAGAATGAGAATGTGTTTAGAGTTTTGCTGAAAAGTCTAAGTGAGAACTGCAAATGGTGTTTTACCATGTGAAATGGTTTAAGGTATTGACAACAGACTGCATAATTAGCTCAATGAGTCCAGGCAACTGAGAACTTAGTTCAGCCAATGGGTTTTAGTGTTTTAGCAATTGAGAAAAACTGTAATGTCAGTGGCAGGTCACTGGTAAAAATAGAAAAGAGTAGAGGCTGCCCTGCGGTACACCACATTTTACATGTTTGACATTAGAGAATATTACATTGAATAAAACCCTTTGAGTTATATTAGATAGATAGCTCTGAATCCACAATATGGCAGAGGTTGAAAGAATCTCAGAGAGAGAGAGAGAGAGAGAGAGAGGGGGGGGGAAGGAAGAGAGAGACAGGGAGGAAAAGAGGGAGAGGTAATGAAAGAGGGAGAGGGGGGAATAGATAATAGAGAGAGAACGAGAACAGCTATAACAACCAAAAGACATGTCTGTCTGTGAGTCTGTCTCTGTCTGTCTGTGAGTGGATATGTCTGTCAGTCTGTCAGTCTGTCAGTCTGTCAGTCTGTCAGTCTGTCAGTCTGTCAGTCTGTCTGTCCTGGGAGGGGAGTGAGAGAGCATAGAGAGTGAGAGAGAAAGAGAGAGAGAGAGAAAGGACAAAGAGGGTGAAGGGGATGAAAGAAGGGGGAGGGAGAGAGAAGAGAAGGAGGGGGGATAACTGAGGTAGAGAGTTAGAGAGATGGAGATAGAGAGAGGGGGAGGAGGGATTAGAGAAGAGAGTGTGAGAGAGAGAACTGAGAGAACAGAGAGAACAGATATAAAAACCGAAAGACATGTCTGCCTGTCTATCTGCTTGATATATGTCTGTCTGTCTTGTTTGTTTACACTTTGCAGCATTATTACTAACTTTTTTGCTTTGAATACAATGTATTGACTTATGCAGCATACCACATGTCACACCCTGATCTATTTCACCTGTCTTGTGCTTGTCTCCACCCCCCAGCAGGTGTCTCCCATTTTCCCCCATTATCCCCACATTTTCTGGTGGTCTGTTGCCAGTTCGTCTTGTCTTGTCAAGTCTTACCAGCGTGTTTTCCCGTTTTCCAGTATCTCTAGTTTCTCTTTTCTAGTCCTCCCAGTTTTGACCATTCTGCCTGCCCTGACCCTGAGCCTGCCTGTCGTCCTGTACCTGTCGGAATCTGACCTAGTTACGAATTACGAATCTCTGCCTGTCCTCAACCTGCCCTTTGCCTGCCCCGTGTTATAATAAATTATCTGAGAGCTGAACCATCCGCCTCCTGTGTCTGCATCTGGGTCATATCCTGAGTTGTGATAGTATGAACTGGCAATGACTGACCCAGCAGACTCAGACCAGCTCCACAACGCTGTCTCCATCCAAGGAGTTGCCATTGGTGGACACGAGGAAGTACTTCAAGATCTTATGGAAAGAACGCAGACCTTGGTGCAATGCCACGACCACGCTTTCATCACATTGCTGGAGCAATTCCATAGGTTATCTACTAAGCAGCAAGCCACAACTGTAATCCCCCCGACTGTCAGTTACCCCTCTACCAACAGCACTTCTCCCCAATATACCCCGGCTTCCCGAGAACCCCGCTTACCTCCTCCGGAGCACTACGCTGGAGATCCAGCCGGATGTATCTCTCCTAATGTTCTCTCATCTTTGAGCTGCAGCCCTCTTCGTTTCCCTCGGTTCGCTCAAGGAAAGCGTACATGATAATGCTGATATCTGGGAGGGCTCTCACCTGGGCAGTGGTGGTGTGGGAGCAACAATCCACCGTTTGTGGCGGAGGTTAGAAAGGTGTTTGATTCTCCGTTGTCCAGGAGAGAGGCTACTCATCAGCTACTGCAACTGAGTCAAGACTCCCGTAGACTACGAAGTAGATTTTCACACTTTGGCCACCGAGAGTGCCTGTAACCCGGAAGCTCTGTTCAACACGTTCATGCATGGATTATTAGAGGTGATTAAAGACGTGCTTTCAGCCGGGGAGCTTCCCATGGATCTCAACTCGCTCATAGCATTGACCATACGGATTGATGGGTGGCTACAGGAACGTAGGAGGGAGAGGAGATCTGCTCCTGGTCACACTCGCTCATCCACAGCACCCACCTCGCCTCCAAGGAATCCCGGAAGATCCCGGGAGAAGCCGATGTCACCCGCGATCCCTCGGAAATCACAGAGGGCTCTCGACTCACTTCCTCTGTAGCCCATACAACTGGGCACGGCCAGACCTCCTCCTGCTGAATGCTTAACGAGAAGTTCCCCAAGAACACAGTGGCCTACATCATTCTTAAATGGAAGAAGTTTGGAACCACCAAGACTCTTCCTAGAGATGGCTGCCCAGCCTAACAGTAATCGGGGGAGAAGGGCCTTGGTCAGGGAGGTGACCAAGAACCCAATGTTAGCTCTGAGAGAGCTCCAGAGTTCCTCTGTGGAGATGGGAGAACCTTCCAGAAGGACAAACATCTCTGCAGCACTCCACCTTTCAGGCCTTTATAGTACAGTGGCCAGACGGAAGCCACTAATCAGGAAAAGGTACATAACAGCCCACTTGGAGTATGCCACAAGGCACCTTAAAGACTCTCAGAACATGAGAAGCAAGATTATCTAGTCTGTTAAAACCAAGACTGAACTCTGTGGCCTGAATGCCAAGCTTCACGTCTGGAGGAAACCTGGCACCATCCCTACGGTGAATTATGGAGGTGGCAGCATCTTGTTGTGGGGATGTTTTTCATTGGCAGGGACTGGGAGGTTCATCAGGATTGGGGGAAAGAAGAACGGAGCAAAGTACATAGAGATAGAGATACATGTTGAAAACCTACTCTAGAGCTCTCAGGACCTCAGAGTGGGGCGATAGTTCACCTTCCAACAGGACTGTGATATTTCAGTTTTTATTTTGAACAAAATCGCAAAAAATATACAGTAATTCACCAGTAACAACTATTTAATTGACATTGACAGGGATTGGCAATATTGATGACACAGTAACTTTCAACACCATCAACTTGTTTTGACGTCATTGCCGTCACACAGGAGACAGAGGAGATGCATTACATGGCTCCTCAAGAGAGGAGTATATAACAGGAGAAACTTACCAGGAACAACTGCATAGAAGCAGAGAACCGCTGTCAAAATCTTCCAATACATGTCACCTTTTAATGCTACCGCTACCTGGAAACACCTACAAATGAGTAGAGAACAAATTGAAGAGTTGGAAGCAAATGATCAAATAAAATATTACAGGACCAGACAATTAAAGGGACGATTTGTGGAATTTGATCAATGAAATAACCAGCCAATATTGTATTTTAAATGTAGTTTAAAAAAAAATGTGTTATCGATGTTGGTAATTTAACAATCTAGGTGATTTGAAAGTTAAAAATCAATCAACACATGCATCGGCAGTCAGAAGTGTTCATATGCTTGACTGCCTATAGTCAAACCAAAGAGCAGACCAACTCTCATGCATTCAGGTGTGTGAGAAGAGACTATTAATGTTCAATCAAAGAACAGATATCATGACATCCATCACTCACCTTTAGAAATATAACTATGTTTACCACGAAGAGGAGTCCTGTTACTTTCTTTCCACAATAGAATGATAATGAATTGACTGATTTCCAGATGTAGAACTATCTGCCTCGCAGCCAAATGACAACTACCTTGGGAGTGTAGATGTGGGAGCATTTAAGGAGAGGAAGTCATTGGGTTATGACATAAGCACTCCCATCACTTCATCATTCCTAAAACCTGAATGGCCAAACAACATTTTTATGCAGAGTTTATCAACAAACTGGCAAAACAACGCGGAAACACTGGTGAAGAAGAAAGGACATGTCATTTGATTAATTAAAGGTCTAGACATCTGTGTGACATCAGACACCAGAAAGAGTAGCTGATTATCAGAAGCATTCCCTAACACATTTCTCCGCCCAAAATTTCGGTAAAACATTTAGGGATGGGGCTGGAGAAATGTAAGTAGTCTGAAATTCATAAACAGAGCAGGATCCCATCCATGAAATCGACATTTGTGTTTTAACCATGTTCTGAGGCTATACGTTGTTTGTTAACATTTACTTTGTTTACAAACATTGGAGTAAAACAAGCTTATATTTTGTGTTCTGATTGAGTACGACAGTGGAAGTATGCTCATGAGGCATTTATATGTTATGTTCTTCAAGAATCAATGGGGATACAGTGAATTCGGAAAGTATTCAAACCCTTAGACTTTTTCCACATGTTCTTATATCACAGCCTAATTCTAAAATTAATTACATTTGAAAAAATGAAATATCACATTTACATAATTATTCAGACCCTTTACTCAGTACTTTGTTTGGCGGAGATTACAGCCTTGAGACATCTTGGGTATGACGCTACAAGCCTGGCACACCTGTATTTGGGGAGGTCCCATATCCCATTCTTCTCTGCAGACCATCTCAAGGTCTGTCAGGTTGGTTGGGGCGTGTCACTGCACAGCTATTCTCAGGTCTCTCCAGAGATGTTCGATCAGGTTCAAGTCTGGGCTCTGGCTGAGCCACTCAAGGACAATCAGAGACTTGTCCCAAAGCCACTCCTGCATTGTCTTGGCTGTGTGCTTAAACTTGTTGTCTTTTTCGAATATGAACCTTCACCCCAGTGTGAGGTCCTGAGTGCTCTTGAGCAGGTTCTCATCAAGAATCTCTCTGTACTTGGCTAAGTTAATCTTTCCCTCAGTCCTGACTAGTCTCCCAGTCACTGCCCCTGAAAAACATCCCCACAGCATGATGCTGCCACCACCATGCGTCACCGTAGGGATGGTGCCAGGTTTCCTCCAGACGTGACGCTTGGTATTCAGGCCAGAGAGTTCAATCTTGGATACATCAGATCAGAGAACTTTGTTTCTCATGGTCTGAGATTCCTTTAAGTGCCTTTTTGAAAACTCCAAGCTGGAGGTCATGTGCTTTTTAATGAGGAGAAGCTAGCGTCTGGCCACTCTACCATAAAGGCCTGATTGGTGGAGTGCTGCAGAGACGGTTGTACTTATGGAAGGTTCTCCCATCTCCACAGAAGAACTCTGGAACCCTGTCAGAGTAACCATCGGGTTCTCGGTCACCTCCCTGACCAAGGCCCTTCTCCCCCGATTGCTCAGTTTAGGCCGACGGCAAGGTCTAGGAAGAGTCTCGGTGATTCCAAACTTCTATTTAAGAATGATGGAGGCCACTGTCTTCTTGTGGACCTTCAATGTTGCAGACATTTTTTTGTACCACTTACCAGATCTTTGCCTTGATACAATCCCGTCTCTGAGCTGTATTGACAATTCATTGCCTTGGTTTTTGCTCTGACATGCACTGTCAACTTATAGTTGAAGTCGGAAGTTCACATACACCCATTAAAAGTCGTTTCTCAACCACTCCACAAATTTCTTGTTAACTTCTCTAGGGTAGGTGAGACGCTAACGTCCCACCAGGCCAACATCCGGTGAAACTGCAGAGAGCTAACGTTTTAATTACACCATTCGTTGTATTAAACATTCTTGTAAATACTGTATATCTTACATCATTTAAAAGATGAACGTCTTATTAATCCAGCCGCTGTGTCAGATTTCAAAAAGGTTTACTGCAAAAGCAAACATGAGATTTTCTGAGGACGGCGCCCCACACACACAAGTATTACGAGCATTTTCCAACCAATCATTAGCGTCACGAAAATCAGAAATAACAATAAAATAAATCACTTACCATTGAAGATCTTCCTCTGGTGGCAATGCCAAGTGTCCTAACTACACAGTGAATGTTCGTTTTGTTTGATAAAATCAAACACGAAACATTTGTAACCCGGTTGCGTCGTGATTTCCGTCTCATTCAACTTTGGACGAAGCGTTCGTGGTAATTACACACACTAAACAAACTTCTATCCAGTCATGGTTGATTTCATTGCAATCCTCTGGTTGTTACTAACACAACCATCCATGAGGGTTATTTTCCCAGGAAGTATTGACCAAAACAAAACGATTTGAAGACACCAATCAATGACCTCAATGGTAGGACCGGTCTATCGTTGATTGACTGTATTTTGGCCCAATGACCACTGATCATCTTGAAATCTAGCTTGGAAGATAGCCAATGAGTTGAGGTAAACGGCAATATGCAATGGTTATACGTTCGAAGACCAGCCTTTGTTGTAAACTCTGGCGTAAAAGAGGTTCATTCGCCATTGCAAATCCTACTTGATGGAGCCACGAGTGTTCCGCATAGCAGTACATATTCAATAGCATTTTCAACAAGTTTATATATTTAAATTATGGCGAATAAATTGGGAAAAGCTAAAACAAAGTCTAGGTATACAGATTTAACCCAAATTATAGAGGAAATTGATCGAGACAGCGAGACCGAGTTTCTTCAAGAAGATGAATTTTTCAGCGAAGCTAGTTTTGACTCCCAGGCGGAAGAAATGTTTCTGCATGGCGAGGATGCCATGCTGGATTGGTCAATTGTAATGCTAATGTCAATGTTTGAAATGAATAAGAAATATTATTCATTTGAGATTATTTTTTAGATTTTCTTATTTTATTTGCAATATCTAAAAATATCATCTGTAATGAAATGTGTAAAGTACACATTGGCAATACTGTGTGTGTGTGTGATATATTTTTTTAATTTATTTTACACTTACATGGAATGGAACAGCACTTCACCAGTGATTATGTTCCCTGTACTCTATATATATATATATGTTTATTTTACGTGTTAATACAGGGTTCATACATGAAAGCATTGTTACTGATTTTTTAAATCTTTCACAGTGGCAGTGATTCTGATTATGAGCCGCCAATGTCTAGGTGTCCATCTCCCTCTGAAGCTGGTTCATCCAGCCAGACCCCCGCTGTCTCCGGCTCCACATCTCCCCGGCCATCTAGAGTTGTGAAGTCAGTGACAAAGAAGAGGAGGTGGGGGAGAGAGAAACCTGCAGACAGAGAGCCAGAGGGTTGTTGGCACTCTGTGTTAGAAGATGATGTGGAACCAAATCCACCAGTTTTTAGACCCAAAAGGCAGCCAGGAGCTCCACTAGACATGACTCCAAAGTACAGCCCCCTTCAACTTTTTCAACTGTTTTTCACCTCGTCAGTTGTTGATTCCCTGATGGTGAACACCAATAAGTATGGGGCTAAGAGGCAGGCAGGAAAGAAAGAGGCATGGAAGACCATTTCCATGTCAGACCCTTTCTGCTACTTTTCAACGGTCATTTACTTGGGGCTGGTAAAGTTGAAAACTCTAAGGGACTACTGGAAAACATCAGCTCTCTATCACCTGCCTTTCCCCATGACTGTCATGTCTTGTAAAAGGTTTCTGACTATCTCACGGGCGCTTCACAACAGTGACCCAGAAGTTGATGGGGAGAATGACAAGAAGAGAGGCACACCAAGGTTTGATAGGCTCTGTAAAATAAAACCTCTCTACCCCAGCATCGTTGATGCCTGCAAGACTTATTTTCAGCCCGCCCAGAACCTGTTCATCGATGAGAGGATGGTAGCCTCAAAGGCCAGAATCAGCCTCAAACAATACATGCGTAACAAACCAACCAAATGGGGCTACAAGCTATTTGTTTTGGCTGATTCTGTGTGTGCCTACACTTGCAATTTTTTTGTTTATGAGGGGAAAAACTGTTTTGCTACCGGTAATGGACTGAGTTATGATTCCGTTATGGAGTTATTGCATTTTCAACTGCTGGGGAAGGGCTACAAACTTTTTGTGGACAACTTCTACACAAGTCCTACCCTGTTTGCAGAGCTGAGGAAGAGGGAGGTGTGGGCTTGTGGCACCATTTTTACCAACAGGGAGGGATTTCCAAAGACCAAGGTGAACGACATGCCTAAGCGGGCTGAGTGGGGTACCATGCCATGGATCCGTGAAGATGGCCTGCTGTTTGTGAAGTTGATGGACACCAGAGAGGTGGTCATGTGCTCCAGTATCCACAAGTCCTTCAGTGGAGATCACGTCGTCAGGCGTGTGAAGGACAGTGCCGGGGCATAGACCACAAAAAAATGTCCCCATTCCAGCTGCTGTGAAGGACTTACAACAAGAGCATGTTCTTGTGAAGAACAACAATGTTCTTCACAAGACCATGAAATGGTACAAAACATGTTTCTATCATTTCATTGACATTGCTGTGGTGAATTCCTTCATTCTCAAGAAGGAAATGGCCAAAGAGCTGTGGACAGCCCCTCATCTCACAGCTAGCCTTCAGGGAGCTGCTCATTCAGGAGCTTGCTAGCTATAGCAAGTCCACTGCAGCACCTTCTGCTCCAACCAGTGGTGTTCACCTGCCCAGATTAATCTCTGCAGGCATGAATGTGCCTCAGGGCAAAAAGGGCACAGTAGGGAGACGTCGTTGTGCCCTTTGTCACAGGAAATGCCCCATCACCTGCACCACCTGTTCATTAAGCCTCTGCTTTACAGCAGAAAGAGACTGCTATGGGCCATCGCACCAGCAGCACAATATTGTGTAGAGGACTGAGGGACTTTACAACATTGTAAATAGAAAATGTGTAAATAGTTACCCTTGTTATATGTTTGTTTATTATTATTTAATTATTTAATTATATTTTTCATGTATATATTTTTTTTGGGGGGGGTACATTTGGGTACATTTGTGTGGGACACCTGGGTGACTTCATGCTCAATGTCATGTAGCTTGCTCATTTTTGAAGTTATCTGTCTAAAACTTTGCTCAGCTATTTTTGCCATCTTATGTTCTTCATTCAAATCATCCACAGCATCCTATATGTATGTTTGGATGTTCTTGGCCATTTGAAAGATGATGCAGCAACAATAAAAAACAGATAACGTATGTTTATTCCTTGTATTTTATTCTACCAGATCTATTGTGTTATATTCTCCTACATTCAATTCACAGTTCCACACAATTCCGTGTTTCTTTTCAAATGATACCAAGAATATGCATATCCTTGCTTCTGGGCCTGAGCTACAGGCAGTTAGATTAGGGAATGTCTTTAGGCGGAAATTGAGAAGAAGGGGTGGGGGGGGTATACCCCAAAGAAGTTAACAAACCATATTTTTGGCAAGTTGGTTAGGACATCTACTTTGTGCATGACACAAGTAATTTTTTCAAAAATTGATTACAAACAGAACATTTCACTTATAATTAACTGTATCACAATTCCTGTGTGTCAGAAGTTTACGTACACTAAGGTGACTGTGCCTTTAAACAGCTTGAAAAATTCCAGACAATAATATCATGGCTTTACAAGCTTCTGATAGGCTAATTGACATAATTTGAGTCAATTGGATGTGTAGCTGTGGATGTATTTCAAGGCCTACCTTCAAACTCAGTGCCTCTTTGATTGACATCCTGGGAAAATCAAAAGAAATCAGCCAAGACCTCAGAAAGAAAATTGTAGACCTCCACAAGTCTGGTTCATCCATGGGAGCAATTTCCAAATGCCTTAACGTACCACGTTCATCTGTACAAACTATAGTACGCAAGTATAAACACCATGGGACCACGCACCCGTCATACCGCTCAGGAAGGAGACATGTTCTGTCTCCTAGTGATGAACGTACTTTGTTCTAGAAAAGTGCAAATCAATCCAAGAACAACAGCAAAGGACCTTGTGAGGATGCTGGAGAAAACAGGTACAAAAGTATCTATATCCACAGTAAAACAAGTCCTATGTCGATATAACCTGAAAGGTCGCTCAGCAAGGAAGATGCCACTGCTACAAACCGCCATAAAAAAGCCAGACGACAGTTTGCAAATGCACATGGGGACAAAGATTGTACTTTAGGAGAAATGTCCTCTGGTCTGATGAAACAAAAATAGAATTGTTTGGCCATAATGACCATTGTTATGTTTGGAGGAAAAAGGGGGAGCTTAAAAGCCAAAGAACACCATACCATCAGTGAAGCACGGGGGTGGCAGCATCATGTTGTGGGGTTGCTTTGCTGCACGAGGGACTGGCACACTTCAAAAATAGATGGCATCATTATGTGGATATATTGAAGCAACATATCAGTCAGTCAGGAAGTTAAAGCTTGGTCGCAAATGGGTTTCCAAATGGACAATGACCCCAAAGCATACTTCCAAAGTTGTTGCAAAACGGCTTAAGGACAACGAAGTTAAGGTATTGGAGAAGCCATCACAAAGCCCTGACCTCAATACCATAGAACATTTGTGGGCAGGACTGAAAAATTGTGTGCGAGCTAGGAAACCTTCAAACCTGACTCAGTTACTGATTTGGGAAGCTTGTGGAAGGCTACCCGGAACATTTGACCCAAGTTAAACAATTTAAAGGCAATGCTACCAAATACTAATTGAGTGTATGTAAACTCCTGACCCACTGGGAATGTGAAGAAAGAAAATAAAAGCTGAAATAATTAATTCTCTCCTATTATTCTTACATTTCACATTCTTAAAATAAAGTGGTGATCCTAACTGACATAAAACAGATCATTTTTACTTGGATTAAATGTCAGGAATTTTGAAAAACTGAGTTTAAGTGTATTTGGCTAAGGTGTACGTAAACTTCCGACTCATATATTATTGGATAGGCTGTCTTTTACATATTCACAGCTAAAGAATTGCAGTTTTCCACCCCCAAAAAATAAAAAGAGAGAACAGTTGAAGAAAAAATGTATGGGAAGCATTAGTGCTCTAGCATCAGAGACTCTCTGCTCCTGGTGAAGGCATCCTTCTGGCAGCAAAGTTGGATGGTAGAGGCAGAATTGATGATGGTAATGGTTGTGGTGATTACAGAGTTCCATGCCAGTAATACTTTAGTAAATGTATTAAGCACAGTACTGGTTTCCCCCCCCCCCATGACTTGCAGGAAAGCTACAGGAAATATTTATCTCATGAACACTGCTTTCTTATCGACTGAAACCGATCCGTTCCTCATTCTTATGGGCACAGAGTTGTTTTCAAGTCGTTGTTTTCACTGTCGGTAAGTCTCACAGGAAACAATAAGCACTTGTCTAGGAATATACAGTACCAGTATGGTGGCAAAATTGCAAGATTATGTTATAATACTTTTATTGCATCAAATGGTTGTTTTATTTCAACAGGGACACTCAAAGACATTCAGAGACTTGTCCCGAAGCCACTCCTGCTTTGTCTTAGCTGTGTGCGTGTCTGAGTTCCTGAGTGATCTGGAGCAGGTTTTCATCAAGGATCACTCTGTACTTTGCTACATTCTTCTTTGCCTCAGTCCTGACTGACCAGTCCCTGCATCTGAAAAACATCCCACAGCATGACACTGAATGGTGCCAGGTTTCCTCCAGAAGTGAAACTTGGCATTCAGGCAAAAGAGCTCAATCTTGGTTTCATCAGACCAGATTATCTTGTTTTTTAAGGTCTGAGAGTCTTTAGGTGCCTTTTGGAAAACTACAAGTTGGCTGTCATGTGTCTTTTAATGAGGAGTGGCTTCCGTCTGGCCGCTCTACCATAAAGGCCTGATTGGTTGAGTGCTGCAGAGATGGTTGTCCTTCTGGAAGGTTCTCCCATCTCCACAGAGAACTCAGAGGAAGTCTTGGTGGTTCCAAACTTCTTCCATTTAAGAATGACATAGGCCACTGTATTCTTGGGGACCAGACATTTTTTGGTACATTTCCCCAGAACTTTGCCACAACACAATCCTGTCTCGGAGCTCTACGGACATTTCCTTCCCCCGCATGCCTTGGTTTTTGCTCTGACATGCACTGTCAACTGTGGGACCGTATATAAACAATTTTGTGCCTTTCCAAATCATGTCCTATCAATTGAAATTACCACAGGTGGACTCCGATCAAGTTGTAGAAACACCTCAAGGATGATCAATGGAAGCAGGATGCAACTGAGCTACATTTCTAGTCTCATAGCAAAGGGTCTGAATACTTATGTAATTAAGGTACTCTAAAAACCTTTTTTTCGCTTCGTGTAGATTGCTGAGGAAAAAATCATATTTAATCCATTTTAGAATTATACTTTCCGAAGGCACTGTATGTCATAAAAAGAACAGGTGTCACTCCTAGTCACTCCTAGTTGCTCAATGGTACAGTAGGCCTAGATGTGTAAGTTACAATATGGGAACCTTTTAATATGTTCTTAATGCCAGTAATAGTTAGTCTTGCTGACAACTAACTTGAAATCTTCCTAACCTGAGAGTCTGGAAAGGCTCGATTATGTTGTAGGCAAGGTGTGTTGATAATGAATGGGGCCGTGCTGTTTCAGTGATGGTCTTCTCTGTGTCTTTCTCACTCAAACACCCACACACACAAGCACTGCCCGATTCCAATACAACTGTTAGATTTTCAATACAACAAAATGTCTCAACCCCCCAGATAAAAATTGAAGCTTATGCCTTCTTCTGCACAAATACTGCTCCTGTCCAGACCAGTGTGTCCCAGCTCTCTTTCTCTGTGTACCACGTGAGTTGCATCAGCCATGGTAAGTAATAGCGCCAATGACAACAAAAATATCCCCCGTTCATTCTCTTCTCTCTCCCTCCGTTCACCCCCCACCACTCCACCCTTCCCCCTCTCCATTGCTCTCTCCCCTCTACCCCTTCTATCTCTCACCCTCCTTCCCCTCCAGCACTTTTCATTTCTCTCCCCCTCTCGCTCCTCTCTCCCTGTCCCTCTATCACCCTCCCCTCTCTCTCTCCCCTTCCCTCACTCTCCCTCTTTCTCTCTCTCCCTCCTCCTCCTCCATCTCCCTCCTTATTTCTGTGCCTCCCACTCCTTTCATCTCTCGCTATCCCTCTCCCTCCTCTCTCTCACCCTACACTTTATACACAGACAAACAAACAGACACAGACAGACATTTTCAAGTCAATCTAAAAAAAACGAATCTTCAGAATTAATTCAAGAATTCATAACAAGGCTCTTAGTTTCTAGAACTGCACGACCATTTTGTCCAATGGAGGTCAAAGTACTTTCAAATTTACGATACCTGGTCCCCCCCCGGTCACAAATATGTAACATTTGAGAAGATTACATATTTTTCACCATTTGAAGCCGTCCCTATGATCCCCAGCTGCAATATGTATTTTTTGGGGCGACACGAACAAAAAAATAGCTCTGTCATTCTCATTGAAAGCAAGTCTTAGAAGCGGTAGATCTGTTCTATGCGCGTTATTTCTATGCTTCCTGTTCTTAAGTTTAGTTTTTGCTTCTTTAACTTTTTACACCAGCTTTAAACAGATGTAAATACAATATGTTTGACTATGGAAAATGCACTGCTCAAAAAAATTAAGGGAACACTAAAATAACACATCCTAGATCTGAATTAATTAAATATTCTATTGAATACGTTTTTCTTTACATAGCTGAATCCGCTGACAACAAAATCACACAAAAATTATCAATGGAAATCAAACTTGTCAACCCATGGAGGTCTGGATTTGGAGTCACACTCAAAATTAAAGTGGAAAACCACACTACAGGCTGATCCAACTCTGATGTAATGTCCTTAAAACAAGTAAAAATGAGGCTCAGTAGTGTGTGTGGCCTCCACGTGCCTTTATGACCTCCCAACAATGCCTGGGCATGCTCCTGATGAGGTGGCGGATGGTCTCCTGAGGGATCTCCTCCCAGACCTGGACTAAAGCATCCGCCAACTCCTGGACAGTCTGTGGTGCAATGTGGCGTTGGTGGATGGAGCGAGACATTATGTCCCAGATGTGCTCAATTGAATTCAGGTCTGGGGAACGGGCGGCCAGTCCATAGCATCAATGCCTTCCTCTTGCAGGAACTGCTGACACACTCCAGCCACATGAGGTCTAGCATTGTCTTGCATTAGGAGGTACCCAGGGCCAACCGCACCAGCATGTGGTCTCACAAGGGGTCTGAGGATCTCATCTCGGTACCTAATGGCAGTCAGGCTACCTCTGGCGAGCACATGGAGGGCTGTGTGGCCCCCCAAAGAAATGCCACCCCACACCATGACTGACCCACCGCCAAACCGGTCATGCTGGAGGATGTTGCAGGCAGCAGTATGTTCTCCACGGTGTCTCCAGACTCTGTCATGTCTGTCACGTGCTCAGTGTGAACCTGCTTTCATCTGTGAAGAGCACAGGGCGCCAGTGGCGAATTTGCCAATCTTGGTGTTCTCTGGCAAGTGCCAAACGTCCTGCACGGTGTTGGGCTGTAAGCACAACCCCCACCTGTGGACGTTGGGCCCTCATACTACCCACAGGGAGTCTGTTTCTGACCATTTGAGCAGACACATGCACATTTGTGGCCTGCTGGAGGTCATTTTGCAGGGCTCTGGCAGTGCTCCTCCTGCTCCTCCTTGCACAAAGGCGGAGGTAGCGGTCCTGCTGCTGGGTTGTTGCCCTCCTACGGCCTTCTCCACGTCTCCTGATGTACTGGCCTGTCTCCTGGTAGCGCCTCCATGCTCTGGACACTACGCTGACAGACACAGCAAACCTTCTTGCCACAGCTCGCATTGATGTGCCATCCTGGATGAGATGCACTACCTGAGCTACTTGTGTGGGTTGTACACTCCGTCTCATGTTACCACTAGAGTGAAAGCACCGCCAACATTCAAAAGTGACCAAAACATCAGCCAGGAAGCATAGGAATGGAGGATCGGTCTGTGGTCACCCCCTGCAGAACCACTCCTTTATTGGGGGTGTCTTGCTAATTGCCTATAATTTCCACCTGTTGTCTATTCCATTTGCACAACAGCATGTGAAATGTATTGTCAATCAGTGTTGCTTCCTAAGTGGACAGTTTGATTTCACAGAAGTGTGATGGACTTGGAGTTACATTGTGTTGTTCAAGTGTTCCCTTTATTTTTTTTGAGCAGTGTATATTTAACAGTGGTTTAGATGGCACAATGATTCTCTACACTAAACTTGCTTGTTTTGTCACATAAACAGGAAGCTGAACCTCCAAACAGGGCATCCCTATAGGGTCACGATTGGATGTGTGCCAGGATGGATAGCTAGTCAACGGGGGATCACAATAAACAGGGGTGATATGGTTTTTTGAGGGCTGTATGTAATGCTTTTCTATGGAGGAATGCCTTGTTGTCTGTGGGACCAAGTTTTCACTGTGAAGAGTTCATTTCCCATGTTCAGATTTAGGCTTGCGTTCATCGGGAGAGTCTGCTGAACGATCCCATGCATGTTTTGTTTCTAGCCTCAACCATTCTGCCGATGTCATTCAAAAGCACATTAGACTCTAGGTCGGGCTTCAAGTGTATCCTACCTACCTGCCATGTAGTGGGTGGAGGGGCACGTTAATTGTTAATTAGGTTAACACAGATTCTAAGCCATGCCGAAGCCGGGGTGGGGGGGTTTCTTCTAAGCTATTTGGAATTGTTTTAAAAAGGTCATTCCAAAGATCATTTGAATTTTAAGACCCCTTGGCATATAACAAAAAAATACATACATTTTTTTATTAAAAATGATTTGGGGCCTTTGGGGCTATTAGTCTTGGTCTTTTTGTAAATGTGTATAATTTTAGGGAACTACCACATGTGCCAATCTCATTGAACATCAAGTTATTAGAGATACACATCGTTTTTTCACTCACCTTGCGTCATTTGTGTAATGGTCATGTTGGTTGAAAAGTGTCATTTTTTGGGATGTGAGCACTCAGTTTGTTTGTTTGACCTGAGGAAGTTCCGTTTCAGTTCAAAATGTTGTCAATAAAGTGGTGAATTGGGAGCTTTGACAGTGTGCGGGCCTTCTTGTTCTTTACTGCTATTAGCCCATACAAACGCGTTGGATAACAGATTTACTACAAGGAACGACAGATAGGCCCAAAAATGATCTAACGGAAGTGTCTGTCATATATCTGGAAGCATGAGAAACATCAGTAAAAATTTTAAATTAACCTCTTAAATTTTTGGCACTAAACAGTCTCCATATACAGTGCATTCGGAAAGTATTCAGATGCCTAGAGTTTTTCCACATTTTGATAAATCACAGCATTATTCTACATTTGATTAAATGTAATGTTTTCCTCGTCAACCTACACACAATACCTCAAAATGACAAAGCGAAAAAACAATTTTTTGGAAACTTTTGTAAATGTATAAACAGAAAAAACTGAAAATCCTTATTTACCTATGGATTCAGACCCTTTGCTATGAGACTCGAAATGTAGCTCAGGTGCATCTAGTTTCCATTGATGTTGAGATGTTTATATCACTTGATTGGAGTCCACTTCTGGTAAATTCAATTGATAGGACTTGATTTGGAAAGGCACACACCTGTCAGTATATGGTAACACAGTTGACTGTGCATGTCAGAGCAAAAACCAAGCCATGAGGTGGAAGGAATTGTCTGTAGATCTCCTAGACAGGATTGTGTTGAGGCACCTATCAAAAAATGTCTGCAGCACTGAAGTAACCCAAGAACACAGTGGTCTCCATCATTCTTAAATGGAAGAAGTTTGGAACCACCAAGACTCTTTCTAGACCTGGCCATCCGGCCAAACTGAGCAATCCGGGGAGAAGGGCCTTGGTCAGGGGGGTGACCAAGAACCCAATGGTCAGTCTGACAGAGCTCCAGAGTTCCTCTGTGGAGATGGGAGAACATTTCAGGTTTGACAACCATCTCTGCAGCACACCACCAATCAGGTCTTTATGGTAGAGTGGCCAGATGGATGCCACTCTTCACTAAAAGGCACAAGACAGCACACTTAGAGTTTGCCAAAAGGCACCTAAAGATTTCTCAGACCATGAGAAACAAGATTCTCTGGTCTGATGAAACCAGGATTTAACTCTTTGGCCTGAATGTCACGTATCCCTACGGTGAAGCATGACAGTGATAGCATTATGCTGTGGGACTGTTTACCAGGGTCTGGGACTGGGAGACTAGTTAGGAGCGAGGGAAAGATGAACAGAGTAAAGTACAGAGAGTTCATTGCTGAAAACCTGCTCCAGAGCGCCGTTATTCCCTTTCCAACAGGACAACAACCCTAAGCACAAAGCCAAGACAATGCAGGAGTGGCTTATAGACAAGTCTCTGAATGTCCTTGAGTGGCCTAGACAGATCCTGGACTTGAACCCTATCGAACATCTCTGGAGAGATCTGAAAATAGCTGTGCAGCGACAGTCCCCATCCAACCTGACAGAGCTTGAGAGGATCTGCAGAGAAGAATGGGAGAAACTCCCCCAAAACAGGTTTGACAAGCTTGTAGCGTCATACCCAAGAAGACTCGAGGCAATAATCATTGCCAAAGGAGTAAATGGACTGAATACTTACTTAAATGTAATATTATTATTATTATTTTTTTTTTAAATAAATTCACAAAAAAATAGAAAAAAACTATTTAATCCATTTTAGAATAAGGCTGTTAGGTAACACAACTGGAAAAAGTCAAGGGGTTTGAATACTTTCCGAATGCATTGTTGTTTTATAAAAGTAGAGACAGAGATAGTAAATGTTACATCATACACTGCGTCATACACTGGAACAATGGGAAAGAAATTCCGCTTTGAAAGTTGATAAACTTGTATCCCCACTTTTAAATTGACCATGAATGTTTTGGTACACATACTGGAGAGCTCCTCTTCAACACCTATTCAGCATCGTTCACACCCTCTTAAGCTTTAGCCCATCCCATCTCTTTAAGGATTCACATGTGAGGACGTGTTAAACAGAGAGAGTAAGGTAGTGTTGTAAACAACCAAAGATTTCAAGACTAAAAGTGGTGAAAGTAGTAGCCTACAATGAGGAACAACTCCAGGTATAAATACACTATATCTAGTCTGTGGCCTATATCCTAATCTGACTTTGGTGCAGTTCATGTTGTTCTTCACATTATCGTCTCTGGTAAACACAGACTATATCAAATAAATGTGTGTTTTATTTGTCACATGCAAATAATACAGAAGGTGTGAAATGGTTTAGTAGCAATATAAAAACTCTAAAGTGTCAAGATAAAAATATTTTGTAAATATTTTTTAATTATTAGATGATGCTTACTCAGACACAATTTAATAAATGTATGGGTCATATGAAAGAAATGGGTCATGTGAAAGAAATGCTATAACCAACCCAGAAGTAATTACCCAGAATACATTTTTCAAACAATTGTTTACAGACAGATTATTTCACTTAAAAATCACTGTATCACAAATCCAGTGGGTCAGTGGTTTACATACACAAAGTTGACTGTGCCTTTAAACAGCTTGGGGGAAAAAACGGATGTCATGGCTTTAGAAGCTTCTGATAGTATAATTGACATAATTTGTGTCAATTGGAGGTGTACCTGTGGATGTATTTCATTGCCTACCTTAAAATGCAGCGCCTCTATGCTTGACATCATGGGAAAATCAAAAGAAATCAGCCAAGACCTCAGAAAAAAAATTGTAGACCTCCACAAGTCTGGTTCATCCTTGGAACAATTGCCAAATGCCTGAAGGTACCACGTTCATCTGTACAAATAATAGTATGCAAGTATAAACACCATTGGACCACGCAGCCGTCATACCGCTCAGGAAGGATATGTGTTCTGACTCCAAGAGATGAACGTACTTTGGTGTGAAAAGTGCAAATCAATCCCAGAACAACAGCAAAGGACCTTGTGAATATGCTGGAGGAAACAGGTATGAAATTATCTATATCTACACAGTAAAATGAGTCCTATATCAACTTAACCTGAATGGCCAAGGAAGGAAGGAAGAAGCCAGTGCTCCAAAACCGCCATAAAAAAGCCAGACTACGGTATGCAACTGAAAATGGGGACAAAGATTGTACTTTTTGGCTAAATGTCCTCTGGTCTGATGAAACAAAAATAGAACTGTTTGGCCATAATGACCATCGTTATGTTTGGAGGAAAAAGGTGGGAGGCTTGCAATGGCCTTGAGATAGAAGCTGTTTTTCTGTCTCTTAGTCCCTGCTTTGATGCACCTGTACTGACCTCGCCTTCTGGATGATAGCGGGGTGAACAGGCAGTGGCTCGTGTGATTGTTGTCCTTGATGATCTTTTTGGCCTTCCTGTGACATCGGGTGGTGTGGGTGTCCTGGAGGGCAGGTAGTTTGCCCCCGGTGATGCGTTGTGCAGACCTCACTAGGCAGTGAAACAACCCGACAGGATGCTCTCGATTGTGCATCTGTAAAAGTTTGTGAGGGTTTTTAGGTGACAAGCCAAATTTCTTCAGCCTGCTGAGGATCAAGAGGCGCTGTTGCGCCTTCGTCACTACGCTGTCTGTGTGGGTGGACCATTTCAGTTTGTCCGTGATGTGTACGCCGAGGAACTTAAAACTTTCCACCTTATCCACTACTGTCCCGTCGATGTGGATAAGGGGGTGCTCCCCCTGCTGTTTCCTGAAGGCCACAATCATCTCCTTTGTTTTGTTGATTGTGAGGTTATTTTCCTGACGCCACACTCCGAGGGCCCTCACCTCCTCCCTGTAGGCCGTCTTGTCGATATTGGTAATCAAGCCTACCACTATAGTATTGTCTAGTTAAATCATGTCCAATCAATTGAATATACCACAGGTGGACTCCCATCAAGTTGTAGAAACATCTCTACAATGATCAATGGAAACGGGATGCAACTGACCTCAATTTTAAGTCTCATAGCAAAAGGTCTAAATACTTATGTAAATAAGGCATTCCAGTTCTTTATTTTTATTAAATTATTACTACAAACCTGTTTTCTCTTTGCCATTAAGGGGTATTGTGTGTATTTTTCAATTTTAGAATAAGGCTATAATGTAACAAAATGTGGGAAAAGTCAAGGGGTTTGACTACTTTCCGAATGCACTATGTCATTTTCTTAATTCATCTAGTGACTAACCCATCTATGACAGCATAGTGTTGAATTATTATGCTAGCTAGTCTTGGGTGCTAGCCTGGTAGAATTGACAGAAAAGACAGATGGGGTGAAAGTAACACAATTTAAACTGATGATCTAGAATAAAACAATGTTTAAGCACAGGCCATTGTCTTCTCTAGTTCATAATGCATTTACTGTAACGGTTTTCTAGGTGTGAAGGAGAGTCGGACCAAAATGCAGCGTGTAGATTGCGATCCATGTTTAATGAACAAACGTAACACGAATCTAAATACAAACACTACAAACAATAAACGTAACGAACGAAACGAAAACCGAAACAGCCTATACTTGTGTAAACTAACAAAAACAGGAACAAGGACACTAAGGACAATCACCCACGACAAACTCAAAGAATATGGCTGCCTAAATATGGTTCCCAATCAGAGACAACGATAAACACCTGCCTCTGATTGAGAACCACTTCAGACAGCCATAGACTTAACTAGAACACCCCACTAGCTACAATCCCAATACATACACACCACATACAAAAACCCATGCCACACCCTGGCCTGACCAAATAAATAAAGATAAACACAAAATACTTCGACCAGGGCGTGACATTTACAATGTTAGGAAAATATCAACAAGTGACTGAATGTTTGAAAATGATATATATGACATCATTAGACTTATGCCTTAATTGACATAATATATCTTTTTTTTTATTTAACCTTTTTTTCTAACTTGGCAACTCAGTTAAGAACAAATGCTTATTTACAATGACTGCCTAACCCAGCCAAACCCTAACCCGGACGATGTTGGGCCAATTGCGCACCACCCTATGGACTTATGGACAATCACGGCCGGTTGTGATGCAGCCTGGAATTGAACAAGGGTCTGTAGGGACACCTCTAGCACTGAGATGCAGTGGATTAGACCGCTGTGCCACTCGGAAGCCCTTCTCAAATAAGCTTTCATCAGCAGGTTATTGGTTAAAAATATATATCTTTATCATTAAGGGTGTCAATAACCTTATGGCAAGCCAAGGAAATGTGAACAGCATGATGAGTTTCCTGTTTGTGAAGAGAATAAAGCAGTTTATTCTATCAAAACTTGAGGAGTGCACATAAGGACAGCTGGAGTGCACCTAATTGGTAGGGCTAAGCATGAAGAGTAATTGAAAATGGTGAAAAACATCTCCTACTACATTCCCATTAAAGTGACATGAGAAAATAATGGTTAATATATCTATATCCATATCTAATATCTATTTAGTCATCCATAATTGCACAACATTGCATGTTGACGCGTGGTTAATTTCCATAATATTCCATAGCATTCACGAGTTATTAAAATCAACACAAACATGACATTATGGCTGATAGAACATTTGCTGAAAGAAACTAGCATTACAAACCAGAAACATGGAGATTAGACAGATATTGTGCATTTCTCTGCAGCTGTTACTTCCGTCCAAGGATATGTTACTCCCGCCCCGCTGACAGGTGCAAAAGTAACAATACAGTAAATATGTTTATTGTAAATTTAATTTCAACTAATTTACGCCAAAAATGAAATTACAGTTACTAATGGTAGAGGACATATGGTATATAAATAGTTTGTCATCAAATAAGGTGTCTCTAGCTTTATCGCTTCAGGAAAAAGACAAGTGTCATTTTCGTCGCGGTTCTTCCCTATCCTAGCTCCGTGTATGAAACAATTATGCTATGATATACCTAAAGTGTTGGTAGCGATACTGTATGTTGTGAGTTGGTGCTTTTTGTGTGACTGGAGAACGCACCTAAATATAGATATGGGTGTGAGTGTCCATCACTACTGGCGGTATGTGCTGAGATTAAGACAAGCCTTCAGACAAATAGACTGACTGTTTATTAACCGCTCTTACGCAATTCGGACAACAATTGTTTCATTAATTTTAACCACTTGGGAAACTATGAGCTGATGTCAATACAACACATTCTGTTGAGGCAAATATTTTTTTCAGTGAGGGATGAGTAAGGGGTTTTACTTTCTGTAATAAGATAACATAATATTCATATAGGCCTACTTATTGTTTAACTTATGTGTAAGTAAGTGAATATAAAAATCCCTCACTAAATATTAGGTTACAGTACACCTGGACTCACAGCCTTACTGGGTGTCACCTCGATCAAATCAAATCAAATTACATTTATATAGCCCTTCTTACATCAGCTGACATCTCAAAGTGCTGTACAGAAACCCAGCCTAAAACCCCCCAAAACAGCAAGCAATGCAGGTGTAGATGCACAGTGGCTAGGAAAAACTCCCTAGAAAAGGCCAAAACCTAGGAAGAAACCTAGAGAGGAACCAGGCTATGAGGGGTGTCCAGTTCTCTTCTGGCTGTGCAGGGTGGAGATTATAACAGAACGTGGCCAAGATATTCAAATGTTGAGAAATTACCAGCATGGTCAAATAATAATAATCACAGTAGTTGTCGAGGGTGCAACAAGTCAGCACCTCAGGAGTAAGTGTCAGTTGGCTTTTCATAGCCGATCATTGAAAGTATCTCTACCGCTCCTGCTGTCTCTAGAGAGTTGAAAAAAGCAGGCCTTGGACAGGTAGCACGTCCGATGAACAGGTCAGGGTTCCATAGCCGCAGGCAGAACAGTTGAAACTGGAGCAGCAGCACGGCCAGGTGGACTGGGGACAGCAAGGAGTCATCATGCCAGATAGTCCTGAGGCATGGTCCAAGGGCTCAGGTCCTCCGAGAGAGAGAGAGAGAGAGAGAGAGAGAGAGAGAGAGAGAGAGAGAGAGAGAGAGAGAGAGAGAGAGAGAGAGAGAGAGAGAGAGAGAGAGAGAGAGAGAGAGAGAGAGAGAGAGAGAGAGAGAGAGAGAGAGAGAGAGAGAGAGAGAGAGAGAGAGAGAGAGAGAGAGAGAGAGAGAGAGAGAGAGAGAGAGAGAGAGAGAGAGAGAGAGAGAATTAGAGAGAGCATACTTACATTCACACAGAACCCCGGATAAGACAGGAGAAATACTCCAGATATAACAGACTGACCCTAGCCCCTTGACACATACACTACTCCAGCATAAATACTGGAGGCTGAGACAGGAGGGGTCAGGAGACACTGTGGCCCCATCCGATGATACCCCCGGACGGGGCCAAACAGGCAGGATATAACCCCACCCACTTTGCAAAAACACAGTCCCCAACCACTAGAGGAATATCTTCAACCACCTACTTACCATCCTGAGACAAGGCCGAGTATGGCCCACAAAGGGGGGGGGGCGCCAACCCAGACAGGAAGACCACGTCAGTGACTCAACCCACTCAAGTAACGCACCCCTCCTAGGGACGGCATGGAAGAGCACCAGTAAGCCAGTGACTCAGCCCCTGTAATAGGGTTAGAGGCAGAGAATCCCAGTGGAGAGAGAAGAGCTGTCCAGGCAGAGACAGTAAGGGCGATGAACAGGTTGTCTGCTCTAATTAGTTCTCTGCTGCCCTCTGTTAGAGCAGAAATGCCCTAACAGAGTCTCACAATAGTCCAGCTTTGTCGTTGTTTAATTTAGACTGTGGAATTCAGATCAGATTTCCTAATGATTTTGACTAGGCTACTTACGTTCTATCATTACAATAATTTCATGACATACACTACCGGTCAAAAGTCTTAAAACATCTGAATTTTTACTATTTACTACCTTGTAGAATAATAGTGAAGATATCAAAACTATGAAAAAACAAATACGGAATCATGTAGTAACCAAAAAAGGGTTAAACAAATCAATAGCCACCTTTTGGTTTGATGACAGCTTTGCACACTCTTGGCATTCTCTCAAGCAGCTTCATGAGGTAGTCAACTGGAATGCATTTCAATATACAGGTGTGCCTTGTTAAAAGTTATTTTGTGGTATTTCTTTCCTACTTAATTCGTTTGAGCCAATCAGTTGTGTTGTGACATGGTAGGGGAGATACAGTAGGTAGCCCTATTTGGTAAAAGACTAAGTCCATATTATGGCAAGAACAGCTCAAATAAACAAAGAGAGATGACAGTCCAGAATGTGCAAAGCTGACATCAAGGCAAAAGGTGGCTATTTGAAGAATCTCAAAATCTCAAATATATTTGGATTTGTTTAACACTTTTTTGGTTACTACATGTTTCCACATATGATATTTCATAGTTTTGATGTCTTCACTATTATTCTACTATGTAGAAATATTAATTAAAAAATAAAGAAAAACCCTTAAATGAGTAGGTGTGTCTAAACTTGATTCGTACTGTATATTTTTACAAATGTTTGAAGTTTTCTTCCACTTCAACATTACAGAGTATTTTATTTGGATTGCTGACCAAATAATGACAATTAAATTGATTTTAATCCCACCTTGTAACATAACAAAATGTGGAAAAAGTCAAGGGGTGTGAACACTTTCTGAAGGCACTGTATGTTATATATCATAGCCTGAGTAGCTACTTAAAATGCCTGTATCATGCTTATGTTTGTAATAGCCTACTGGCACAACAGACAAAGATGTTTGTTGTTCAACATGTCAACGTTTACAGAGTAAACCAGATAAAGACGTCTTTCTCGTGGTGGCGAGAAAGAAAATGTGCATTGAATTGTTGGTTGTTTAGCTATTGGGAAGGGTCCAGCATTAAATGCCAATCTGCATTTGAATTGATTCACTAGAGACATATCTTTTACGCTTTGCCTGAGCCTGTCAAGCCTGTCCATCATATGCTTTCAGAATGGCACTCGCTTTATTCATATTCTGCTTCTCTGGGACAGAGGGCCCTGACTGAAACGATCTGCCATTGTTCTATTAAGCTAATTGTTTTAAGATGATCATACCAAGGATAATTTAGTTATTTGATTTTGAATTGTACGACCCCCTTAGGTATACATTTTATTTTATTTTTATGAAACATCGAATTTGGCTTGTCGTGGCTGAATCAGAATTAGTTAGGTAACATAGATAAATAAGATGTTTTATCTTATTTTTGGACTATACTGTTGGCAGTTGCAGTTGTCTCTTCTCCAGGGCTTAGTCACTTGGGGCCCAGAAAGGGGAGAGGTCAGGCTTGTCTTCATATGTCAATGTATCTGTTAGACCATGTGATGCTATGAAGAATATCAGAAGGGGAGGAGGACAGAATGGAGGCTTGTCTTCTTATGGGAATGTGTCTGTAACTATTGTATGTCCCCTCTGACGTTGCCCTTATCTTGATTTAGTTTAATGACCTAAGAGGCTCACTGTCTTTTCAGATCTTGTCCAGGAGGGGGTGTATTTGAGATGGGTGTATCTAGAATTTACATTTGATATATGCCATTGGATGAGGTATAGTTTTGGTCCTAAGTGGTACTAAGAACGAGTTAGAACCTTGTCTAAGAGAGCAAACTGAACAATAATTTATAGGTAATGCTGTCTGGCTATGGGACATTTCTCTCTTAAGTAATGTCTTCCTTTTTAATGTTCCTAAGATCTGTGTTATTCCTCATGTGAGTTGAGAGGGGTGTGTGTTGGCTATAAATGATACTAAGAATTGTTTTGTAAGCACTCTCAGACAATTCATTTATAGACACTGAATTGATCGGAGAGTCACAGGGCTATGGTGAAGCTCATATAATTAAAGATGGACTTTATAATATAACTCGGACTTGTGTGTGGTTTGCTCTCTCAATGTTTAGTAATACAGGAAATGAACAGATTCATAAACGGAAAAAGCGTTAGTCCCCCCAAAAAATCTAAAATATATATTTTTCAGTTGTCTGTTCTATATCTAAATCAAATCAAATCAAATGCATTTATATAGCCCTTCTTACGACAGCTGAAATCTCAAAGTGCTGTACAGAAACCCAACCTAAAACCCCAAACAACAAGCAATGCAGGTGTAGAAGCACGGTGACTAGGAAAAACTCCCTAGAAAAGGCCAAAACCTAGAGAGGAACCAGGCTATGAGGGGAGGCCAGTCCTCTTCTGGCTGTGCCGGGTGGAGATTATAACAGAACATGGCCAAGATGTTCAAATGTTCATAAATGACCAGCATGGTCAAATAATAATAATCACAGTAGTTGTCGAGGGTGCAACAAGTTAGCACCTCAGGAGTAAATGTCAGTTGGCTTTTCATAGCCGATCATTGAGAGTATCTCTATCTCCTGCTATCTCTAGAGAGTTGAAAACAGCAGGCCTGGGACATGTAGCACGTCCGGTGAACAGGTCAGGGTTCCATAGCCGCAGGCAGAACAGTTGAAACTGGAGTAGCAGCACGGCCAGGTGGACTGGGGACAGCAAGGAGTCATCATGCCAGGTAGTCCTGAGGCATGGTCCTAGGGCTCAGGTCCTCCGAGAGAGAGAAAGAAAGAAAGAGAGAAAGAGAGAATTAGAGAGTGCATACTTATATTCACACAGGACACCGGATAAGACAGGAGAAATACTCCAGATATAACAGACTGACCCTAGCCCCCCGACACATAAACTACTCCAGCATAAATACTGGAGGCTGAGACAGGAGGGGTCAGGAGACACTTTGGTGATGATACCCCCCATTGATACCCCCGGACAGGGCCAAACAAGCATTATATAACCCCACCCACTTTGCCAAAGCACAGCCCCCACACCACTAGAGGGATATCTTCAACCACCAACTTACCATCCTGAGACAAGGCCGAGAATAGCCCACAAAGATCTCTGCCACAGCACCCAAGGGGGAAGCCAACCCAGACAGGAAGATCACATCAGTGACTCAACCCACTCAAGTGACGCACCCCTCCTAGGGACGGCATGGAAGAGCACCAGTAAGCCAGTGACTCGGTCCCTGTAATAGGGTTAGAGGCAGAGAATTGCAGTGGAGAGAGGGGAACAGGCCAGGCAGAGACCGAAGCGTACTGGTATTAATGTACGGCAGGACCAAATCGGAAAGATAGGTAGGAGCAAGCCCAAAGCCAATGCTTTGTAGGTTAGCAGTAAAACCCTGAAATCAGCCCTTGCCTTAACAGGAAGCCAGTGTAGGGAGGCTAGCACTGGAGTAATATGATCAAATTTTGGGGTTCTAGTCAGGATTTCAGGATTCTAGCAGCCGTATTTAGCACTAACTGAAGTTGATTTAGTGCTTTATCCAGGTAGCCGGAAAGTAGAGCATTGCAGATCTCTAACCTAGAAGTGAAAAAAGCTAGGATTAATTTTTCTGAATCATTTTTGGACAGAAAGTTTCTGATTTTTGCAATGTTACGTAGATGGAAAAAATCTGTCCTTGAACCAGTCTTGATTTGTTCGTCAAAAGAGAGATCAGGGTCCAGAGTAACGCAGAGGTCCTTCATATCTGAGAGATACTGTATAAGAAATATCATGAAACAATGTTTTTCTTTTTTTAACACATATTTATCAACCTTTATAGGCACTGAACCTCTCTCTTCCATATATACTGTCATAAATGTTTTTATCTGGTACCAGGCTACCTTCAGACGAGTCTTGTGTGGGTTGTGGGTGTCCTAAAACCACTGAGATGTGTTTGTGAGGGACTCACCTTTCCATAGAGGGGTCACATCATTGTGTAGGCCAAACCGTTCAGACACTACATACGTTTTTGTGAGAAGACAGATTTTCGGGATGTCTCATGGTCTGATAAACATCTCTGCCACCTTTCATCACAGATGTGGAAGGCCGATATCGCCAGTTGCGGTGGGTTGAGAGGCAGCCCATGCAGATATCTCTATATTAAAAATATGGATTTTTATGGGATTCTTTTTATGGTGCTAATTCGATTTTTGCGGGGAAACAGAAATTGACTAAAGGCCGCCGAAATTGACTCAAGATTGTTTAAGGTGTGAGGCAGGAGTTTGCTTATCGTTTGTTCATTTCTGTGCAAGATGATTTTCTCACAATCAAGTTTTTTTTTTCAGGGTGTTTTTTGTCAAGCAGTTGAGTAATTCTTGAGTAGTTAGCATTTTTTAGATAAAGCATTCATTTGTGAATTACTATCCCCTTTTCCCCCTTTCAGTAGCAGCAGATAGTATATCTTTTAGAGCGCTGGACCAAAAACCGAACGGTCAAATGATATTCCCATGAGCAAGGCAATTAACCCTAATTTGCATCAGGGGCACTGTACTACTATGGATGACCATGTAAAATAACACATTTCCCTGCACCAATCTTGTGTATGTGACAATAAAACATGTATTTTTTTACACTATTTACAGTATTGTAGGTATGTTTGCTTTGCCCTGGATAGTTACTCATCAGCCAGATCTAGGATCAGCATTTACTCCCAAACAGTGGTGTAAAGTACTTAAGTAAAAATACTTTTAAGTACAACTTAAGTTGTTTTTTGGGGTATCTGTACTCAACTTTACTATTGATATTTTTGGCAATTTCTACTTTTACTTCACTACATTCCTAAAGAAATTATGTACATTTTACTGCTTACATTTTTCCTGACAGCCAAAAGTACTTGTTATTTTTTTAATGCTAATCAGGACAGGAAAATGGTCCAAATCCCATACTAAATAACATCACTGGTCATCCTACTGCCTCTGATCTGGTGGACTCACAGACTAACAAAACACAAATGCTTTGTTTATAAATCATCTCAGAGTGTTGGAGTGTGTCACTGGCTATCTGTAAATTAAATAAACATTTACTTAAAATAAGGAATATGAAAAAATGTATACTTTTACTTTTTATGCACACAGTGCATTCGTAAAGTTTTCAGACCCCTTGACTTTTTGTTACGTTACAGCCTTATTCTAAAATGGATTTTTTGTTAAATCCTCATCAACCAACATACAATACCCCATAACGACAGAGTGAAAAGCGTTTTTTTTTAATGTTAGCAAATTAAAATGATTATAAAAACAGAAATGCCTTCTTTACATAGTTATACAGACCCTTTGATATGAGACTTGAAATTGAGCTCAGGTGCATCCTGTTGTCAAGGGTGTGTGTACTGGTGGCGAAGTCAGGTGCAGGAGAGCAGAGTGTTGTGAACAGGCGTACACTTTATTCAGGCTGAAGTGAACAACCACACGGACGCAAACTGGGTCAAAACCTTCAGCAAAAAGGCAAAAGTACAAAGTGCGAAAAACACTCACCAAAGCTGATGTACCAAATGAACATACAACTTGCACAAACACGGAACATGGAAACATAGCCTGGCGCATCACAATAACCACATAAAAATAAACAATTTCACACAAAGACATGGAGGGGAACACAGTAATAAATACATGCAGTGTGATTAGGAAATGTAAACCAGGTGTGCAGGGAACAAGACAAAACAAATGGAACAATGAAAAATGGAGCAGTGATGGCTGGAAAGCCGGTGATGCCGACCGCCGAAAGCCGCCCAAACAAGGAGAGGAGCCAACTTCAGCGGAAGTCGTGACACCTGTTTCCATCGGTAATCCTTGAGATGTTTCTAAAACTAGATTGGAATCCACCTGTGGTAAATTCAATTGATTGGACATGATTTGAAAGTCAAAAAACTGTCTATATAAGGTCCCACATTTCTCAGAGCAAAAACCAAGCCATGAAGTTGAAGGAATTGTCTGCAGAGCTCCGAGACAGGATTGTGTTGAAGCACAGATCTGGGGAAGGGTACCAAAACATGTCTGCAGCATTGAAGGTCCCCAAGAACACAGTGGCCTCCATAATTCTTAAATGGAACACGTTTGGAACCACCAAGACTCTTCAAAGAGCTGGCCGCCCGGCCAAACTGAGCAATCGAGGGAGAAGGGCCTTGGACAGGGAGGTGACCAAGAACCCGCTGGTCACTCTGAGAGAGCTCCAGAGTTCCTCTGTGGAGATGGGAGAACCTTCACAAATGACAACCATCTCTGAAGCACCAATCAGGCTTCTTGACAGCCCGCTTGGAGTTTGCCAAAAGGCACCTACAGGACTCTCAGACCATGAGAAACAAGATTCTCTGGTCTGATGAGACCAAGATTGAACACTTTGGCATGAATGCCAAGCGTCACATCTGGAGGTAACCTGGCACCATCACTATGGTGAATCATGGTGGTGACAGCATCACGCTTTGGGGATGTTTTTCAGCGGCAGGGAATGGGAGACTAGTCAGAATCAATGGAAAGATGAACAGAGCAAAGTACAGAGAGATCCTTGATAAAAACATGCTCCACAGTGCTCAGGACCTCAGACTGGGGTGAAGGTTCACCTTCAAACAGGAAAACAACCCTAAGCACACAGCCAAGACAACGCAGGAGTGGCTTCCGGACAAGTCTCTGAATATCCTTGAGTGGCCCAGACAGAGCCCAGACTTGAACCCTAACGAACATCTCTGGAGAGACCTGAAAATAGCTATGCAGCGATGCTCTACATCCAATCTGACAAAGCTTAAGAGGATCTGCAGAAAAGACTGGGATAAACTCTCCAAATACGCCACCAAAGGTGCTTCAACAAGTACTGAGTATAGGGTCTGAACACTTACGTAAATGTAAAAATAAAATAAAATATCATCCTTTTTAGAATAAGGCTGTAACGTAACAACATTTTGAAAAAGTCCGAATGCACTGTAACTTAGCAATTACATTTACTTTTGATACATAAGTATATTTAAAACTAATTTGTTTTAGGATTGTACTCAAGCAGTATTTTACTGTGTGACTTTCAACTTTTACTTTTCTATTATTGTTCTTCAAATCTTTACTTTTTGTCAAGTATGACAATTGCGTACTTTTTCCTTCACTGCTCCCCAAATCCTAAAGGTATGTTTAATAGTGGGTGAAATGCAAGACTGGCCATTTCAGTAGCCATTGCTTCCAGAGTAAACCTCAATCTGCTGATTACTCAGCATGAAAGTCCCAGACTGATGGTACAGGTGTAGTCAATTCCACCACCTCACCCTTTAACGTGTTAAGGGTACAGGTTCCCCAAGGGGTACCCCCCCCCCTCAACTGAAACAGTGGCGCACAGAATGCAAAAAATATTCTTAGAAATATTTAACCTCCACACATTAACAAGTCCAATAGCTCAAATGAAAGATAAACACCTTGTTCATCTAGCCAGCAAGTCAGATTTCTAAAATGTTTTACGGTGAAAACATAGCACATATTTATGTCAAACCACCACCAAAGACACAGCTAATTTGAATAGCCACGTTGAACAAAATATGCAATCAACAAACGCAGGATTAAAAGAAAAATAATTCACTAACCTTTTGAAAATCTTCATCAGATGACAGTAATAGGACATGTTACACAGTACATTTATGTTTTTTTCAATAATATGCTATTTATATCCATAAATCTCTGTTTACAATGACACCATGTTCAAAAAATGCTACTCAAATGTCCTGAGAAATGATGATAGCTCCACCAGATAACGTCAGCTAACAAGCAATACACATCATAAACTTTGACTAAATATACATGTTCTACATATAGTTAGAAAGATACACTGCTTCTTAATGCAACCGCTGTGTTACATTTATTTTTAACATTACAGAATTCGTTCACTTGGCAATAATATGAGACGGCGCTCATACATTAGCAATATGACTCCGCTATGTTGGAGTCCACAGAAACACAAAATGACCACATAAATATTCCCTTACCTTTGATGTTCTTCGATCAGAAGTCGTGCAAGGAGTCATACTTACCAAAAACTGCGTTTGGCTTTCAAGTCTGTGTCTGTGGGTTAACAAACGCGGCAAATTCCGGCTGAAATGCAGCCAAAATTCTAGGGATTGCACATCAAAAATTCAAAATTACATATTATATGTTGACTAAACTGGTCAAACTAAGTGCAGAATCAAGCTTTAGGATGTTCTAGACGTGCAAAACAATTCTCAGCTCGAACAGATAAACTGACATCGTTTGGTGAATCATGGAACAAAGAGAGCTCTGTGCCCGACGCGCGCAAGAGAGTACATGTATTTTCGCGTGACCTGAGAGTTTCATCCCGCCAAAGGGTGTAGGGAACGCGTGATTTTCACAATGAAGCGCCCCATTGAAAGGAGACATCGCGCTGAAGAGATATAAACTGTTCCCAGATCCGTAGCTGGTTGGGAAGGGTGGGGGCGATGACGTCAAAGTTGGCCCAAATTTCCTGATGACAAGAGAGAGTTTGGGAGAATGGCTGCCCTGAGAGTTCTGCTTTACATACAGACATAATTTGAATGGTTTTAGAAGCTTTAGAGTGTTTTCTATTCAATAATAATTATTATATGCATATATTAGCAATTTTGGACAGATTTTTTTTCTGTTTACTATGGGCACACAATTCCTCCAAAGGGGGCAGTATTCTGCCTAGCTCTAACTAGTTTTAAGATCAATAGACACATTCATCGAGATTCAAGGTGATGGAGGTTCTTGTTTCTTATCATTTGCCATCCAACATCCAACCTTGGATTCCTCTCCTGGCTTTCAGCTAAAAGGCAGGACAGGGCGGCAGGTAGCCTAGAGGTTAGAGCGTCTGTTGTTCTGCCCCTGAACGAGGCAGTTAACCCACTGTTCCACGGTAGGCTGCCATTGTGAATAAGAATTTGTTCTTAACTGACTTGCCTTGTTAAATAAAAATCAAATAATAATTCAAGTAATGCAGGGTTGGGCCTGGTCACATACCTGGAACAGGAACTCCATAGAATAATACAGTTGTTGTACATGGAAGTTGTGTTGGAGGGCCAGTAGAGGACACTCTTCTCTCTAAACTAAGGTTACCTCAATGGCACTGCCATGCAAAAAGTATTAGTCCTTATACCCTTTGCACTTCCAGACATACAGTGCCTTGCGAAAGTATTCGCCCCCCTTGAACTTTGCGACCTTTTGCCACATTTCATGCTTCAAACATAAAGATATAAAACTTTATTTTTTGTGAAGAATCAACAGCAAGTGGGACACAATCATGAAGTGGAACGACATTTATTGGATATTTCAAACTTTTTTAACAAATCAAAAACTGAAAAATTGGGCGTGCAAAATTATTCAGCCCCCTTAAGTTAATAATTTGTAGTGCCACCTTTTGCTGCGATTACAGCTGTAAGTCGCTTGGGGTATGTCTCTATCAGTTTTGCACATCGAGAGACTGACATTTTTCCCATTCCTCCTTGCAAAACAGCTCGAGCTCAGTGAGGTTGGATGGAGAGCATTTGTGAACAGCAGTTTTCAGTTCTTTCCACAGATTCTCGATTGGATTCAGGTCTGGACTTTGACTTGGCCATTCTAACACCTGGATATGTTTATTTTTGAACCATTCCATTGTAGATTTTGCTTTATGTTTTGGGTCATTGTCTTGTTGGAAGACAAATCTCCGTCCCAGTCTCAGGTCTTTTGCAGACTCCATCAGGTTTTCTTCCAGAATGGTCCTGTATTTGGCTCCATCCATCTTCCCATCAATTTGAACCATCTTCCCTGTCCCTGCTGAAGAAAATCAGGCCCAAACCATGATGCTGCCACCACCATGTTTGACAGTGGGGATGGTGTGTTCAGGGTGATGAGCTGTGTTGCTTTTACGCCAAACATAACGTTTTGCATTGTTGCCAAAAGGTTCAATTTTGGTTTCATCTGACCAGAGCACCTTCTTCCACATGTTTGGTGTGTCTCCCAGGTGGCTTGTGGCAAACTTTAAACAACACTTTTTATGGATATCTTTAAGAAATGGCTTTCTTCTTGCCACTCTTCCATAAAGGCCAGATTTGTGCAATATACGACTGATTGTTGTCCTATGGACAGAGTCTCCCACCTCAGCTGTAGATCTCTGCAGTTCATCCAGAGTGATCATGGGCCTCTTGGCTGCATCTCTGATCAGTCTTCTCCTTGTATGAGCTGAAAGTTTAGAGGGACGGCCAGGTCTTGGTAGATTTGTAGTGGTCTGATACTCCTTCCATTTCAATATTATCGCTTGCACAGTGCTCCTTGGGATGTTTAAAGCGTGGGAAATCTTTTTGCATCCAAATCCGGCTTTAAACTTCTTCACAACAGTATCTCGGACTTGCCTGGTGTGTTCCTTGTTCTTCATGATGCTCTCTGCGCTTTTAACGGACCTCTGAGACTATCACAGTGCAGGTGCATTTATACGGAGACTTGATTACACACAGGTGGATTGTATTTATCATCATTAGTCATTTAGGTCAACATTGGATCATTCAGAGATCCTCACTGAACTTCTAGAGAGGGTTTGCTGCACTGAAAGTAAAGGGGCTGAATAATTTTGCACGCCCAATTTTTCAGTTTTTGATTTGTTAAAAAAGTTTGAAATATCCAATAAATGTCGTTCCACTTCATGATTGTGTCCCACTTGTTGTTGATTCTTCACAAAAAAATACAGTTTTATATCTTTATGTTTGAAGCCTGAAATGTGGCAAAAGGTCGCAAAGTTCAAGGGGGCCGAATACTTTCGCAAGGCACTGTATGGTATACGCTATACAGATAGGTCTAAGCAATATGACAACAAATTCATATTGAAAATCGGAGCTACTACCATATTGCACATATTGCACACATTCCGGAGTCCCAAACAACATTGCAATGACTATTTTTGTCATCCCCACCTTACAATTGGCACAAATACTGTAGTTCTCACCTCCCCACCGTGACAGTAAATTTGTTGCTACCATTCTGTGTCACGCCCTGGCCTTAGTATTTTGTGTTTTCTTTATTATTTTGGTCAGGCCAGGGTGTGACATGGGTGAACGAGTTTGTCTTGTCAAGGGGTTTTGTAGATTGATGGGGTTGTGTTTAGTATAGTAGTCTAGGTAAGTCTATGGTTGCCTAGAGTGGTTCTCAATCAGAGGCAGGTGGTTATCGTTGTCTCTGATTGGGAACCATATTTAGGCAGCCATATTCTTCAGGTATTTCGTGGGTGATTGTTCCTGTCTTTGTGTTTGTTGCACCAAATAGGGCTGTTTCGGTTTTTCACGTTTCTTGTTTTGTATATTGTTTGTATTTTTCATCTTTCATTAAAGATGTTTATGGATAACCACGCTGCATTTTGGTCCTCCTCTCTTTCACCAGAAGAAAACCGTAACAGAATCACCCACCACAACAGGACCAAGTGGCGTGGTGACAGGCAGCGGCAGCAGGAGCAGCGAAATCAAGATTTCTGGACTTGGGAGGAAATCTTGGACGGAAAAGGACCCTGGGCACAGCCAGGAGAATATCGCCGCCCCAAAGAAGAGCTGGAGGCGGCGAAAGCGGAGAGGCGCTGGTATGAGGAGGCAGCACGGCGGCGTGGAAGGAAGCCCGAGAGTCAGCCCCAAAAATTTCTTGGGGGTGGCACACAGGGAGTATGGCGAAAGCCAGGTAGGAGACCTGCGCCAACTTCCTGTGCTTACCGGGGTGCTGGAGAGACCGGGCAGGCACCGTGTTTTGCTGTGGAGCGCACGGTGTCCCCAGTGCGGGTGCATAGCCCGGTGTGGTACATACCACCAAGTGTCATGAGGCCGGCTCTACACATCTGGTCTCCAGTGCGTCTCCTTGGGCCGGCTTACATGGCACCAGCCTTGCGCACGGTGTCCCCGTTTCGCCTGCATAGCCCAGTACGGGCTATTCCACCTCGCCGCACTGGCAGGGCGACCGGGAACATTCAACCAGGTAAGGTTGGGCAGGTTCGGTGCTCAAGAGCTCCAGTGCGCCTGCACGGTCCAGTCTATCCAGTACCAACTCCACGCACCAGCCTTCCGGTGGCAGCTCCCCGTACCAGGCTTCCTGTGCGTGTCCTCGGCCCAGTACCACCAGAGCCAGCACCACGCATCAGGCCTAGAGTGCGCCTCGCCTGTCCAACGCTGCCAGAGCCTTCCTCCTCTCCAGCACTGCCGGAGTCTCCCGCCTGTCCAGCGCTGCCGGAGCCTTCCTCCTCGCCAGCGCTGTCAGAGTCTCCCGTATGTCATAAGCCGCCAGAGTCTCCCGTCTGTCATGAGCCACCAGAGTCTCCCGTCTGTCATGAGCCGCCAGAGTCTCCCGTCTTTCATGAGCCGCCAGAGTCTCCCGTCTGTCATGAGCCGCCAGAGTCTCCCGTCTGTCATGAGCCACCAGAGTCTCCCGTCTGTCATGAGCCGCCAGAGTCTCCCGTCTGTCATGAGCCGCCAGAGTCTCCAGTCTGTCAGGAGCCACCAGAGTCTCCCGTCTGTCATGAGCCGCCAGAGTCTCCCGTCTGCCATGAGCCGCCAGAGTCTCCCGTCTGTCATGAGCCGCCAGAGCCGCCAGTCAGCATGGAGCAGCCAGAGCCGCCAGTCAGCATGGAGCAGCCAGAGCCGCCAGTGAGCCAGGATCCGCCAGAGCCGCCAGTCAGCCAGGATCCGCCAGAGCCGCCAGTCAGCCAGGATCCGCCAGTCTGCCAGGATCCGCCAGAGCCGCCAGTCAGCCAGGATCCGCCAGTCTGCCAGGATCCGCCAGAGCCGCCAGTCAGCCAGGATCCGCCAGAGCCGCCAGTCAGCCAGGATCCGCCAGAGCCGCCAGTCAGCCAGGATCCTCCAGAGCCGCCAGTCAGCCAGGATCCGCCAGAGCCGCCAGTCAGCCAGAATCCGCCAGAGCCGCCAGTCAGCCAGGATCCGCCAGTCTGCCAGGATCCGCCAGAGCCGCCAGTCAGCCAGGATCCGCCAGTCTGCCAGGATCCGCCAGAGCCGCCAGTCAGCCAGGATCCGCCAGAGCCGCCAGTCAGCCAGGATCCTCCAGAGCCGCCAGTCAGCCAGGATCCGCCAGAGCCGCCATTCAGCCAGGATCCGCCATTCAGCCAGGATCCACCATTCAGCCAGGATTCGCCAGTCAGCCAGGATCTGCCAGAGCCGCCAGTCAGCCAGGATCTGCCAGAGCCATCAACCTGCCTGAGCTTCCTCTCAGTCCTGAGCTTCCTCTCAGTCCTGAGCTTCCTCTCAGTCTTGAGCTACCCCTCAGTCTTGAGCTACCCCTCAGTCCCGAGCTACCTCTCAGTCCCGAGCTACCTCAGTCCGAGCTGTCCCTCAGTCCGGAGCTGCCCCTCAGTCCAGTGGGGCCCTTGGTTAAGGTTAGTAGGCCAAGGTCGGTGACGAGGGTCGCCAATCTAAGAACGTGAAGTAAGCGGACTAAGACTCTTTTGGAGTGGGGTACACGTCCCCGCCAGAGCCGCCACCGTGGACAAACGCCCACCCAGAACCTACCCTATGGGTTTAGGGGTGCGGCCGGGAGTCCGCACCTTTGGGGGGGGGGGGTACTGTCACGCCCTGGCCTTAGTATTCTGTGTTTTCTTTATTATTGTGGTCAGGCCAGGGTGTGACATGGGTGATTATGTGTTTGTCTTGTCTAGGGGTTTTGTAGATTGATGGGGTTGTGTTTAGTATAGTATTCTAGGTAAGTCTATGGTTGCCTGGAGTGGTTCTCAATCAGAGGCAGGTGGTTATCGTTGTCTCTGATTGGGAACCATATTTAGGCAGCCATATTCTTTAGGTATTTCGTGGGTGATTGTTCCTGTCTTTGTGTTTGTTGCACCAGATAGGGCTGTTTCGGTTTCTCACGTTTCTTGTTTTGTATATTGTTTGTATTTTTCATCTTTCATTAAAGATGTTTATGGATAACCACGCTGCATTTTGGTCCTCCTCTCTTTTACCAGAAGAAAACCGTAACATTCTGGCCCAAAAAGGATGCCTTAGCATCACCATGGTGAGCGGTATAAATCGCTTTATTGAGAAAAGTGCAATGTTTATCTTAGTGCTATATTAAGTTAGTCATTTAAACTTCCCTACCACTGAGAGAGGAAGAATTTGATGATTGAGTATAAATCTTGATGCTGTTGTTGTTAAAACATCTCACAGATTAGTTGAATTCAGTTGTTTTCTTTTTTTGTAAAAAATTAAAATTCTCTGCCAGAGTGATAATGAACGAGATTAATATCATTTCTGTTGGCTATGATTGAATTGATGCTATGTTGAACAACCACAACATAACCTTGATTGATCGCTAACATAATTTAATGAGCTGAAAAACCTTATGGTTGACATCAGGTGAAATGTAGAGCTCATATTCAATTAATGTTTGATACAACTTGCTTGTGTGACTATGCATTGATCAGACAATTATTAGTGACTTCTTGTAGCTGCATGTTTAAGATCCTATTGGTGACATTTTTGTAGTGGAAAAGAATTGGGCAAAGTGCCAAAAAAATACTGTAAACTTGATCAAAATCGCCAAGGGTGTTTTAATTAGAAACCTTATTAACAATGCATTATAAGGAGGCAATTATTTAACTAATATACAGTTATACTGAACAACACATGAATAGCATCTTCATAGCACACATATCTTGAGGACAATATTCAGATTAAGTAAGGACTGATGCTGAAATAGAGAAGCAGGTACGGGGAGTCAAACATTTAATTGGAACAGACATGGAAACAAGACAGGAACAGCGTCAGCACACGGGGATATGACAATCAATGCTGAGTGGCAGGGGGGAAGAGCGGGAGCAGGTGTGACAGTACCCACCCCCCCTCCCCCACAGGTGCCACCTGGCATCCCACCTGGGCGAGTGTGATGGGCCGCTCTGAAGCACCAATCAGGTGCTGGACAACCTGGCTGGGAGTGAAATCCCGAAGAACCGGCAGAAGCGTGAGAGCCTGGCGAGCCGGCTAAGGGATAGGAGCCTGACGATCCAGCTGAGACATGAAGGCCTGTCGATCCCGATGATCCGGCGGAGGCTCAGCAGCCTGACGAGCCGGCTGGGCGTAAAAACCTGACTATCCGGCGGTTGCCTGACGTGGGATGGGCGCCTTCCGAGCCATCCGGGGCAAGAAACCTCTCGACGCTGAAATATAGGAGCAGGTACGGGGAGTCAAATATTTAATTGGAACACACATGGAAACAAGACAACAACAGCGTCAGCACACGGATATACAAGGACATATGACAATCAATGCTGAAGCTGGGAACAGAGCGGGGGAACAGACAGATATAGGGGAGGTATTGACAGAGGTGATTGAGTCCAGGTGAGTCCCATAATCGTTGATGTATGTGACAGGGGAAGGCAGTTATGCCTAGGGCCCTTGAGCGCCAGGTAGGAAGAGCAGGAGCAGGTGTGACAGATTAAATCACAGTGCCAGATTATAATTATGTTCATGGTAATTTTGGAGACTTTGTACAATTATTTTGCACTGCAAAAATGTTTCCTAGTGTCTTTTAAACTCTGAGTACATACATTGCATCGGAAATTAAGCTAACTTGTGGGGTAAGTTGAGCCAAAGGGGTTAGTTGAGCCAGCCTTGTTTCTAGGAAACCATACACAAAATGAATCATTTGCCCAAATATTAGGAAGAGGTCATCATTTCATGGAATCTATAAAGGAAGAAACCACATGGAAAAAGTGGTAAGCAAGACATCCAAAAAACTGATTTTCAATAAACAAATTGTGATGGAGGTTTCATGATGCTTGAATATAAACCAAAGTAGATCATTTTAAGATGGGTCTATACATCAGCTTCAATATGAGGTCCTAAACCTAGCATTCAAGCTAAACCTTGAAGCTGTGTCTGCTAATTTAGTCAAAATGTTTGCCATTGGATAATTTGAGCCAATGGCCATGAGTTGGCAGGTAGCCTAGTGGTTAGAGCGTTAGACTAGTAACCGAAAGGTTAAAAGATAGTATATAGTTGCGAAGAGTCCCTGTAATGCTAGATTCAGATCATTCAGGTGAGAAAAGAAATCACCCAGATAGGCCAGTCGTGTGAAAAACTCGTCATCATGCAAGCGGTCAGACAAATGAAAATGGTCAGTGAAGAAAATGTTAAGCTCCTCTCAATTTAAAAAAACATGTCAATACTTTGCCCGTTGATAACCTGCACACTTCTGTATGTTGTAAAAGCGTAACATGGTCGCTGCCCATATCATTGCATAGTGCAGAAAACACACAAGAGATCAGGGGCCTTGCATTAACAATGTTAACCCTTTTCACTGTTGTGTCCAAAACGTCTTTCAAGCTGTCAGGAATTCTGTTGAAGGCAAGAATCTCTCGGTGGATGCTGTAGTGTACCCAAGTGGCATCGGGAGCAACGGCTTTCACACGTGCTACCACTGTGGTTGCAAATCGGTTCAAATATGACACAACCAAGAACTTTGTGAAAATCAATGTAGACTTTTAATACAACAGTATCATAAGCCGGAGCGGTCCGCGGAACACACACACTTTTTCAGAGCCCTCGCTCTGAGTTATACACCTACCATATAAGTCCCTCCCATATGCAAATTAAGTTACATCCCAATCCGTACTTTCTGCCTGTTCAGCCCAATAACGCCCCCATCTGCTTTCCATTAGATCCTAATGGTGACAAGACCCTTGCTTTGACCCTTCACTCAGCTTACTGCGTTCTCCTGTTTGTGTGTTATCTAGGGTCAGCAGACTATGTGTCTCTTCTGTTTTTAGCATGCTCAGCTATACTAAAAATGCTATACATTCCTCTATGCTATAGGCTTGCTTTGTCCCTGCACTTAGCTCAATGTGTGTCTTTATCTTGGATCAGCAGACTGTGGGTCTCCCCTGTCATTCCTTCAGCGTCTTCATGTCCTAAGGATATGTGAGTCATGTCTATAATCCATCAGTTGGTCATTTGGCTGACCCCCTCCTTTGTATATCCCTCTGACCTTTGTATGTCCAGCTGCCCTAGGCGCCTATGTGTTGCCCTCTCCCATGGCCCCACTCTGGCTTCCTGTCCTATACAATAGACAATGTACCCTACCAGAATTGCAAATGCATCCCTCTTTTATATAGGACAGTATATTTATCCATATATGTACCTAATTTCTCCCACACCACTCCACTATGTCTTCCTGTCATGGCATTTGCGCCATCAGTACAGATACCAACATGAGCAGCAGCTACGTTTCACTACATACGGACCGTTAGTGGAATTCCTGAGAGAGAGTCAGTGAAATGAGGCTGCTTAGGTGAGAGAAAAATATTGGAAAAACAACAAAAATGTAATGTTTTATTTTAAGTTTTTAAATGTGAATCACATTTTTATTTGGCTTACCCCTACCGACATTGCGCGTACCCCTGGGAATCACTGATGGAGAGCAATATTCAAGTCTTGTCTCTGATTTTTTAAGACTAGCACACTCAGAAACACAACTGTGTGAAAACCCATTCTGGTGTGTATTTGGCCATTTATTTGGCCAGTAATTGAAGCCCTAAAATTTCTACTTTTGTTGCTGACTAACTCTCCAAGTACCTGCCGGTGACAAGCATACCCATGTCTCTGATTTTCAAGCAGATTTAAGTCTGGACTTAAACTAGCACCCTCAGAAACACTCAACACCATGTGGAAAACTATTTAGTAATTTAGCAGACACTCTTATTCAGAGTGACTTTTACAGTTAGTGAATTCAGGTACGAGAACCACAACCAACAGTCATAGTAGTAAACCTTTTACCTGCCTCAGTCTTGTGAAGACATTCACACCAGTGTATGGATGTAACCCATTTGTTCAATCTAAATGTTCCATTGCTATACTGGCTGGCAACATTCTTATCCCTTGCTTGCAAGCTAGCCAACTACGGCTAACTTACAGTCACGTCAAAAAGTGTAGCCAGAATAACAGCAACATATCGGCATTTGCATTTGTTTAAGCTTTTTTCATAGTGACCTTTACTTGCTTACATCCATAACAATGACCTAATCGCCTGGCATAGAAAATGTGCTCATTCGTCTGGAGACTGTTGTTCAGAGGAGCTAGCGAACAACACAGCTAACATAATCACTTCAAACTGAAACGGGAAAGACTGCAAACTAGCTCTACCTTATTTCATTTGACCTTTTTCAATTTACAATTGTTTGTAAATATCCCTAAAATTATTTTGACTGGCTGAGAAACGTTGCCTTTCTGGTCGTCTCGTCCCGACTCCGGACAAGTTCATTAACATGGAACATCTTGAGATCAAATTTGAATATTGAAACAATGTTGCAAATGTCGGAGCGACAGAGAGCAAGGTTTATAGAAATCTCCACTGTTGAAAACTAAATGTTAGTCTAAAAGAAATGTGAGATAATGTCTAGATGCTTTTTATAGTGGAGATCTACAGTATGGATGGGCTGATGAGACAGTGGATTGCGCAGTCAGATGGAACAGAGTAAATCGGCATTTTAACGTCATAGATTTAGCCGGTGGTACCTTGTGGAATAAAAACTGTCTGGAATACTGTTTTAACCACTCAGCATTCAGGATTACACCCTCTCGTTGTATAATAGAGTATTCCTCAATGGTCTTGTTACAAATAAAAAATATGATTTGGAATGGAGGCCAGTGTTATACAGTTCAGTAGACCTACATAGATGTGCCACAGCAAGGGTGTGCAGTCCTGCATAATCAATACATCTTATTTTTTTATATATTTTTTGTAATTTAATGCACATTTCTAATTTTTTCATTTTACTTACAAAGTATGGAGTAGGTTCATTTGATTAATTCATTGTTAGATTTAAATTTAAGGCTGTACAATGTGAAAACCTTGCAAAGGGTGTGAAGACGCTTTAGGCACTGTAAAATGAAAGAATTTTGCTATGTCTGTCTTTCTTCCTTGATTGATTTGGCAGAGATACATGAAGGATATTTTGGTCACAAGTTTACTTGGTTACAAGATCATTTCATGTGATATTATTGGATTAGGAAACATTTCTCTAAACAGGTACATATTTTTCTCTAAACTGGTGAATAGTCTTTATTACTGTTTTGTAATTTCACATGAAATTCTGTCATATCTATTTTGATGACAAAATTATGAAATATCTTTATATAAAGAATTGTGTTTATTTTTTTATTTTCTGTTGATGGATTTGAAATGAGAAACGGTTATTTTTGAAGTTCAGATTTGTACATAAAAACAATTGCGTTTAAAATGATGAAATGCACAAATACTATCATGACAATGAAATTAGTTGGATAATGATAGATAACTCTTTCAAGTAACGTTATAAAGTCTAAATCATGAAAAAATCCTAGCCTTCTTACACTAAATTCAGTATCTTGCATGCCAATTTCTACTCACCTGAACTTCTTGAAATAATAAATAATGTCCATTTAAAATTATACTCTCAAAGGGTCACAAAGTTATTGTCAGCCAGGTATACAGGTCCAAAAGTAGCGCATATCCTCACTCTATCACCTCACGATCATTACTGTCAGTATGGCAGGAGAACCCAGGTATGCTGAATAAGAATCTCAGACCATATTTACAGCCTTAATATTGCAATTGCTGATCCACTGGTTGGGTGGCCTCAATGTCAACCCTTTTGTGTTGTTAGAATGTTCTAAACATTACTCCACCCTGGATAATCCATCTTCCCTGCCCCAATGTGCAAATACATCATCAGTGCCATCCGCCTAAATGTTGTTTTTGTTCAATGTCTGATAGGAAAAGAGGTATCGGAATGATTTGCCTTACCAGTTATACCACAAGTCACAGATAATTGCTTTCTCAGAGACATGTGCAAATGTATCATGCAGAGGAGCACACCACAATGCATTCTTTCATACAATATGATCAAATACACTATGTATACAAAAGTATGTCAACACCCATTCAAATGAGTAGATTAGGCTATTTCAGCCACACCCATGCATTCTCCACAAACACACTATGGCAGTAGAACGGCCTTACTGAAGAGCTCAGTGACTTCCAACGTGACAATGTCATAGGATGCCACCTTTCCAGCCCCAGTCAATTGTAAATGCTGTTATTGTGAAGTGGAAACATCTCAGAGCAAGAATGGCTCAGCCAATGTGGTAGGACATAGAACCTCACGGAACAGGGCCGCCGAGTGCTAAAGTGCAAAGCTTGTAAAAAATAATCTGACCTCGGTTGCAACACTCATTGGAGTTCAAAACTGCATTTGGAAGCAACGTCAGCACATTAAGAGTTTGTCGGGAGCTTCATGAAATGGGTTTCCATGGCCGCGCAGCCGCACAGAAGCCTAAGATCACAATGTGCAAAATGCCTAGCGTCGGCTGATGTGGTGTAAAACTCGTAAAACTCGCCGCCATTGGACTCTGGAGCAGTGGAAACAAGTTTCTCTAGAGTGATGAGTCACACTTCACCATCTGGCAGTCCGACGGACTAATCTTGGTTTGGCGGAGGCCAAGAGAACACTACTTGCCCGAATGCTTAGTGCCAACTGTAATGTTTGGTGAAAGATTACTATGTTAGTACCTTGATCACTATTCTAGAGCAGTTAATGGACCTCCAACACGTAGACACGTACGGCCTGTCAAATGTGTCAGGTTGCGTTGTATGACAGCTACTCCAGGTATTCAGTCTGCGGCTGTTTTCATGGTTTGGTCTAAGCCTCTTAGTTCAAGTGAAGGAAAATATAAAATATTAATGCTACAGCATACAATGACATTCTAGATGATTGTGTGCTTCCAACTTTGTGGCAACGGTTTGGGGAATGCCCCCATGCACAAAGGGAAGTCCATACAGACATGATCCATATTAATGCCCATGATTTTGGAATGAGATGTTTGACGAGCAGGTGTCCACATTACACAACACAACCAAAAGTATATGACATTTAGTAGATGCTTTTATCCAAAGCAACTTACAGTAATGCATACTTTATATACACTTTACCTATTAGTTATCATAACCCATATTGGTGCTGTAATGGCATGTTCATAACCACCACAAGTTTCCAAGATCCGTTCTTTTAGCATTACCTAGTTGCTAAATGTTCCTTTTCAGTAGTCACAGCATAGTTGTTGCTTTAGATAAATAGATAACTTGTGGGTTTCAAAATTGAAATGGTGTCTCTAGGACTGGATTTCCTGGGTGTTCAGCCCTGAACCTTTGATGGTACAATAAAAAAGTAAATGGTATACTTAATTGTTTCCATAACCATGCATTACTTGTGTTTTTCTGACATATTTTATGACAAAAAATACATACTGCGCTAGGCAGTAGCAGGCACTGCAAGAAGCCCCTGGAGTGATGCTGTGCCTGCTGTGATTGATCGAGATTTCACCACGCACTGGACACGGCAATGTCCCTTGGCCCCTCCCCCACCGCTACAGCGCCAGTTAGATGTCAATGTCATCACTCAGCAAAACACCTGTACTCAGTCAGAGCCTGTAGCATAACACAGACCAAATAGAGATATTCAGAACATCTCCCTAAAGAGAGAAGGTTGAGCAGGTTGAGCATTAGCAGGCAGCAGTAAATGAGGTGGAGAGAGCAGAATAGACAGAAAGTCTAACTGCAGAAGCAGAAGAGCTAGCCACAGGTTTTAACCCTTGTGTGCTGTTCATGTTTTTGTTATTCACCCAATGTTCGCAGGTCGGATGGACCCACAACATTATTGGGTTTTTAAAACAATACAGACATAAAAATGTACGTAAAAATACTTAATAGTAATATGTTGACTTATATCGATTACAAGCAGAAGACAGAATACATGGTTAATATTTGCCATTTACCTCTGCTAGATCACATTTATCGATATAAGAGCTATTCGATTTTTTTAAACAAAAATCTATTTTAATCATGGCTGTAATAAATAATGTTTATCTTGAATAAATTTAAATGAAATAAGCTTTATCAGTATTGATGTTTATTGCTTTGAACTGAACAAATTAGACGGACACAGTTTACATACAGTATTTTATGGAAATGATAAATGAGCACCATTGAACACAAATTAAGGTCGGTCTACACACCACATGAGGGACAGAGTGTGTGTTCCACATGTATTTCCTGCACTTGATGCATGTGTACTGTGTCTTCCTGTCCTTCTTGGGGTCACACATATCGCAGAGCTTCTTCTTGTTGCTACCGGCTGCAATCTAGAATGATTAAAACACTTCAGAAATGTTACTAACATCTCACTCACTCACATACAGTTGAAGTCAGAAGTTTACATATACCTTAGTCAAATACATTTAAATTCAGTGTTTGACAATTGACAATCCACTTTCTTAACTGATCTATCTGAAATATTGTCTAATGTCCTTGTGAACTACGATAAAATCATTGTGTTGGGTGATTTTAATATTTATGTTGACAAAGAGAATGAATACTATAGATAATATATTATTTTTTTTGCTCTATGGAGCTCAATGTCCATGTGTGATATTCGGAGTAATCCTAATATCATACAATCGAAGTAAGAAGATTACATACACCTTAGCCAAATACATGTAAACTCAGTTGTTCACAATTCCTGACATTTAATCGTAGTAAAAATTCCTTGTCTTAGGTCAGTTAGGATCACCACTTTATTTTAAGAATGTGAAATGTCAGAATAATAGCAGAGAGAATTATTTATTTCAGCTTTTATTTCTTTCATCACATTCCTAGTGGGTCAGAAGTTTACAAACAGTCAATTAGCATATCCTTTAAAATGTTTAACTTGGGTCAAATGTTTCGGGTAGCATTCCACAAGCTTCCCAAAATAAGTTTGGTGAATTTTGGCCCATTCCTCCTGACAGAGCTGGTGTAACTGAGACAGGTTTGTAGGCATCCTTGCTCGCACAAACTTTTTCAGTACTGCCCACAAATTTTCTATGGGATTGAGGTCAGGGTTTTGTGATGGCCACTCCAATACCTTGACTCTGTTGTCCTTAAACCATTTCAACACAACTTTGGAATTATGCTTGGGGTCATTGTCCATTTGGAAGACCAATTTGAGACCAAGCCTTAACTTCCTGACCGATGTCTTGAGATGTTGCTTCAATAAATCCACATAACTTTTCTTCCTCAGGATGCCATCTATTTTGTGAAGTGCACCAGTCCCTCCTGCAGCAAAGCACCCCCACAACATGATGCTGCCACCCCTGTGCGTCACGGTTGGGTTGGTGTTCTTATAGTTTTTTAACAATACATTTGTGGAGTGGTTGAAAACGAGTTAACCTCTTGGAACTACCCATCCTGGATCCGGGAGCGTTGTCATCAACTGACACTAATTAGCATAACGCAACAGACATAAATATTACTAGAAAATATTCTAAACAAATGTTGGAAAATGTAGTTGTGTCAATCTTTCAGTAGATGTCTTATCCAACTTTCCACAAATGTCTTGTTAACAAACTATAGTTTTGGCGTGGTTGAAAAATGAGTTTTATTTACTCCAACCTAAGTGTATGTAAACTTCCGACTTCAACTGTATATGTCAAAAAGTCATATCTGGATTCAGAATTTGTCAGGATAATGTCATATCCACAAAACTCAAAATATGCATTGGAAATGGTCAGTATTCTGAAAAACGTGCCATGTAAAGATATCCCCTTATATGGACCCCTTTTGCTGACTAGCTGTGGCCTGACCACTTACCTACCTGTTACCTACTAGATAACACCACATACTGTTCTATTCAACCCCCTGGCAGGATATCAGTAAGCTCCCCCAGAAGGTGGTCGATCAGTCCTCTACAGAGCTCCAAAAGTCAAGATCTCAATATCAGCAGAAAACTTTTGAAAATACAAATGACGAATTTGTAGTTACTCAAAAAGTGGTTACATGCATGGTATACCATATTTGGTTTGATGTGTTGAAAGGACATTAACACTTTTATAGTTAATTCATTAGAAGTGTGCTGCCTGTCTGTCTGTCTGTCTGTCTGTCTGTCTGCCGTGCCATCAGAGGAGTAGACCTGTGAATAATGAAAAGTGAATAAATGATTGCCACACTTTCATATAGAGGCCTAGTTCGAACCACACAATTGTAAACACAAAAAAAGGCAAACAAAAAAAGTGAATAGTAGCAGATAAATAGTTGGTTAAATAAAAGACTGCTCTTCGAAATTTGAGACTGCTGTTGTTTTTAGGGAAATAGGGACATATCTGGCTATTTCGCCATATATCTCATGTGTATATTTAGATTCAAATCGCACATCATTTTAATCAGGAGAATCTCATCTTTGTAATGATGTAATACTGGGCAGCGAGCTCTGTTTCCAAATGCTACACTTTGACCAAGGCAGAGAGGAAAACAATAACGTGATGTTTTGGTGCCTCTAGGACAATTCAAAAAGCTGAATTAGGACCTTATTACTGATGAATGTGTTTGTTTTCTATGACCGTGTTTTTCTTTCTGCATGCATTTTGAATTTATGTTTTGGTTTGTGTATTTACTGTAATACTGAAATGCAGGGCTCATCTGTAAAAGAGACCTTGGTCTCAATATGAGCCCCTGATAAAATGAAGGATGAATAAAAATAAATAAATAAATAAAATATTTGCATGTAATGTGGAAGTGTCTTCAAATGTATTGTTTTGGGGAAAAGATCAGTGTCTCTATCCAAAATACATAGAGATGATGTAAGGGATCTCATCCTCCTCTTCTGAGGAGGAGAAGCGAAAAGGATCGGAGGACCAAAACGCAGGGTGGTAAGTGTCCATAATGTTTATTTTAAGACATAAACTGAACACTACGAAATACAAAACAATAAACGTGAAATTAACGAAACAGTCCCGTGTGGCGACAAACACTGACACGGAAGACAAACACCCATAACCCAAAAGTGAAACCCAGGCTACCTAAGTATGATTCTCAATCAGGGACAACAATTGACAGCTGCCTCTGATTGAGAACCATACTAGGCCGAACTGAAAAACCAACACAGAAAAACAAACATAGACTGCCCACCCAACTCACGCCCTGACCATACTAAAACAAAGATAAAATAACAGAACTATGGTCAGAACGTGACAGATATGTCTTGCACTCATGTTGTGTTGCTGTTAAACGAAAATACATCAATATCAATGAGATTACAACAAAAGATAGTGTTGCTAGCTGGCCTAACACTACAGAAAAATGCTTACCTTAAAGGGATACTTTGGGATTTTGACAATGCGGCACTTTATCTACTTCCCGAGAGTCAGATGAAATAGTGCAAGGTTTCTCAACGTCAGTCCTGGGCCCCCTCGTAAATCAACACACAGTACCTCATTATAACGCATTTGTCACGACTTCTACCGAAGTCGAAGCCTCTCCTTGTTCGGGCGGTGCTCGGCTGTCGACGTCACCGGTCTTCTAGCCATCATTGATCCATTTGACATTTTCCATTGGTTTTGTCTTGTCTTCCTACACACCTGGTTTCCATCCCATTCATTACCTGTTGTGTATTTAACCCTCTGTTTCCCTTTATGTCTTTGTCAGAGATTGTTTGTTATTCAGTGTTGTGTTGATTTTTGTATTGGTGCGCGACGGGTCCTCGTACCCACTTTGTTTACATTTAGTGTTAGGAGTATGTTTAGTTTATCGTTATTAAATAACTCCATTACACTCGGTTTGATTCTCCTGCGCCTGACTTCCCTGCCACCTATACACACAACTCTGACAGAATCTCTGACCAAAAAATGAAGTCAGCAGGAGAAGATATCCCAGCCATGGAAGTGGAGGAGCGCGTCATGGAACACACAGAGATGATTGACAATCTGAGCACCGCCATGGATCGCGTTGTCCGGAATATGGACCTCTGGGAGAGACAGGGAGTTTTTCCAGCGCCTCCACCAGCACAACTGGGGTCTCCCCTGAGCGCATTTTCCCCACCTGAACCCAGCAGGATCCATTTATCCTGCCTAAGAGGTATGACGGAGATACTGCCAGCTGCCAGGGTTTTCTCCTCAAACTAAGATAGTATCTGGTCACGGTCCACCCAACTCCATCGGACCGTCAGAAGAGTTACGCCCTCATCTCGTGCCTCACCGGGAAAGCCCTGGAGTGGGCCAGCGCTGTTTGTGGAGAAGAGGAAGCGGCGTTGGACCTTTTTGAGGAGTTTACCCGCCATTTCAGGACAGTATTCGACCACCCATTCGAAGGCAGAGCGGCGGGTGAGCGCCTCTACCATCTGAGGCAGGAGACGAGGAGCGCACAGGAGTTTGCTCTGGAGTTTTGAACCCTGGCTGTCGGCGCTGGATGGAGCGACAGGGCCCTGATCGACCATTACCGCTGTAGTCTACGCGAGGACGTCTGTCTAGAGCTGGCCTGTAGAGACACCTCGATCACCTTCGACCAGCTGGTGGACATGTCCATCAGGCTGGACAACATGCTGGCTACTCGTGGACATCTAGATTGGGGTCTGGTTGTTCCATCCTCCCGCACCCTCTCTCCTGTACCCATGGAGTTGGGAGGGATGGTGCGCAGGGAGACCGGAGGGGGTTCCCGCTCGAGCACCATATGTGGTCTCAGAGGTCACACTGTTGGTCGGTGCCGGGTTGGTTCCTCTGGGAATCAAGGCAGCAGGTAGGGCACTCTGGCGTCACCCCAGGTGAGTAGGCACCATTCTCATCCAGAGCCCTCTGTTGCACATATGTTTGTCTCTGTCACTTTTCCTGAATTTTCCCCGCGTTCCCAGTATAAGGCGCTAGTAGATTCAGGCGCGGCTGGGAATTTCATTAATAAAAGTTTAGCTCATAGTTTAGGGATCCCCATTGTTCCTGTGGATATGCCTTTCCCCGTTCATGCCTTAGATAGTCGACCATTAGGGTCAGGGTTAATCAGGGAGGCCACCGCTCCTTTGTGTATGATAACGCAGGGGGTCACAAGGAAAAGATGAGTCTGTTCCTTATTAATTCTCCTGCGTATTCTGTGGTGCTAGGCCTACCCTGGTTAGCCTGTCATAACCCCACTGTTTCTTGGCCAGAGAGGGCTCTCACATGGGTGGTCGCTAAAGTGCTCAGGTAGGTGTTTAGGGGTTTCTGTTCGTGCTACTACGGTGAAAAGTCCAGACCAGGTCTCCACCGTGCGCATTCCCCCAGAATATGCTGATTTGGCTCTCGCCTTCTGTAAAAAGAAGGCGACTCAATTACCACTCCATCGACGGGGGCATTGTGCGATAGATATCCTGGTAGACGCTGCATTTCCCAGGAGTCACGTGTATCCCCTGTCGCAAGTGGAGAGGGTGGCTAGGGAGACAAATGTCTCCGAATCCCTGCGTCAGGGGTACATTCAGCCCTCCATTTCACCCGTCTCCTCAAGTTTCTTGTGAAGAAGAAGGATGGCGGTTTGCCCCTGTGCATTTATTATCGAGGACTCAATAAAATCACGGTGAGATATAGTTACCTCTTATCAATACAGCGATTGAGTCAATGCACGGGGCTCACGCTTCTCCACTAAACTGGATCTCAGGAGTGCGTACAATCTGGTGCGTATTCGGAAGGAGACGGCATTTAGCACCACCTGTGACGAACTAGGCGTAGTGTGTGCGGAGTCAGGCGCAGGAGGCAGAAGGTACGGAACGATTGGCCAAAAACCAAGACCCAACTAGTCTGAAGGAGAAAACACAATGTAATACACTACCACACAATAAACACAGAGGAAAATAAGCCCGCACAAAGAGCAGGCGGGCCTTACTGGCTTAAACAGTCCAACTAAACACCTAAACAAGAAACAGGTGTAACCAATAAGACAAAACCAACAGAAAAGGGAAAAGGGATTGGTGGCAGCTAGTAGACCGGTGATAACGACCGCCGAGCGCCGCCAGAACAGGAAGAGTAGCCACCTTCGATAGGAGTTGTGACACCACCTCAGGTCATTATGAGTACCTCGCCATGCCATATGGGTTGATGAATGCTCCATCAGTCTTCCAGTCATTTGTAGACAAGTTTTTCAGACACTTGCACGGGCAGGGTGTAGTGGTGTATATCAATGATATCCTGATAAACTCCGCTACACGCGCCGATCATGTGTGCCTTAGGCGCCAAGTGCTTGGTCGCCTGTTGGAAAATGATCTATATGTCAACGCTGAGAAATGCTTGTTCTTCCAACAATCCGTCTCCTTCCCAGAGCATCGGATTTCCACTTCAGGAGTGGAGAGCAACCGCATTGCTGCAGTGTGTAATTTGCCAAATCCCACCACGGTAAAGGAGGTGCAGTGATTCTTAGGGTCTGCCAACTACTACCGTAGGTTTACCCGGGGTTTTGGTCAGGTTGCTGCTCCCATTACCTCACTGCTAAAGGGGGGCCTGGTGCGCTTGCAGTGGTCGGCTGAGGTGAACAGGGCTTTTAGGCACCTGAAGGCTCTCTTTACCTCAGTTCTGTGTTTGCTCATCCGGATCCCTCTTTCCCATTCATAGTGGAGGTGGACGCATCTGAAGCTGGGATAGGAGCAGTGCTCTCTCAGCGCTCTGAAGCTCTGCCCCTGTGCCTTATTTTCGAAGAAGCTCAGCACGTCGGAGCGGGAGCTGTTGGCTGTCGTAAAAGCCTTGAAGGCGTGGAGACATTGGCTTGAGGGGGCTAAACACTCATTTCTCATCTGGACTGACCATCGCAATCTGGAGTACATCCGGGAAGCGAGGAGACTGAATCCTCGTCAGGCAAGGTGGGCCATGTTTTTCACTCGTTTTGTGTTTACCCTCTCTTACAGACCAGGCTCCCAGAACGTTAAGGCAGACGCATAGTCCCAGCTTTATGACAGAGGAGCGGTCCATGGATCCATGGACACCTGCCCAGAGGTAAGTTGCAACCCTTACCCGTTCCACAATGGCCGTGGTCGCACCTGTCGGTGGATTTTTTAACTGATCTTCCACTTTCACAGGGTAAAACTACGATCCTGGTCGTTGTGGATCGTTTTTCTAAGTCCTGTCGTCTCCTCCCTTTGCCTGGTCTCCCTACGGCCTTACAAACTGCGGAGGCCCTGTTTACACGCGTTTTCCGGAACTATGGGATGCCTGAGGATATAGTGTCTGATCGGGGTCCCCAGTTCACATCAAGGGTCTGGAAGGCATTCATGGAACATCTGGGGTCTCGGTCAGCTAAACCCAGAAACAATTCAAATAGTTTTAAATGGTCTATCTATATCTCCATTTAATCACAGTATTAGTTGTCACACCATTTGCATAGGCATAATAGGCTATAGGCTACACGATGATAAGATACATAGAGCCATAAAGATGTATAATTATCCATCAAATTGGCAAGCTTGTAAAATGATTTTCTGTCAGTAACATCATTAGAACTGCATATTTAAATGTGCATTGTAAAACCAGAAACATTTAGATTAGTTTGAAATAATGTGTAGCGAATACGTTAATATAAAACGATTATTGTGACACTAAATTATAAGGCCAAATAATCAAACGTCTTAATTTAAGTCTAACTGCTTGTGAAAGATAATTGTGGCATTCAGTTATCAGGCCCATAATGATCTAATAACATAATAGTTTTTTGAAAGATCTATCAAGTGGCAAATACAGTGCCTTGCGAAAGTATTCGGCCCCCTTGAACTTTGCGACCTTTTGCCACATTTCAGGCTTCAAACATAAGGAAATAAAACTGTATTTTTTTGTGAAGAATCAACAACAAGTGGGACACAATCATGAAGTGGAACAACAATTATTGGATATTTCAAACTTTTTTAACAAATCAAAAACTGAAAAATTGGGCGTTTATAGAAATGTTTGCACATTTATTAAAAATAAAAGAGTCACTGTACAGCTGTTTTCAGGTCTCTCCAAAGATGTTCGGTAGTGTTCAAGTCCGGGCTCTGGCTGGGCCACTCAAGGATATTCAGAGACTTGTTCCGAAGCCACCCCTGTGTTGTCTTGGCTGTTTGCTTTGGGTTGTTGTCCTGTTGGAAGGTGAACGTTCGTGGTATTTTTTGATTCTGAGTGTTCCGGGGCAGGTTTTCATCAAGGATCTCTACTTTGGTCCGTTCATTTTGCCCTCATTCCTGACTAGCCTCCCAATCTCTGCCACTGAAAAAAATCCCCACCGCATGATGCTGCCACCACCATGCTTCACCGTTCGCTGGCGCTAGGTTTCCTCCAGACGTGATGCTTGGCATTCAGTTCAAACAGATTAATCTTGGATTCTTCAGACCAGAGTATCTTGGTTTCTCATGGTCTGAGAGTCCTTTAGGTGCATTTTGACAAACCCCATGCGGTCTGTCATGTGCCTTTGACTGAGGATGTGCCTTTGACTGACTTCCGTCAGGCCACTCTACCATAAAGGCCTGATTGGTGGAGTCCTGCAGAGAGGGTTTTCCTATCTCCACAGACAAACTCTGTCAGAGTTAACAAAGGGTTCTTGGTCACCTCCCTGACCAAGGGCCTTCTCCCCCGATTGCAGAGTGTGGCAGAGCAGCCAGCTCTAGGTAGAGTCCTGTTGGATCTAAACTTCTTCCATTTAAGAATGATGGAGGCCACTGTGTTATTGGCGACCTTCAGTGCTGCAGAAATGTTTTGCTACCCTTCCCCAGATGTGTACTTCGACAAAATTCTGTGTCGGAGATCTACGGACAATTCCCTCGAGCTCATAGCTTGGTTTTTGCTCTGACATGCACTGTCAACTATGGGACCTTATATAGACAGGTTTGTGGCTTTCCAAATCATGTCCAATCATTTCAATTTCCCTTAGGTGGACTCAATCAAGTTTTTGAAACAAGTATTATCAATGGAACCAGGATGCACCTGAGCTCAATTACTTGCCTGAATACTAATAAGGTATTTCAGTTTTTAATCTTTAATAAAAATGCAAAAAAATATAAAACCTTATTTTCGCTTTGTCATTATTGTAATAGTTTTCTTTAGGTGAAAGAGAGGCAGACCAAAATGCAGCGTGGTGGTTATTCATGTTTAATTTATAAAGACACTATACATGAATAAACTAACAAAAACAATAAACGTGCGAAAACCTAAACAGCCCTATCTGGTGCAAACACAGAGACAGGAACAATCACCCACAAAACCCAACACAAAACAGGCTACCTAAATATGGTTCCCAATCAGAGACAATGCCTAACACCTGCCTCTGATTGAGAACCATATCAGGCCAAACATAGAAATCGACAAACCAGACACACAACATAGAATGCCCACCCAGCTCACGTCCTGACCAACACTAAAACAAGGAAAACACATACGAACGAAGGTCAGAACGTGACAGAACCCCCTCCCCTTAAGGTACGGACTCCGAACGCACAACCTAAACCTATAGGGGAGGGTCTGGGTGGGCATCTGTCCGCGGTGGCGGCTCTGGCGCTGGACGTGGACCCCACTCCATAATTGTCTTAGTCCACCTCCTTAGCGTCCCTTGAGTGGCGACCCTCGCCGCTAACCTTGGCCTAGGAAACCTAACAACGGGCCCCACTGGACAGAGGGGCAGCTCCGGACTGAGGTAGCTCAGGACTGAGGGGTAGCTCAGGACTGAGGGGAAGCTCGGGACTGAGGGGAAGCTCGGGACTGAGAGGAAGCTCGGGACTGAGAGGAAGCTCGGGACTGAGAGGAAGCTCAGGACTGAGAGGAAGCTCAGGCAGGTTGATGGATCTACCAGATCCTGGCTGGTGGTTCCGGCAGATCCTGGCTGACTGGCAGATCCTGGCTGACTGGTGGATCCTGGCTGACTGACGGCTCTGGCAGATCCTGGCTGACTGGCGGATCCTGGCTGAATGGCGGATCCTGGCTGACTGGCGGATCCTGGCTGACTGGTGGATCCTGGCTGACTGGCAGATCCTGGCCGACTGGCAGTTCTGGCAGATCCTGGCTGACTGACAGATCCTGGCAGACTGGCGGATCCTGGCTGACTGGCAGTTCTGGCGGATCCTGGCTGACTGGCGGATCCTGGCTGACTGGTGGATCCTGGCAGACTGGTGGATCCTGGCAGACTGGCGGATCCTGGCTGACTGGCAGTTCCGGCGGATCCTGGCTGTCTGGTGGATCCTGGCAGACTGGCAGATCTTGGCTGACTGGCGGATCCTGGCTGACTGGCGGATCTAACTGATCCTGGCAGACTGGCGGCTCTGGCGGCACTGGGCAGACTGGCGGCACTGGCGGCGCTGGGCAGACTGGCGGCACTGGCGGCCCCTGGCTGACTGGCGGCGCTGGGCAGACTGGCGGCACTGACTGCGCTGGGCAGACGGGTGGCTAAGGCGGCGCTGGGCAGACGGGTGGCTCAGATGGCGCTGGGCAGACGGGAAGCTCCGGCAACGCTGGAGAGGAAGGCTCTGGCAGCGCTGGACTAAGGAGCTCTGGCGCCTCTGGAATGAGAGGCTCTTGCGCCTCTGGACTGAGGGGCGGGAGCTCTGGCAGCGCCGAACAGGCGGGAGACTCTGGCTGCGCTGGAGAGGAGGAAGGCTTCGGCAGCGCTGGACAGGCGGGACGCACTGTAGGCCTGATGCGTGGTGCTGGCACTGGTGGTACTGGGCCAAGGACACGCACAGGAAGCCTGGTGCGGGGAGCTTCCACCGGAGGGCTGGTGTGTGGAGGTGGCACTGGATGGACCGGACCGTGAAGGCGTACTGGAGATCTTAAGAGCAGGGCTGGCACTAACCGCCCTGGCTGGATCTTCACCCTAGCCCGGCAGATGTGGGAAGCTGGGATGTAGCGCACCGGACTAAGCACGCGTACTGGGGACACCGTGCGAACCAACGCATAACATGGTGCCTGACCAGCACCACGCTCGCCACGGTTAGCACTGCTAGGAGCACTGTAGTGCTGAGATGGCACAGGACGTACAAGGCTAGGGAGATGCACAGGAGGCCTGGTGCGTGAGGCTGGCACAGTCTTCACCAGACAACTAGCACGCACCTCAGGACGAGTATGGAGAGCTGACCCAGGTGTCATCAAATCCTCGACACGCTCCGTTGGGCGAATTCCGTGTCTCATGCACCAACACAGCAACTCCCTCATATCTCTCTCCTCCAATCTCCCCATTAACTCCTTCACCGTCTCTGCTTCGCTCACCTCCAACACTGGCTCTGGTTCTGGTTTCCTCCTTGGCTCCTTACGATAAACAGGGGGAGTTGGCTCAGGTCTGACTCCTGACTCTACCACACTCTCCCTGTGCCCCCCCAATACATTTTTGGGGCTGACTCTCGGACTTCCATCCGCTCTGCCGTGCTAGCTCCTCATAATGCCGCCTCTTTGCTTTTTCTGCCTCCAGCTCGGCTTTGGGGCGGCAATATTCCCCTGGCTCTGCCCAGGGTCCTTTCCCGACTAGAATCTCCTCCCAAGTCCATTTCTCCAAGTAGTGCAGCCTCTCCCACTGCTGCTGCTGCCTCTGTTGCCTCTCCTGCTGCTGCTTTTGCTGTTGCCCGTCACCACGCCGCTTGGTCCTGTTGTGGTGGGTGATTCTGTAACGGTTTTCTTTAGGTGAAAGAGAGGCGGACCAAAATGCAGCGTGGTGGTTGTTCATGTTTAATTTATGAAGACACTATACATGAATAAACTAACAAAAACAATAAACGTGTGAAAACCTAAACAGCCCTATCTGGTGCAAATACAGAGACAGGAACAATCACCCACAAAACCCAACACAAAACAGGCTACCTAAATATGGTTCCCAATCAGAGACAATGACTAGCACCTGCCTCTGATTGAGAACCATATCAGGCCCTACATAGAAATAGACAAACCAGACACACAACATAGAATGCCCACCCAGCTCACGTCCTGACCAACACTAAAACAAGGAAAACACATATGAACGATGGTCAGAACGTGACAATGATGCTGTATTTTGTGTAGATTGATGAGGAACATGTTCAATTTCATCAATTTTAGTATAAGGCTGTAAAGTAACAAAATGTGAAAAAAGTCAAGGGGTCTGAATACTTTCCGAATGCACTGTATATATCCATTACCCTACAGTAGGCTACATAATGCACCCTATGTACAATGAATCCTTCAAATTGGCAAACGCCTAAGCTTGTAAAATTAGATTCTGCCAAAAACGACAGTTAAACTGCACATTAATTGTGCCTTATAAAAAGAGAAACATGTAGAACATTTGTAAACTGCCTTGCTATATCTCCATTTTATGACAATATCAATTGTCATGTTTCATTGGAAAGTACAGTATAGGCTTTAGATAGCCTGCTGTTCATGCACATAGCCCCTGAAAAACCAAATGAACCACGCACAATTTTTAGGCCTAATTGAATAAGTTAATATTAATATCATCATCTGACTTTTCTCAAATAGCCTTTTTGTTGTTGATCTTTTTATTTATTTAACTAGGTAAGTCAGTTTAAGAACACATTCTTAATTACATTGACGGCCTACCCCGGCCAAACATGGACAACACTGTGCAAATTGTGCACCGACCTATGGGACTCCCAATCACGGCCGGATGTGATAGAGCCTGATCTAACAGCAGGGCTGAGTACCTGGGTCTGTGCCATGATAAACACAAGTAGCACACATAGCAACTATGATGTAATGAGAAGGTAATAAGTTGCTCACTCACTCAGTCATCCATTGTTCTTCCTTTCTTGTTTATATTTTGTGTTGATTTTCCAATGCACACTATGGCCAATAATAAGATTGCAGCCAAACAGGCTGACTTCCATGCCTTCAGGTGTGGGCAGCGATCTGTTGAAGAGCATGCACTTAGTTTTACTTGCATTTAAGAGCAGTTGGAGGCCACGGAAGGAGAGTTGTATGGCATTGAAGCTCGTCTTCAGGTTAGTTAACACAGTGTCCAAAGAAGGGCCAGAAGTATACAGAATGGTGTTGTCTGCATAGAAGTGGATCAGAGAATCACCAGCAGCAAGAGCTACATCATTGAAGTATACAGAGAAGAGAGTCGGCCCGAGAATTGAACCCTGTGGCACCCCCATAGACTGCCAGAGGTTCGGACAATAGGCCCTCCGATTTGACACACTGAATTCTATCTGAGAACCAGGCGATCCAGTCATTTGAGAAACCAAAGCTGTTGAATCTGCCAATAAGAATGTGGTGATTGACAAAGTCGAGAGCCTTGGCCAGGTCGATGAATACAGCTGCACAGTATTGTCTCATATCGATGGAGGTTATGATATCGATTAGGACCTTGAGCGTGGCTGAGGTGCACCCATGACCAGCTCGGAAACCAGATTGCATAGCGGAGAAGGTATGGTGGGATTCGAAGTGGTTGGTGATCTGTTTGTTAACTTGGCTTTCGAAGACCTTAGAAAGGGAGGCTAGGATAGATATAGGTCTGTAGCAGTTTGCGTCTGGAGTGTCTCCCCCTTTGAAGAGGGGGATGACTGCGGCAGCTTTCCAATATTTGGGGATCTCAGACGATACGAACGAGGTTGAACAGGCTAGTAATAGGGGTTGCAACAATTTTGGCAGATATTTTTAGAAAGATAGGGTCCAGATTGTGTAACTCGCCTGATCTGTAGAGGTCCAGATATTGCAGCTCTTTCAGAACATCAGCTATCTGGATTTGGGTGAAGGTGAAATGAGGGAGGCTGAGCGAGTTGCTGTGGTGGGTGCAGGGCTGTTGACCGGGGTAGGGGTAGCCAGGTGGAAAGCATGGCCAGCTGTAGAAAAATTATCGTGGATTTATCAGTGGTGACAGTGTTTCCGTGTCTCAGTGCAGTGGGCAGCTGGGGGGAGGTGCTCTTATTCTCCATGGAATTTACAGTGTCACACAACTTTTTTGAGTTTGTGCTACAGGATGCAAATTTCTGTTTGAAAATCTAGCCTTTGCTTACCTAACTGCCTGTGTATATTGGTTCCTAACTTCCCTGAAAAGTTGCATATCACGTGGGCTATTCTATGCTAATCCAGTACGCTACAGGATGTTTTTGTGCTGGTCATGGTCAGTCAGGTCTGGAGTGAACCAAGGGCTATATCTGTTCCTGGTGCTACATGTTTTGAATGGGGCATACTTATTTAAGATGTTGAGGAAAGCACTTTTAAAGAATAACTAGTCATCCTCGACTGACTGGATGAGGTTAAAATCCTTCCAGGATACCCGGGCCAGTTCGATTAGAAAGGCCTGCACGCTGAAGTGTTTTAGGGAGTGTTTGACAGTGATGAGGGGTGGTCGCATGACTGCAGACCCATTGCGGATGCAGGCAATGAGGCATTGATGGCTGAGATCTTGGTTGAAGACAGCAGAGGTGTATTTGGAGGGCTAGTTGGTTCGGATGATATCTATGAGGGTGTCAATGTTTACGGATTTGTGGTTGTACCTGGTAGGTCCATTGATAGTTTGTGTGAGATTGAGAGCATCAAGCTTAGATTATAGGATGGCTGGGGTGTTAAGCATTTCCCAGTTTAGGTAACCTAACAGCACAAGCTCTCAGATTAGATGGGGGCAATCAATTCAAATATGGTGTCCAGGGCACAGCTGGGGGCAGAAGTTGGTCTATAGCAAGTGGCAATGGTGAGAGACCTGTTTCTGGGAAGGTGGATATTTAAAAGTAGAAGATCAAATTGTTTGGGCACAGACCTGGATAGTAAGACAGAACTCTGCAGGCTATCTCTGCAGTAGATTTTGGGACAGAGATGTTAGCCAGGAGTAGCCACTCGGATAGCAGCTAGCTAGCTGTGATGATCTAGGTGAAAAGGTTCAGAGCTTGCGGTAGGAATCCGGGGATATGGAGAAAAATAAGTCTGGTATGCTCTGGTTTGAATTGCATTGTGCACACTGGCAAGAGTTGTCCGAAATAAAGGTTAGCTGATGACCGCTAGCAGCGGCTAGCTGACTACAAGCTAGTAACTTGTTAGCTGGCTAGCTTCTGTTGGGGTTCCCGGTTCTAAAGTTTAAAAATAAATAGCAGATCCATACCACATTAGGTGAGGCGGGTTGCCGGAGAGTATTTTGAAGATGAGGTTAAGAAAAAAAGACAAAAAAATATGCAAAGAAAAAAGATAAAACAAGATATATACACGGGACACGACAAGATGAAGACAAAGACATCTGACTGCGCCCTTTACCTGTACCCTGGTTGCGCTAGTGTTTTTTATTTGAACTGACATTGGGTGTTTGTGAGACAAGAGGGGGGCTTTTTAGGAGCTTCCATCTGAACATTGTCTCTTCTCCTCTTTGGGCTGTACTCTGTGACCAGCAACTTGGGCCCTGTATGCCGGAAAGAACACTGAGGTGCCTGGGATCTTGCACCCTGGAACAGGCTCAGGGTTGGAGGTAGGGATAGAACAGCGCTTTGGGGAGACTGCTCTCCCCTCTTGGGCGATCAGGACATCGTTAGGCCATTCGCTTCTTCCTCCATAACCCCTGTTTGGTGTTAGGAGCAGGCTGGCCCCTTGGTGCCATGGGTGAGAAGTGGGGCTTCTTAGACCAGGGGCACTTAGGGTCCAAAGTTCTCTGCTGCCCTGGGTTCGCAGCCTGGGCATCTGGGGATCTTAAAGGTTAAGGGTGGCTGGCCTGTTGCAGCCTGGCGAAGGTGCGGCGAGGGACTGGGTTGTGTGTTTCTGGGCAGACAAAGCTGGAGGGCTTCACCCTCCGTCTTTTTCTACTCGCACCGTTTCTGCATCATCTCAAAGGTGGGACAGAAAAGGTCTTTAGGGTCTACTGGAGCATCCAGGATGTCAGCTTCTCACTATCAGACACCGAGGATAGGTTGAGCCATCAAGCTCTCTCCTTGGATATCATGTCCCATGATGTCCCATCATGTCTCCCTGAGGCCTTGACAGCAGCTTTGAGCAGACGCAGATTCAAGTCTGTGGGAATATAGATCTCATCCCATAGACCAGGCTCCGGTGTGACCACTAGCTCCTCCTGTAGCTCAGCTTGGTATGCCGAGAGCATGGAGGCGGTACTGAGAGCCCTCACCAACCTGTAGACCTTCTCCGTCACAGAGAACTCAAAGCACTCATACTTGGTTAGTAAGGTGGGGCCAGTCAAGGTCATGGAGGACTTCTGGCTGGGGTGTAGATGAGAAGCCACCAGGGGTTCTATGGGGGAAATGTGGGCCAACCCAGTCCCCTTCATATCAACACATTCCAACATTGACCCACCTTGGACAGTTCTTGGAGAAAACAGGTGTACTTCCATGTATGGGCATTCTGGAAACAATGGTAGTAATTGCCTGGCTGCCTATTATGTCTTTGGGTAGCATCTTACCCTCGTAGCAGGACATGGTGGTCTCTGTTACTGCATTGGACCATGGAATCACCAGTTTTGCAGCGCATTTGCACATGTCCTGCAGGTCCACAACGAGTTCGGTTTTGGATTCCCCGGCAGGAGGCTTGGTGGCCTGGCCTGAGGGGATGAAGGAATCTTTGTCTCCATCCGGTGATTCGATCTCCAATCAGCAAGCCAGGCAGGGGGGTCACAAGGTCGTTGCTGGAATCTTCCAACAGCGGGGCAATGGCATCGTGCTGGTCACCCCAGCTAGCGCTAGCCATAACTCCCATTGGGATATCCATCACCTCTGGTGAGCCATCAGGGACGCAGGCCCCAATGTTAGGGTCCTGTTGACTGAGGCTAGCTTGGCGCACTAGCCTGCGAAGAAGTGTTGATAGGAGCCGGGGGAGGCTAATTCTTCCTGGGTATGTAGCAGCCCAAAGCAAGTGGAGCACATCAAGTGTGTCCTTGGCCGCTATCTTATTTCCACAGGAGCAGATTCGTGCTGGGAGCTTCTACTGGTTCGGGTTGGGAGATGCTTTTTTTCACAATAGCTTGGATGTAATGTTTTTAGCTGTCAGAAAAAAACTCGCGTGGTAGGCTAGTCTGATAACTAGCGATTAGCGTGGGATTTTCCGACGGTGGCACTCGGTGAGATGGCTGAATGCCGTTTCCGAAAGGACAGGTAAGAAAAGATAGCTTGGTGTAGCTAGTAAAAACGTTTCTTTTTGAAGTCAAAAAACTAAAGCCAGCTGACGTGGTGGCTAGCTTACCGATAACTAGTCACTGTTTGGATACAGCTAACTTGGTCGTGAACGAATTAGTTCCTACCTCAAACAATATTTTTCTAGCTATGTTGAAGGGAAAGGAAAATAGTCACCACCGCACAATCATGAGAATAGTGCCCGGCGAGCGAGTTGTAAGCTCACGTCTGTGGACAGTTTAGCTATTTCAGGAAAATGCAGTCGTGTGAAGGTAAGCTTCATGATGAAAAGTGAGAAGATGTGTTTGAATTACTTATAGAAGCTGCATTTGGCCTTTTATAGGGTAGGAAGGACATCCTTCCCCAAAGCACACGTCTCGACATCCAGCCAATCATGGCTGGCGTATTGTAGTAAGGCTTCTGATGAATACGTTGTGTAATAAGTGAAATACCAAAACGAATACTTGAAAGAGAACCCATTTCATGAAGCTCCTGACAAACCGTTCTTATGCTTACAGAAACAGTTTGGAACTTGGTAGTGAGTGTTGAAGCCGATGACAGACGATTTTTACTCACTATGCTTTTGCACTCGGCGGTCCCGTTCTGTGAGATTGTGTGGCCTACCACTTTGTGGCCGAGCCATTCTTGCTCCTAGATGTTTCCACTTTACACGTAAAAGCACTTAACAGCTAACCGGAATAGCTCTAGCAGGGCAGAAATTTGACGAACTGACTTGTTTCGAAAGGTGGCATCCTATGACGGTGCCACGTTGAAAGTCCCTGAGCTCTTCAGTACAGGACATTCTACTGCCAATGTTTGTCTATGGAGATTGCATTGCTGTGTTCTCGATTTTATACATTGCTGTGTTTTCGATTTTATACACCTGTCAGCAAGCGGTGTGGCTGAAACAGACAAAACCATTAATTTGAATGGGTGTCCACATACTTTTGGTCATGCAGTGTACATTGACGGGTGGTGGTGGAGCCATTGCAAGAATAAAAACTGAACAGAAGCGGTCAAACTTCCTTTGTCTCACACGCTTTATAATGTGTTGCAAATAGATTAATGTAAAATATTTTTTGTGAAACTAAATTATCAGCCCACTATGTACAGACAATTCAACATCTTTTTCACAATGTTGATTCAACCAGTGTGTGTCCAGTGTGGAGCCAAATTAATCAAATGTCTTCAGACTTGAATGAGAAAGCTTGAGAAAGAGAATTGTGGCATTACATTATATGGTCCATATTTAACAAATGACTAAATAGTTTTTTTGAATAACTATCTTGTGACAAATAGGACACACCCCTTAGTGTAAGATAAGATGTTGACCATGTTACAAATGCATGGATGACTCAGGAGCTTATAATGTTCTGAACATGAATGACACTGAATCACCCCTTAATTAAAGAAGATGCATGACAGCAGCACCTTTGTACTTGTGACTGATCTTGACGGGCCATTAAATTCACCTACACCCCAAAATTATATTCTTTCAAAAACAACATTACAACTGCACATTAATTGTGCACTGTAAAACCATTTTTTTAGAATATTTCTAAATGGTCTATCTACACTGAGCATACAAAACATGAACGCCTGCTCTTTCCATGCCATACTGACCAGGTGAATCCAGCTGAAAGCTATGATCCCTTATTGATGTAACTTTCAATCAGTGTAGATGAAGGGTAGGAGACAAGAAGGCTAGGTATCCCGCTAGCAGGACACCTGTCGACAACATCCGGTGAAATTGGAGGGCCTTCAATTCAAATAAATAATCGTAATATTAAACATTTATGATCATACAACGGATTTGGTCAACAGGTGTCCTGCTGATTAAATAATCACACACTTTTTGAAAATATTCCTCTGTTTGCAATGCAAAGGGTCCTAGCTACATCATCATGGTTGTTTTGTTAGTTAAAATTCTTCTTTAATCAAATGCCAAAAAGTCAGTTTAGTTGGCGCCATCGATTTCAGTAATCAACTTGCAGACAAAGGCATACAAAAAGCTACCGCTAAACTTTGTTAAAACAAGTTAAACTACATTTTTATTTAGTCCTCAGATACCCTAAAATGTAAATAAACTATAATATTTCATATGGAAAGAAGTATGTTCAATATAAAAGTAAAATGAGCAAGTGCGCGTCGTCTTCGTCGCTTGCACACAGACTGATTTCCAACTTTGACTCTCAGCGCCAAACTTCCAAATTCTTCCTTGTTTGGGAAGAAACAAGCCTGAAACCTTGAACAAAGACTGTTGACATCTAGTTGAAGCCCTAGGAATTGCAATCTGGGAGCTGGAATTGCATGGGACCCATAGCTCGCAATGATAAGAGCATGGGATCTCCCCCCAGAAATTCTGGTTATTTTTTCTTTGGATTTTGTCCTACCATATCAATTGTGTTATAGTCTCATACATTATTTTAACATTTCTACAAACTTCAAAATGTTTTCTATCCAATGCTACCAATTATATGCATATAATGGGCCTGAGTAACAGGCAGTTTACTATGGGTACGTCAGTCAGGCGGAAATGGAGAAAAATAGACACTATCCTGAAGAAATTTTAAAGAAGATTTGTTAAGCCTTAAGACAATTGAGACAATTTACACAATATTAGGAATGTGTTCCTGATGTTTGGTATGCTCAGTGTATATCTCAATATAAGGCCTAGATGTCACACCATTTGATAGCCTATAGCCTACACTCTAGTAGACTATAGCCTACCATGTCCAATTATTTGAATTTCCCTCAGGTGTTTCCCTCAGGTGGACTCATCTACACAATCTACACACAAGTAGAAACATCTCAAGGATGATCAATGGAAACAGAATGCACACTTTGTAATTGTGGGGTATTGTGTGTAGATTGATTCTTTTTTTAATCCATTTTAGAATAAGGCTGTAACGTAACAAAATAAGAAAAAAGTCAAGGGGTCTGAATACTTTCTGAATAAACTGTATATCACCATTACCCTTCAGAAGGCTACATAGTGCACCCTATGTACAATGAAAAAGGTAACCTTCAGTAGGCTACATAGTGCACTCTATGTACAATTAAACCATCCAATTGGCACATGCCCAAGCTTGTAAAATTATATTCTGTCAGAAAAAACATTACAACTGCACATAAATTGTACATTAAATCGAACATGTCTAATTGGGCAGACGTGATACAAAATATTGTAAAATATTGCAATAATACCTAAACTGCAATAATACATTATTGCCTTTCTCTTGCCTTTCAAGGATGAAAAAAAAACATTTAAATAAAACACATTTTTCTGTTTGTATTTTTTTTTTACCAGATCTAATGTGTTATATTCTTCTACTTTAATTTCACATTTCCACAATCTTCAACGTGTTTCCTTTCAAATGTTATCAAGAATATGCAGATCCTTGCTCCAGGTCCTGAGCTACAGCCAGTTAGATTTGGGTAGGTCACGAAAATTGAAAAAAAGGGTCCTATCCTTTAAAACATACAATCTACCTGAAGTGACGTCGCTCAAAATTAACATTACATTCAGTCATCTAGCAGACACTCCCATCCAGAGCAACCCAAAGGAGCTACCAAAGTCATGCGCCCTGCCCAATGGCACAACGACAGATCTCTCACCAAGTAAAATTGGGACCCGAACAAGCTAGGCTACCCTGGGGCGTCAGGGTAGCCTAGTGGTTAGAGCATTGGACTAGTAGTAACTGAAAGGTTGCAAGTTCAAATCCCTGAGCTGACAAGGTACAAAATCTGTCATTCTGCCCCTGAACAGGCAGTTAACCCACTGTTCCTAGGATGTCATTGAAAATAAGAATTTGTTCTTAACTGACTTGCCTAGTAAAATAAAGGTAAAAAAAGTAACCTCTCAGCCACTGTCCCAAACTCAGTTCCCTGAGAGCCTCCCCTCAACCATCTGAGACCCTACCACAGCACCCCCCCCCCCAAATCCGATGCCGTTTAGGGCTTTATAGAAGAGGTAGGGAATGTTATAGACAAATATTTGAGGAACAGGAGATCAACAAGGATAGGGGTGATGTGGGCAGACTTTGCTGTTTGTGTCAGAATCCTTGCGGAACTCATTTACAGGCAGGTGTCCAAGTACTGTGTTCCCATAATCAATTCGGGAGAAAATGAACATATGGATTAGCTTTTCTGCGTCAGATTTGATAAGAGAGGATCTTAGCTGGTAGATGTTGTTCAGGTGAAAGAATTATGTTTTACAGACCGGACTAATGTGGCCATTGAAGGAGAGATACGGAGTGGGGCTAAGGTTGGAAGATACTGTGTTCTGTCGGATGGTGTTGATTTTTAACCTTTCAAACTCGGCAAATCTGTAGGGTGAGGAGGTGACTGATAGTGAAAAAAGTAAGGTCCTGGGATTTCATCGGGTTAAATTATGCCTGGCGAAAACCAAACACTGGATTCCACAGTAAGGACCTTATACCAAAGGTCAAGCATGGTGGTGGAAGTGGGATGGTTTGTGGATGCTTTGCTGCCTCAGGACCTGGAACACATGCCTTAATAGAAGGATCCATGAATTCTGCTCTATATCAGAGTATTCTACAGGAGAATGTCAGGCCATCCGTCTGTGAGCTGAAGTGCAGCTCGGTCATGCAGCAAGACAATGATCCAAAACAATCAAGTCTACATGAAAATGGTTAAAAAGCAACATATTTGAAGTTTTGGAATGGCCTAGTCAAAGTCCAGACCTAATCCCAATTGAGATGTTGTGGCAGGACTTGAAACGAGAAGTTCATGCTTGAAAACCCACAAATGTCGCTGAGTTACAGCAGTTCTTCACAGAAGAGTGGGCCAAAATTCCTCCAGAGTAATGTGAGAGACAGATCAACAACTATAGGAAGCATTTGGTTAGAGTCATTGCAGCTTAATGTGCCACAACCAGTTATTGAGTGTAAGGGGGCAATTACTTTTTAACTTAACACTGGGGCATTGGGTGTTGCTTAACTTAGTTTTTGGAAAAAATGAAATAAGTATGTAATTGCTGTGGTATTTGTTCACTCAGGTTCACTTTTTCTAATATTAGGTTTTGGTTAAAGATCTGATAACATTCAGTATCAAAAATTTGAAATTGGGCAAATACTTTTTCACTGCACTGTATAAATAGAGATAAAGTGACTAGGCAACAGGATAGATAATAAACAGTAACAGCAGCATATGTGAAAAGTAAAAAAACAATTTAGCAGTCTTATGGCTTGGGGGTAGAAGCTGTTCAGTGTGTTGTTAATTCTAGACTTGGTGCATCAGTACCCCTTGCCATGCGATAGCAGAGAAAACAGTCCATGACGTGGGTGGCTGGAGTCTTTGACAATATTTAGGGCATTTGACACTGCCTGGTATAGACGTCATGGATGGCAGGAATCTCCGCCTCAGTGATGTGCTGAGCCATAGCCTGGTTCCTCTCTAGGTTTCTTCCTAGGTTTTGGCCTTTCTATGGAGTTTTTCCAAGCCACCGTGCTTCTACACCTGCATTGCTTGCTGTTTGGGGTTTAAGGCGGGTTTTCTGTACAGCACTTTGAGATATCAGCTGATGTACGAAGGGCTATATAAATACATTTGATTTGATTTTGATTTGATTTGGTCTGAAACAAAAATAGAACTGTTTGGCCATAATGACGATCGTTATGTTTGGAGGAAAAAGGGGGAGGCTTGCAAGCTGAAGAACACCATCCCAACCGTGAAGCATGGGGGTGGCAGCATTATGTTGTGGGGGTGCTTCACTGCAGGAGGGACTGGTGCACTTCACAAAATAGATGGCGTCATGAGGATGGAAAATGATATGTATATATTGAAGCAACATTTCAAGACATCAGTCAGGAAGTTAAAGCTTGGTCGCAAATGGGTCTTCCAAATGGACAATGACCCCAAGCATACTTCCAAAGTGTTGGCAAAATAGCTTAAGGAAAGAACCAAGTCAAGGTATTGGAGTGGCCATCACAAAGCCCTGACCTCATTCCTACAGAAAATTTGTGGGCAGAACTGAAAAAGCGTGTGCGCTGCAAGGAGGCCTACAAACCTGACTCAGTTACACCAGCTTTGTTAGGAGGAATGGGCCGAAATTCACCCAACTTATTGTGGGAAGCTTGTGGAAGGCTACCCGAAAAGTTTGACCGAAGTTAAACAATTTAAAGACAATGCTGCCAAATACTAATTGAATGTATTCAAATGTCTGACCCACTGGGAATGTGATTAAATAAATTAAAGCTGAAATAAATCATTCTCTCTACTATTAGATATCTGTGTATAATTATGAGATGCTCATGACTCCATAAAAATGGAAGGCGTTGTCCGAAAGGTGGGAAGGCAGGCAACAAGCTTAGGTCCAAAATAAGCCCATAGAAACACATTGGGCTTATTTTGGACAGACTTTGTTGAGAGTCAAACCTCTCGCTTCGCCTCTTCCTCTCTGGTGTGGGGCAGACATGGAGAGGGAGAGAGAATAGACGGAAGAGAGCACATCGAAAGGGAAGGGCAGCAGTTGCTTCGTGACGTATGTCCACCTGAAAATACATGATCTAACCTAAGTGATTGCTAGTTGGTATTCAGCAGTTATAAAAGTATGTCTTATTTACTTTAAAGACCTAGTAAAAGAGTGTTTTGTCATAAAGCATACGCAGTCATACAGCATACAATATGGAATTAAAAAATAAAGTATAAATAAATAAAGCACATGTAATATACACAACTGAAATATTTATTAAGGGAAAGTAATGTGAATAAATCAGACTGTAACTACCTGTAACGGATTTCCTCCTCTTCGTCTGAGGAGGAGTAAGGATTGGACCAAAAGCAGCGTGGTAAGTGTCCATATTGATTTATTCCAAAAATACAACTGAACCCTGGAACAAAATAATGAACGTGAAATATACAAAACCAAAACAGTACCGTGTGGCCCAAACACTCACACGGAAACAAACACCCACAAACCAAAAGTGAAACCCAGGCTACCTAAGTATGATTCTCAATCAGAGACAACTAATGACACCTGCCTCTGATTGAGAACCATACTAGGCCGAACCCAAAAACCAACATAGGAAAACAGACTGCCCACCCCAACTCATGCCCTGACCATACTAAAACAAAGAATAAAATAACAGAACTATGGTCAGAACGTGACAGTACCACCCCCCCAAAGGTGTGACTCCGGCCGCAAAACCTGAACCTATAGGGGAGGGTCTGGGTGGGCATCTGTCCGCGGTGGCGGCTCTGGCGCGGGACGTGGACCCCACTTCACCACAGTTTTTGTCTGCCTCCTCAACAGCCCCAGTGGCCTCTTACGAGCGGCAACCCTCGCCGCAGACCTCCGACTGGGGACCCTAGCCCGAATGGACGGGAGATTCCGGCGGCGCCAGCTCCTGGCTTGCTGACGGCTCCGGCGGCTCCTGGTTGGCTGACGGCTCCTGCGGCTCCTGGCTGGTTGACGGCTCCGGCGGCTCCTGGCTGGCTGGCGGCTACGGCGGCTCCTGGCTGGCTGGCGGCTACGGCGGCCCCTGGCTGGCTGGCGGCTCCGGCAGCTCCTGGCTGGCGGCTCCGGCGGCTCAGGACAGACGGGAGACTCTGTAGGGAGAAGACGGAGAGACAGCCTGGTGCGGGGGGCTGCCACCGGAGGGCTGATGCGTGGAGGTTGCACCGGATAGACCGGACCGTGCAGGCGCACTGGAGCTCTTGAGCACTGAGCCTGCCCAACCTTACCTGGTTGAACGCTCCCCGTAGCCAGGCCAGTGCGGCGAGGTGGAATAGCCCGCACTGGGCAGTGCTGGCGAACCTGGAACACCATGCGTAAGGCTGGTGCCATGTACGCCGGCCCGAGGAGACGCACTGAAACCAGATGCGTATAGCCAGCTTCATGGCACCTGGATCGATGCCCACTCTAGCCCGGCCGATACGAGGAGCTGGAATGTACCGCATCTTGCTATGCACACGCACCAGGGACACCGTGCGCTCCACTGCATAGCACGGTGCCTGCCGGTCCCTCTCGCTCTACGGTAAGCATGGGGAGTTGGCTCAGGACTCCTACCTGACTTAGCCACACTCCCCATGTGCCCCCCCCCAATACATTTTTGGGGCTGCCTCTCGGTCTTCCTGCCGCGCTGCCGTGCTGCCTCCTCATACCGGCTCCTCTCCGCTTTCGCTGCCTCCAGCTCTGCTTTAGGGCGGCGATATTCCCCTGCTTGTGCCCAGGGGCCCTTGCCGTCCAAAATCTCCTCCCAAGTCCAGGAGTCTTGTGTTTTCGGCCCCTGCTGCTGTCCATATTGATTTATTCCAAAAACAAAACTGAACACTGGAACAAAATAATAAACGTGAAATATACAAAACCAAAACAGTACCGTGTGGCCCAAACACTCACACGGAAACAAACACCCACAAACCAAACTTATATTAATTGTTTTATTCTGTGTTGTTACAGCATTCAATCCACATAATGCATATTGCGTATTTATTTTATTTTGTTATCTAAACCGAAATCGAAAAACGTGATTATTTTTAAAAAATCTGACCAAAGCCGAACTGACTAATAACTAATCGCTCAGCAACAGTTCCCTTACAATCTAACCACAAAGTTGACTACCTTTTACACTCTCTTTCTGTTTGCTTTCCCCCTTCCCTTCAAAGTTCAATTCCAAGGTTGTTTAATTGTCTAATATCACATTATAGACAACATGGAGTAGACAGTGCAATGAAATACTTACTTGCAGGTTCACCTCTCAACAATGCAACAACAGAAGAAAAGGTAAGTAGCTAAATTAATAAAGAGTAACAAAAATAAAAGCTGAATTATATAATTACACAAATTTAATAATGTCATTTTTTACAAATAGTTACAAAGTCTATATGAAAATAACAGACTAGAACCAAGCATGAAATAGGTTGCAGAATGAAATAGGTTGTAAGAACTTCATTTCATTTTGTCGGTTCCAACTTAAATATCTGGTTGTCAGTTTGTCAGTTCTACCTTAAATATGTACACTGAACAAAAATATAAACACAACATGCAACAATTTCAACGATTTTTCGGAGTTACAGTTCGTATAAGTAAATCGGTCAATTGAAATAAATGAATTAGGCCTTTTAATCTATAGGTTTCACATGACTGGTCACATATACCTTAAAAAATTATATTGGCGTGGATCAGAAAAGCAGTTAGTATCTGGTGTTTACACCATTTGCCTCATACAGCGCGGCACATCTTCGCATGGAGTTAATCAGGCTGTTGATTGTGGCCTGTGGAATGATGCCCCACTCCTCTTCAATGGTTGTGCGAAGATGCTGGATATTGGTGGGAACTGGAACACGCTGTCGTACACGTAAATCCAGAGCATCCCAGACATGCTCAATTGGTGACATGTCTGGTGAGTATGCAAGCCATGAAAGAACTGGGACATTTTCAGATTCCAGGAATTGTGTACAGATCCTTGCGACATGGGGCTGTGCATCATCATGCTGAACCATGAGATGATGGCGGCGGACAAATTGCACGACAAGATTTCGTCACTGTATCGCTGCACATTTAATTTGCCATTGATAAAATGCAATTGTGTTCATTATCCGTAGCTTTCACCTGCCCATACCATAACCCCACCACCACAGTGGGGCACTCTGTTGACAATGTTGACATTAGCTAACCGCCCGCCCCACGATGCCATAAACATGGTCTGCAGTTATGAGACCAGTTGGACGTATTGCCAAATTCTCTCATTTGGACACAGATTATGGAAGAGAAATTAACATGACATTCTCTGGAAACAGCTCTGTTCTGCCCTCTCCACCTCATTCACTGCTGCCTGCTAATGTCAACCTGCTCTCTTTAGGAAGAAGTTCTGAATATCAATATTTGCTCTGTGTTATGCTACAGGCTCTGACTAAGTGACAGGCATTTTGCTGAGTAATGACATTGACATCTAACTGGCGCTGTAGCGGTGGGGGAGGGGCCAAGGGACATTGCCATGTCCAGTGCGTTGTGAAATCTCAACAAATCACAGCAGGCACAATATCGCTCCATGGGCTCCTTGCAGTGCTTGCTACTGCCTAGTGCAGGATATTGTACTGTTTATTTTTGTCATAAAAATGTGTCAGCAATTTTTTTTTTATATTGCATAGCGCAAGTGATGCGTAGTTATGGAAACTCATCAGACTGAAATTAATAAAATAAAATGTACTGTATTCTTTTTTATTGTACCATCAAAAGGTTTGGGGCTGACACCCAGGAAATCCAGGCCTAGTGACACCATTTCATTTTTGAAACCCACAAGTTATCTATTTTTCAAATGCAACCACTATGCTGTGACTGTCATACTTAAAAGGAAAATTAAGCAACTAGGTAATGCTAAAAGAACGGATCTTGGAAACTTGTGGTGGTTGTGAACATGCAATTACAGCACCTATATGGGTTATGAGAACTAACAGGTAAAGTGTATGTACAGTATGCATGATTTTAGCAAAAAGCATTTGCTAAATCTCATATTTTACACAACATACCAAAAGTATGTGGACACCTGTTAACCAAGATGGCATAGCAGTTCAGACGTCTTTTGTCCTCGTCTTGTCGTGTCCTGTATATATATATATTTACAACTTTTTTACATACATTTTATTTTTATTTTCCATCAACTCATCTTCAAAACACTCTCCTGCAACCCGCCTCACCAATTTATATTTATAAAAAAGTATTATTTACCTCAAATCTGTAATCCTCCAAGAAGCTAGCCAGAAACTCCAAGAAGCTAGCCAGGAGCTAGCCAGAAGCTAGCCCAGAAGCTAATCCAGAAGCTAATCCAGAAGCTAATCAGAAGCTAGTTCAGAAGCTAGTTAGCTTCTTTACTGGCAAATCGTTAGTATTCAGCTAACCACGGTTTGTGGTCATCAGCTATCCTTTAGCTCGAAAATCTATCGCCAGTTTTGTACGGCGCAGCGCGGCTCGGAACGGAACTCCATGTCCCTGGATTTCAACTGCTCTCTGGACATTCATACCCGGATCTCACAGCTAGCTAGCTGCTATCCGTGTGACTATCGGCTTTCGTCGATTCCGGAGCAAACATCAATTATTCCGGAGCTAGCCAGCTCCGTCAATCACTCCTGAGTTCCATCAATCACTCCTGGGCTGCAGTCACCTATCCGGACCCGTTTTACTGCCTACGCGGAGCCCCACTGGGCCTTCACAGCTGGACTGCCGACGTTATCTACCCGAAGGAGATCCGGCTGGCTCCTCCGTCGCGACGTTACCTGAACGCCCATCTGCGGCCTGCTAACCGTTAGCTGTCTTACCGGCTGCTATCTGAATAGACAATCGGACAATTTATTTATTTTTATTATTATTATGTTTTCTTCTTGGGCCTCTATAACTATATCTATTGTTTTTATTTTTATTGTTGTTGTGTGATTTGGATTAATCCCCTCTACCACACAGAACCCCACTAATCTACTGACCGAACGCAAGAGGTGGCTAACAACAGACCTCCATCCTATGCTAGCTTGCTACCGATGGCCTGGCTAGCTGTCTAAATCGCCGTGACCCCCAACCAACCTCTCCACTCACTGGACCCTTTTGATCACTCGACTAAGCATGCCTCTCCTTAATGTCAATATGTCTTGTCCATTGCTGTTCTGGTTAGTGTTTATTGGCTTATTTCACTGTAGAGCCTCTAGTCCTGCTCACTATACCTTATCCAACCTATTAGTTCCACCACCCACACATGCAATGACATCTCCTGGTTTCAATTATGTTTCTAGAGACAATATCTCTCTCTTCATCACTCAATACCTAGGTTGACCTCCACTGTATTCACGTCCTACCATACCTTTGTCTGTACATTATACCTTGATGCTATTTTATCGCCCCCAGAAACCTCCTTTTACTCTCTGTTCCAGACGTTCTAGACGACCAATTCTTATTGCTTTTAGCCGCACCCTTATTCTACTCCTCCTATGTTCCTCTGGCGATGTAGAGGTGAATCCAGGCCCTGCAGTGCCTAGCTCCACTCCTATTCCCCAGGCGCTCTCTTTTGACGACTTCTGTAACCGTAATAGCCTTGGTTTCATGCATGTTAACATTAGAAGCCTCCTCCCTAAGTTGGTTATATTATGTGCTTTAGCACACTCTTCCAACCCGGATGTTCCAGCTGTGTCTGAATCCTGGCTTAGGAAGACCACCAAAAATTCAGAAATTTTAATTCCAAACTACAACATTTTCAGACAAGATAGAACTGCCAAAGGGGGCGGTGTTGCAATCTACTGCAAAGATAGCCTGCAGAGTTCTGTCCTACTATCCAGGTCTGTACCCAAACAATTTGAACTTCTACTTTTAAAAATCCACCTCTCTAAAAACAAGTCTCTCACCGTTGCCGCCTGCTATAGACCACCCTCTGCCCCCAGCTGTGCTCTGGACACCATATGTGAACTGATTGCCCCCCATCTATCTTCAGAGCTCGTGCTGCTAGGCGACCTAAACTGGAACATGCTTAACACCCCAGCCATCCTACAATCTAAACTTGATGCCCTCAATCTCACACAAATTATCAATGAACCTACCAGGTACCTCCCCAAGGCCTTAAACACAGGCACCCTCATAGATATCATCCTAACCAACTTCCCCTCTAAATACACCTCTGCTGTCTTCAACCAAGATCTCAGCGATCACTGCCTCATTGCCTGCATCCGTAATGGGTCAGCGGTCAAATGACCTCCACTCATCACTGTAAAACGCTCCCTGAAACACTGGGGTATCCTGGAAGGATATTGTTCTCATCCCGCCAGTAGAGGATGTCTGGATATTTTTTTTAAATGCCTTCCTAACCATCTTAAATAAACATGCCCCATTCAAGAAATTTAGAACCAGGAACAGATATAGCCCTTGGTTCTCCCCAGACCTGACTGCCCTTAACCAACACAAAAACATCCTATGGCGTTCTGCATTAGCATCGAACAGCCCCGTGATATGCAGCTGTTCAGGGAAGCTAGAAACCATTATACACAGGCAGTTAGAAAAGCCAAGGCTAGCTTTTTCAAGCAGAAATTTGCTTCCTGCAACACTAACTCAAAAAAGTTCTAGGACACTGTAAAGTCCATGGAGAATAAGAACACCTCCTCCCAGCTGCCCACTGCACTGAAGATAGGAAACACTGTCACCACTGATAAATCCACCATAATTGAGAATTTCAATAAGCATTTTTCTACGGCTGTTCTGAAAGAGCTGCAAAATCTGGGCCCCTACAAATCAGCCGGGCTAGACAATCTGGACCCTTTCTTTCTAAAATTATCTGCCGAAATTGTTGCCACCCCTATTACTAGCCTGTTGAACCTCTCTTTCGTGTCGTCTGAGATTCCCAAAGATTGGAAAGCAGCTGCGATCATCCCCCTCTTCAAAGGGGGGACACTCTTGACCCAAACTGCTACAGACCTATATCTATCCTACCATGCCTTTCTAAGGTCTTCGAAAGCCAAGTCAACAAACAGATTACCGACCATTTCAAATCTCACCATACCTTCTCTGCTATGCAATCTGGTTTCAGAGCTGGTCATGGGTGCACCTCAGCCACGCTCAAGGTCCTAAACGATATCTTAACCGCCATCGATAAGAAACATTACTGTGCAGCCGTATTCATTGATCTGGCCAAGGCTTTCGACTCTGTCAATCACCACATCCTCATCGGCAGACTCGACAGCCTTGGTTTCTCAAATGATTGCCTCGCCTGGTTCACCAACTAATTCTCTGATAGAGTTCAGTGTGTCAAATCGGAGGGTCTGCTGTCCGGACCTCTGGCAGTCTCTATGGGGGTGCCAGAGGGTTCAATTCTTGGACCGACTCTCTTCTCTGTCTACATCAATGAGGTCGCTCTTGCTGCTGGTGAGTCTCTGATCCACCTCTACGCAGACGACACCATTCTGTATACTTCCGGCCCTTCTTTGGACACTGTGTTAACAACCCTCCAGGCAAGCTTCAATGCTTCAATGCTTAAATACAAGTAAAACTAAATGCATGCTCTTCAACCGATCGCTACCTGCACCTACCCGCCTGTCCAACATCACTACTCTGGACGGCTCTGACTTAGAATACGTGGACAACTACAAATACTTAGGTGTCTGGTTAGACTGTAAACTCTCCTTCCAGACCCATATCAAACATCTCCAATCCAAAGTTAAATCTAGAATTGGCTTCCTATTTCGCAACAAAGCATCCTTCACTCATGCTGCCAAACATACCCTTGTAAAACTGACCATCCTACCAATCCTCGACTTTGGCGATGTCATTTACAAAATAGCCTCCAATTCCCTACTCAACAAATTGGATGCAGTCTATCACAGTGCAATCCGTTTTATCACCAAAGCCCCATATACTACCCACCATTGCGACCTGTACGCTCTCGTTGGCTGGCCCTCGCTTCATACTCGTCGCCAAACCTACTGGCTCCATGTCATCTACAAGACCCTGCTAGGTAAAGTCCCCCCTTATCTCAGCTCGCTGGTCACCATAGCATCTCCCACCTGTAGCACACGCTCCAGCAGGTATATCTCTCTAGTCACCCCCAAAACCAATTATTTCTTTGGCCGCCTCTCCTTCCAGTTCTCTGCTGCCAATGACTGGAACGAACTACAAAAATCTCTGAAACTGGAAACATTTATCTCCCTCACTAGCTTTAAGCACCAACTGTCAGAGCAGCTCACAGATTACTGCACCTGTACATAGCCCACCTATAATTTAGCCCAAACAACTACCTCTTTCCCAACTGTATTTAATTTATTTATTTATTTTGCTCCTTTGCACCCCATTATTTTTATTTCTACTTTGCACATTCTTCCATTGCAAAACTACCATTCCAGTGTTTTACTTGCTATATTGTATTTACTTTGCCACCATGGCCTTTTTTGCCTTTACCTCCCTTCTCACCTCATTTGCTCACATTGTATATAGACTTGTTTATACTGTATTATTGACTGTATGTTTGTTTTACTCCATGTGTAACTCTGTGTCGTTGTATCTGTCAAACTGCTTTGCTTTATCTTGGCCAGGTCGCAATTGTAAATGAGAACTTGTTCTCAACTTGCCTACCTGGTTAAATAAAGGTAAAATAAATAAATGAATAAAACCTGCTCGTCGAACATCTCATTCCAAAATCATGGGCATTAATTTGGAGTTGGTTCCCCCCTTTGCTGCTATAACAGCCTCCATTCTTCTGGGAAGGCTTTCCAATAGATGTTGGAACATTGCTGCAGGGATTGGCTTCCATTCAGCCACAAGTGCATTAGTGTTGTGCAATTAGGACTGGCTCACAGTTGGCATTCCAATTCATCCCAAATGTTTTCGATGGGGTTGAGGTCAGGGCTCTGTGCAGGCCAGTCAAGTTCTTCGACACCGATCTCGACAAAGAATTTCTGTATGGACTTTGCTTTGTGCATGGAGGCATTGTCTGAAACAGGAAAGGTCCTTCCCCAAACTGTTGCCACAAAGTTGGAAGCACACAATCGTCTAGAATCTCATTGTATGCTGTAGTATTAAGATTTCCCTTCACTTGAACTAAGAGGCTTATACCAAACCATGAAAACAGCCCCAGACCATTATCCTCCTTCACCAAACTTTACAGTTGGCTCGAAACATTCGGGCAGGTTGTGTTCTCCTGGCCTCTGCCAAACCAAGATTAGTCCGATAGACTGCCAGATGGTGAAGTGAGATTCATCACTCCAGAGAAACATGTTTCCACTGCTCCAGAATCCAATGGCGGCGTTTATACCACTCCAGCCGACGCCAGGCATTGCACTTGGTGATCTTAGGCTTGTGTGCGGCTGCTCGTCCATGGAAACCCACTTCATAAAGCTCCTTGACGAACAGTTATTTTGCTGACGTTGCTTCCAAAGGCAGTTTGGAACTCTGCAGTGAGTGTTGCAATCGAGGACAGATTATTTTTTCACGGTATGCACTTTAGCACTCGGCGGTCCCGTTCTATGAGGTTCTGTGGCCTACCACTTTGCGGCTGAGCCGTTGTTGCTCCTAGATGTTTCCACTTCACAATAACAGCACATACAGTTGACCGGGGCAGCTCTATAACAGGGAAGAAATTTGATGAACTGACTTGTCATGTTGAAAGTCACTGATCTCTTCAGTAAGGCCATGCTGCTGCCAATGTTTGTCTATGGAGACTGCAAGGGTGTGGCTTAAATAGGCGAATCTACTAACTTGAATGGGTGTCGAAATACTTCTGAATATATATTGTATTTTATTATATTGCATGAAAGAATGCATTGTGTACTCCTCTGCATGATTAATGTGCACACGTGTCTCTGAGAAAGCAATTATCTTGTGGTATAACTGGTAAGGCAAATCATTCCGATACCTCTTTTGCAATCAGACAATGAACAAAAACAACATTTAGGCGGATGGCACTGATGATGTATTTGCACATTGGGGCAGGGTAGATGGATTATCCAGGGTGGAGTAATGTTTAGAACATTCTAACAACACAAAAGGGTTGACATTGAGGCCACCCAACCAGTGGATCAGCAATTGCAATATTAAGGCTGTAAATATGGTCTGAGATTCTTATTCAGCATACCTGGGTTCTCCTGCCATACTGACAGTAATGATCGTGAGGTGATAGAGTGAGGATAAGCGCTACTTTTGGACCTGTATTCCTGGCTGACAATAACTTTGTGACCCTTTGGGAGTATAATTTTATGTGGACTTTATTTATTATTTCAAGAAGTTCAGGTGAGTGGAAATTGGCATGCAAGATACTGAATTTCGTGTAAGAAGGCTAGGATTTTTTAATGATTTAGATTTTATAGCATTACTTTGTAGAGTTATCTCATTATCCAACTAATTTCATTGTCATGATTGTATTTGTGCATTTCATCATTATAAACGCAATTGTTTTTTCTGTGCAAACTTTATACACACATCTGAACTTCAAAAATAACAGTTTAACAATTAAAATCCATCAAAACAAAATATTAACACAATTAAACAATATATACAAAAAAAATCAATGTTTCATAATTTTGTCATCAATATTGATATGACAGAATTTCGTGTTAAACTACAAAACAGTAATAAACACTCAAACATCAAAATTCCTCTCCAAAAAACGGTGTTATTGCACCAGTTTAGAGAAATGTTTCCTAATCCAATAATATCACATTAAATGATCTTGTCACCAAGTAAACTTGTGACCAAAATCTCCTTCACGTTTATCTACCAAATCAATCAAGAAGGTTACCAAGTGAAAGCAAGAAAGGACATCAGACATAGTAGGATTCTTTCATTATAGAATGCCAAGAACGTCTTTACACCCTTTGCAAGCTTTTCACATTGCGCAGCCTTAAATTAAAATCTAAAAATCAATTAATTAAATTAAGCTACTCCACACTTTGTAAGTAAAATGAAAATGATAGAAATGTGCTTTAAAAAAACAAATATATATATATTGATTGTGTAGGTCTGCACACCCTTGATGTGGCACTTCTAAGTAGGCCTACTGGCCTGTATGACACTGGCCTCCATTCCAAATCATAATTGTTGATTGCAACAAGGCCATTGTGTAATACTGTATTATATAACGGGTGGGTCTTGTTCTGAATGCTGATTGGTTCAAATCTAATTCCAGACAGTGTCTATTCCACAAATTACCGCTGGCTAAATCTATGACCTTAAAATGCCTATTTACTCTGTTCCATCTGACTGCTCCATCCACTGTCTCTTCAGTCCAGCCAAGCAATTTACAAACTTGATCTCCACTATAAAAAAAAACATAATCTCACATTTCTTTTTAGCTACCATTTAGTTTTCAACAGCAGAGATTTGTATAAACCTTGCTCTCTGTCATTTGCAACATTGTTTCAATTTTCAAATTCGATCTCCAGCTGTCCAGTAATAATGAACATGTCGGGAGTAGGGACGAGACGGACAGACAGGCAGCTTTTCTCAGCCAGTCAAAATCAGTTCATGGATATATATACAAAGAAATGTCAATTGAAAAAGGTAAGTGCAGCTAGTTTGCCATCTGTCCATCTTCAGTTTGAAGTGATTATGCTAGCTGTGTTGTTCACTAGCTCCTCTGAACAACAGTGTCCTGACGAGAAAGCACATTTTCTTTGCCAGGCAAAATCGCACCTCATTAGCTCATTGTAATAGATGTCTGCAAATCAATGTCAATAGAAAGCAATTTAAACAAATGCAAATACTTTGCTGGTATTCTGGCTGTACTTTTAACGTGAATGTAAATTAGCCATAGTTGGCTTGCTAGCAAGCAAGGGATAAGAACGTTGTCAGTGGGTATGGCAATGGGACATTTAGAATGAACAACTGGGTTGCGTCCATACACTTCACAAGACTGAGGCAGGTGTAAGGTTTATTTACTATGACTGTGAGTTGTGGTTCTCGTACCTGAATTCACTAACTGTAAAAGTTACTCTGAATAAGAGTGTCTGCTAAATTACTAAATGGTTTTCCACATGGTGTTGAGTGTTTCTGAGGGTGCTAGTCTAGGTCCAGACTTAAATCTGCTTGAAAATCAGAGTCATGGGTATGCTTGTCACCAGCAGGGACTGGAGAGTTAGTTAGGATCAAAAGTAGTTGTATTTCTCAGGTCTTCAATTACTCAAATTGCCAAATACACACCAGAATGGTTTTCCACACAATTGTGTTTCTGAGTGTGCTAGTCTTAAAAAAATCAAAGACAAGATTTCAATGTTGCGCTCCTTCAGTGATCCCCAACCAACTTGACTGAGGTTGAGCAAGTTTGCCGAGAACAATGGATCGATGTTTCTGCAAAAGTTGATGTAATCTTATTAAAAGTATTCCACACCTGTCATATGTGCCAAATGGTGCTTCCACTGAATATGAACTCTTGGGTGTGAAGACCTACGCAATCAATACATTGTTTGTTTTCATTACTTTGAGAACATATCTATAATTTCTCTTTCACTTTGAAAGTGTGGAGTTATTTATGTAGATCTGTGGGAAAATCCCAATTTTGTCTATTGTTGGATTTGAATTTAATTTAACATTTTTTAAACTGTGCGAAGGGTGTGAAAACATTCACAATATATGGGGCAGCAGCATAGCCTAGTGGTTAGAGTGTTGGACTAGTAACCGGAAGGTTGCAAGTTCAAACCCTTGAGCTGACAAGGTACAAATCTGTCATTCTGCCCCTGAACAGGCAGTTAACCCACTGTTCCAAGGCCATCATTGAAAATAAGAATTTGTTCTTAACTGAGTTGCCTAGTTAAATAAAGGTTAAAAAAATGCATATTTGTAAAGCAGTAAGGCAGCTTAATTTTATTTTAAATCCTAAATCTATTTTGCATGTTCATCACAAAATTTGTGAATATCTGGGTTTTCCCTCTTCACAATGCAGAAAGACTGCATTTAATCAGTGGACACCACTCGTTTTTACAGATTTTTCTATTGTATTATTGACTGTACGTTTGTTTATCCCATGTTTAACTGTTGTTTTTGTCACACTGCTTTGCTTTATCTTGGCCAGGTAACAGTTGTAAATGAGAATTTGTTCTCAACTGGCCTACCTGGTTAAATAAAGGTGAAATTAAAAATAAATAAATTAAAAATTACAACAAACCTGTCATAATTGTTTTCTTTACTAAAGTAGAGTTTTATTATTATTATTGCTAAAGGTACTGTATAGGTGTAAACATACAAATTTTTTAGCAAGAGATAGAACTTGTATTTTCTAAGAATGGAGCAGAAATGTGCAGAAAGTAGTTTTGAATGCATTTTATTGAACGGAAACAATAACAGTCTTGAACTTTTTTTGGGCAATATAGTGACATACTTTTATATCCTGTACAATGAGGAATTCTACTACAAAATACGAGTCTTCTCCCATTTTGTTATCCATTGCCCCCACCCACAAGGTGTATAAACAACAACAGTAAATAAGAATAAAATAAGATGATAGATGCAAAACAAAAACATGAAGAACATAAATCAATCAACTCTAATTATCACGTAGGACAGTATGCAAATGTGTGTGCATGGACTTTGTAGGTGTATTTCTCACATGTGCAGCACATAGTATTTGTTTTACAGTCCTTCCTTGTGGGGCAGAATTGGCATCTCCTCCTCTTGCCTGCCCCAGCTGCAGCCTGCAGGTGGATCAAGACAAGATTCAGCCACCTGAACAGCTTTCACAAGCGCAGGAGAGGCTGCTTTGCGGGGGATGCGCTCCCTTCTTTGAATGTGTGGGGTTACAAGTGCCTTTCCCAGCTGCTCCAGGAACACCCTTCTCTCGATTCGCTTATCAGGCATCCAGGTAGGGTTGATCTTGTTCCATATCACGAAGGCATTGTATGAGGACACATCAAAGATATTATGGAAGATGACCAGGGGCCAGAGGGCAGTCATCCTCCTGCAGCTGTAAGTTTAAATCACCTTGTCCAGGTTGTCCACGTCTCCTTTCTTATGGTTGTAGTCCAGGACGATGGCTGGCTTCCTGTCCTCAAAACCACTGATCTCAGACTTTGTGTGCAGTGTGCACAGGAGGACCACATTCTTGTTCCTCTTTGGGAGATAAGAAACTAGAGTGGTGGTGGGGGTGAAGGCACATTTTGATAAGAATGCCTCTCTCCCCCTTGTTGCAAGGAGTGCAGGGGGGAAATCACGCTTGTTTTTTCTAACTGTGCCAACCATGGTGGTCTTCCTCTTCTGGAGCTGCTGGCTGAGTCATAAGAGGTGAAGAAATTGTCGTTGTGCCCCCTCAGTCCATCTGTCACATTAAGCACAACCTGCATCCCCTGGTTCTTCCCTGGGCCTCCACTGGTCGGCTTCCCTGTGTTGACTTACGTCTTCCAAGTGTAGCTGGATTGTGCATCACAGGCCACCCATATCTTGATGCCATACTTTGCTGGCTTGCTGGTACATAAAATTAACAGTGAAAATTACTTATATTACAGATATGAAAATAAACATTACCTCTGAATGGAACCAGTTGCTCATCCACTGTTACTTCAGGCCCAGGGTTGTAGAGGTATGGCAGACGCTCCACCCACTTCTCCCAGACCTCTCTTAAGGCCTCCAGTTTGTCTCTCACATGTCTTGCAGGTCTTTTATTTTTTATTTAACCTTTATTTAAACCAGGCAGGCTAGTTGAGAACAAGTTCTCATTTACAACTGCGACCTGGCCAAGATAAATCAAAGCAGTGCGACACAAACAAAAACACAGAGTTACACATAGAATAAAGAAATACAGTCAATAATTCAATAGAAAAAGTCTATATACATTGTGTGCAAATGAGGTAGGATAAGAGAGGTAAGGCAATAAATAGGCCATGTTGGCGAAGTAATTACAATATAGCAATTAAACACTGGAATGGTAGATGTGCAGAAGATGAATGTGCAAGTAGAGATACTGGGGTGCAAAGGAGCTAAATAAATAACAATATAGGAGGAGGTAGTTGGGTGGGCTATTTACAAATGGGCTATGTACAGGTGTAGTGATCTGTGAGCTGCACTGACAGCTGGTGCTTGAAGATAGTGAGGGAGATATGAGTCTCCAGCTTCAGTGATTTTTGCAGTTCGTTCCAGTCATTGGCAGCAGAGAACTGGGAGGAAAGGCGGCCGAAGGAGGAATTGGCTTTGGGGATGACCAGTGAAATATACCTGCTGAAGTGCGTGCTACGGGTGGGTGCTGCTATGGTGACCAGTGAGCTGAGATAAGACTGGGATTTACCTAGAAGACTTATAGATGAGCCAGTGGGTTTGGTGACGAATATGAAGCGAGGGCCAGCCAATGAGAGCATTTAGGTCGCAGTGGTGGGTAGTATATGGGGCTTTGGAGACAAAATGGATTGCACTGTGATAGACTGCATCCAATTTGCTGAGTAGAGTTTTGGAGGCTATTTTGTAAAGACATCGCCGAAGTCAAGGATCGGTAGGATAGTCAGTTTTATGAGGGTGTTTGGCAGCATGAGTGAAGGATGCTTTGTTGCAAAATAGGAAGCCGATTCTAGATTTAATTTTGGATTGGAAATGCTTACTGTGAGTCTGGAAGGAGAGTTTGCAGTCTAACCAGACACCTATGTGTTTGTAGTTGTCCACATATTCTAAGTCAGAATCATCCAGAGTAGTGACGTTGGACGGGCGGGCAGGTGTGGGCAAAGTGAATGTAAGAAATGAAAATCGAAACAGTCCTGAAAGGTGAAAACACAAAACAGGAAACAACTACCCACAAACAACAGGTGGGAAAAGGCTACCTAAGTATGGTTCTCAATGAGAGACAACGATAGACAGCTGCCTCTGATTGGGAACCATACTAGGCCAAACGCATAGAAAAGAAAACATAGAATGCCCGCCCCAACTCACGCCCGACCAAACCAAAATAGAGACATAAAAAAGGAACTATGTTCAGGGCGTGACAGTGCGTGTGTGGTTATTGTGGTGCATAAATGGTTTTATAACCTGGGGTCAAAAATGACCCTAAGACAATCTTTGTACCCTGGTGGTGTTCAGCTTTCATGGAAATATGAACAAAGGTGATGTTTCACTTTTCTAATGTTGGGGTCACTCTAGGAAAAGTCATAAAATGTCAAGTTGAAAAAATGTAGGGGGTTTTCTCTGCTTTTAAACAAAGTGGCTTTAAAGGGAAATGTATGACCCTTAAGACATCACAAGGGTGATGCAGATTGAATTGGAGATTGGAGTTGAATACTTATTAACTTAAGACATTTCAGATGTTCTTTTTCTATTAATTTATAAAATGTCTAAAAACGTCACTTGTCTTTGACATTATGGGGTATTGTGTGTAAACCACTGACACAAAATCTTAATTGAATACAATTTAAATAGGCTGTAACATTTTCTTTCTGAAAAGATCAAGGGGTGTGAATACTTCCTGAAGGTAGTGTATGATATCTGTTTTGAGATTTCACTTGATGATACTTCCTCCAGACAATATTTTGTTTGTCAGGCATTTCGGAAATGTACAATTTAGTGATTTACCGACTGTTGAACATTTTCATGTTCATGGCACTCAATATCTCAGATAAGTACAGTATGTATAATGTAGTATGTAGACTTCAACAACATTGATAAGATTCATTTTAGTTTATTTCAGTGTTACTACAATACATCTACTATCTAAAGGCTATTTGTTAATACATGTTTATTGGTATATGGTTTTATATGGCAATATTTATTCAAGGGTTTTCAAAGTAATTTCCAAAGATTACAACGTATGGCTGGAGTTGGGTCACAATAAGGACAAATATAGATGACAGAATAGACAATTAGGTTTACATGCTTATTTTATAATTTCATTTGTTAATTTCATTTGTATGATATTACATTATTCATAACCTATTGCAATATACTAAAACAAAATGTAAATATTAAATAGCAAAACATCACACAATTTCACAATTATACATTTTCTGGTATTGTGGCAGAATTAGCTTCATTACATTATCAGCTTAATGGGTTTAATTGAGTCCTAGAGTTATTCTGTTCTGAAGAAATAGATCAGCATTGAAGCAAGTAATATAGTGACCATTTCTTGAGGTCTGTTTCTTGCCATAGCGCTGCTGGAGGTATTTGAACCCTCTGTAGTGTTTGTGGTTGCTGCTGGCGTGACTGTCGTGGTGGTTGCAGTAGTCGTAGCAGTAGTCGTAGCAGTAGTCATAGCAGTAGTCGTAGTTGTAGTCATAGCAACAGTTGTAGCATTAGTCGTCGAGTTCCGGAGTTCTGTAAAAAAAAATACGATTTTGACCATTTAAAAGCCTCTGCAAAGCCTTCCCAAAGTCTATGTTCTTGCAAAAATATAAAAGATGTAAGCTGCAGACCACCTGAACAAAATAATGATTCATGCAAATCAGGGATGATCAACTGGTGTCCAGCAGTATCCCTTTAGTATATTATACAGTACATTCGGAAAGTATTCAGACCCCTGACTTTTTCCCCATTTTGTTACGTTACAGGCTTATTCTAAAATTGATTTAACAGTTTTTTTCCCTCATCAATCTACTCACAAAACTGCATGATGGCAAAGCAAAAACAGGTTTCTAGACATTTAATGTAAAAGTAAAAAAACAGAAATACCTTATTTTCATAGGTAATCAAACCCTTTGCTATGAGACATGAAATTAAGCTCAGGTGCATCCTGTTTCCATTGATCATCCTTGAGATGTTTCTACAACTTTTAGTCCACCTGTGATGAATTCAATTGATTGGACATGATTTGTAAAAACACACACCTATATATGGTCCCACAGTTGACACTGCATGTCAAAGCAAAAACCAAGCCATGAGGTCGAAGGAATTATCTGTATAGTTCTGAGACAGGGATGTGTCTAGGCACAACTCTGGGGAAGGGTACCAAAACATTTATGCAGCATTGAAGGTCCCTAAGAACACAGTGGCCTCCATCATTCTTAAATGGAAGAAGTTTGGAGCAACAAGACTCTTCCTGGAGCTGGCTGCCCGGCCAAACTGAGTAATCAGGGAAAAAAGGGCCTTGGTCAGGGAGGAGAGCAAGAACATGATGGTCACTCTGACAGAGCTCTATAGTTCCTCTGTGGAGATGGGAGAACCTTCCAGAAGGACAACCATCTCTGCAGCTTTCCACATATCAGGCCTTTATGGTAATGTGGCCAGAAGGAAGCCACTTCTCAGTAAAACAGCCCGCTTGGAGTTAGTCAAAAGGCACTTAAAGACTCTCAAACCATGAGAAACAAGATTATCTGGTCTGATGAAACCAAGATTGTATTCTTTGGCCATAATGCCAAATGTCTTGTCTGGAGGAAACCTGACACCATCCCTATGGTGAAGTATGGTGGTGGCAGCATCATGCTGTGGGGATGTTTTTCAGCAGCAGCGGAAACTCTCCAAATGCAGGTGTGACAAGCTTGTAGAGCCATACCGCAGAAGACACGAGGCTATAATTGCTGCCAAAGGTGCGTCAACTAATTATTGATTAAAGGGTCTGAAAACTTATGTAAATGTGATATTCAGTGTTTTTTTTCTAAAACATTTGCAAAACTTTCTTCACCTGTTTTGCTTTGTCATTATGAGGTATTGTGTGAAGATTGATCAGGGGGAAAAAGGGATTTAACCTCTATGGGATCGGTGTCCCTAAATTGGGACAGGTCTCGCTCAATATGCAATAATGTGACTAGAATTACGTTGTAAACAAAAGCCAAATCCGGGACATCGACATGTCTAATATGGGCAGAAATCTTAAATTGTTGTTTATCGAACTGCAGTGTCCCATTTACATCATCTATTACAGCAAAAAATAACATGCTATTATTTTGAGGATAGTGCACAACAACAAACACTTTTATCACAGAACATGGTTTGATACATTCACCTCTGAAGGTAAATAATGTACTTACATTCATTAATCTTGCTCTGATTTCTCATCCTGAGGGTCCCAGACATAAAATGTAGCACAGTTTTGTTTGATAAAATCCCTTTTTATATTCAAATGTAGGAACTGGGTTCTACAGTTTGACCCCACTGCCGCATTTTTAGAATAAGGCTGTAGCATAACAAAATGTGGAAAATGTCAAGGGGTCTGAATACTTTCTGAATGCACTGTAGATATATACACAGTATTTATATTTAGGGGCTCAGTCAGGTTCTCAACTTACTGTTGAGCGTTAGAAAAATAGAATATACAAGGTGTAAAACTTCCCCCAAAAAATTCTGTCCCGTGGCAAAATGTGTAGATTTGCAGCAAACTTCCTTTAAAACAGCAACAATTTTGTTACGCCCAATGGCAAATGTGGGATGTGGGTATGAAGACCCACCAGCCACTGCAACCTCTCACATTTTTTTTGGCCCCCAACTCCATCAAAGTTCTCCATTCCTGATTCAAATAATCAGTGATGCAAACCAGAGAACCAGAATCATTTTTGCTCACATCTATGGGTAAAGATAGTCTTATAAGAGACTACTATGATTGAAATGGTTTTGAAATGAAAAGATAGACCTTTAAATGAGGTACAGTATTTCAAGTATGATGTAATTTGGTCACAATTGATGAAACCAGAGCTGGTAAATAAGCTTTGGGCATAAAAAAACAACACAGACGGGAATATTGATTCAAACAATCATCTGTACTGTATGAATTTTCATAAATATTGTGTTAAGATTCATCCTTACCAGCTTTGATACTGCCAGGAATAACATCTAAGAAAACTGTGGACGTGTTGATGGATGTCTTGAGGGAGTCCTCTACATTTGTAACGTTAGGGACCACAGACTGGCGTGTGAAGATCAAGTTGGTTGTCACACCCACAGACCCAGACCTAAAAATCAAAGAAGTAGAATGTATGTGAAATGGGATAAAAGTTATTATTATTGGTTGTAGTAGTATTAGTATGATTAAATAATGGTAAACGTAAATAACACACTTGTTCTAGCTGCAAGTAAGTTGTAGAAATATGGACCAAAATGAAAACTGAACATACCAAAAACTGATGATGATGCATCTGAGGAAGATCACAGGATATACATTTGTGTATCCTCGAGTCAACTGTAGAAAGATATCAGAGGGCATAATGAGTATTTTAAGGACAAAAAATGTGTAGTAGTTACTAATAACTCTCAAGCAAGATATTTTTGTAATGTCCATTTCAATATTTCTATTAATGATCAACTTTTACCTCAGTTGTGACATTTAAAGCCAAAGTAATGTAATCCAAGGAATTTGAATCTTTGTAGGCTTCCATAAACGTACGGTTCAACCGGAACTTTAGAATAAGTACACCTTCATTTGACGTTGGAGGGTTTGTGGATACGGTGGTTGGGGAAACAGTTGTTGTTGTCTTAGCAGCTGTAGTTGACGTTGGTGCAGCTGTAGCTGTGGTAGTTACAGCAGCTGTGGTTGTTGTGGCTGAAACTATGGTTTTTGTGTGGTGGGTGTTGGTGGTCTTTGCAGCAACTGTGGTTGTCGATGGTGAAGCTGTGAGTGTTGTGGGAGCAGTTGTAGTTGTTGTAGGGGTGGCTGTTGTTGTCATAGCAGCAGCTGGGGATGTTGTTAGTGCAAATGTTGTGGTTGTGGTTGTGGATGCAGCTGTGGTAGCTGTGGATGCAGCTGTGGTGGTCGTTGGAGCACCTGTGGTTGTTGTGAGGTTAGCTTTAATTGTGGTAGGGCTAGTAGTGATGGTTGTTACAGAAGCTTTTGTTGTTGCTGTTGTTGTTATGGCAGCTGTTGTTGTAGAGGGAGCAACTGTGGTTGTTGTGGGAGCTCCTGTTGTTGTGGGAGCCACTGTTGTTTTAACAGGAGCTGTAGTTGTCGTCTGTGTAGCTGTGGTTGTTTTGGGTGTAGCTGTGTTTGTTGTGGGGATAGCGGTAGTTGTTGTGGAAACAGCTGTGGTTGTAAGGGAAGCTGTTGTGGTTGTGGGAGAAACTGTGATTGTTGTGGGAGAAGCTGTAGTTGTTGTGGGTGCAGCTGTATTTGTTGTAGCCCCAGATGTAGACATCATTGGTGCTACTGTGATCGTTGTGGGACCAGCTGTATTTGTTGTAAGGGACATTGTTGTGGTTGTGGGACTTGCTGTAGTTGTGGAAGCAGATGTGTTTGTTTTGGGTGAATCTGTGATTGTTGTTGGAGCAGCTGTGGTAGTTGTGGGCAGGGCTGTGGTTGTTGTTTCTGCAGTTGTTGTAAGGGAAGTTGTTGTGGGATTTGCAGTGGTTGTGAGAGCAGATGTGATTGTTGTAGCAGCAGCTATGATTGTTGTGAGAGAAACTGTGGTTGTTGTTGGTGCAGCTGTGGTTGTTGAAGCCTCAGCTGTAGATGGTGTTGCTTTGGTTGTGATTTGTGAAGATGTGGTTGTTGCGGGGGCAGCTAAGTTTGTTGTGGGAGCAGCAGTGGTTGTCGTGGGTAGAGTTTTGGGTGTTGATGCCACAAATGTTGTTGTAGCAGCAGCTGGGATTGTTGTTGGAGTTGCTGTGGTTGTTGTGGATACAGCTTTTGTTGTCATAGCAGCTGTGGTTGTGGGAAAAACTTCAGTTGACGGATCTGCCGCTGTTGTGGAAACAATTGTGGTTGTTGTGGGTGAATCTGTTGTTGTAGTTGGAGCAGATGTGGTTGTGGTGGGCAGGACGTTGGTTGTTGTTGCTGCAGCTTTTGTTGTTGTAGCACCAGCAGTTGTTGTTGTGGAAGCAGCTGAGGTTGTTGTGGAAGACGATGTGGTTGTTGTTGGTGCAATTGTAGTTTTTGTGGCCTCAGCTGTACTTGTTGAAGCCTCTGCTGTAGATGTTATTGGAGATGCTGTGGTTGTGGTTGGTGCAGATGTGGTTGGTGTGGGCGAGGTTTTCGGTGTTTTCAGTTGTTGTTGCTGTAGCTGTTGTTATTGTTGTAGAAGCAGCTGTGGTTGTGGTTGTTGTGGCTGCATCTGTAGTGGTTGTAGCTACAGCTGTACTTGTCGTAGCTGCTGCTGTAGATGTCATTTGTGTTGCTGTGGTGGTGTTGGGGGAAACTGTGCTTGTAGTAATGGAAGCTATTATGGTTGTGGGAGCTGCTGTAGTGGTGGGAGCAGATGTGGTTGTTGTGGGCAGTGGTTCAGTTGTTGCGGGCAGGGGTTCAGTTGTTGTGGGAAGGTTTTCGGATGTTGTAGCAGGAGCTGTGGTTGTTGTGGGCAGGGGTTCAGTTGTTGTGGGAAGGTCTTCGGATGTTCTAGCAGGAGCAGTGATTGTTGTGGGCAGGGGTTCAGTTGTTGTGGGAAAGTCTTCGGATGTTGTAGCAGGAGCTGTGGTTGTTGTGGGCAGGGGTTCAGTTGTTGTGGGAAGGTCTTTGGATGTTCTAGCAGGAGCTGTGGTTGTTGTGGGCAGGGGTTCAGTTGTTGTGGGAAGGTCTTTGGATGTTCTAGGAGGAGCTGTGGTTGTTGTGGGCAGGGGTTCAGTTGTTGTGGGAAGGTCTTTGGATGTTGTAGCAGGAGCTGTGGTTGTTGTGGGCAGGGGTTCAGTTGTTGTGGGAAGGTCTTTGGATGTTGTAGCAGGAGCTGTGGTTGTTGTGGGCAGGGGTTCAGTTGTTGTGGGAAGGTCTTTGGATGTTGTAGAAGGAGCTGTGGTTGTTGTGGGCAGGGGTTCAGTTGTTGTGGGAAGGTCTTTGGATGTTGTAGCAGGAGCTGTGATTGTTGTGGGCAGGGGTTCAGTTGTTGTGGGAAGGTCTTTGGATGTTGTAGCAGGAGCTGTGGTTGTTGTGGGCAGGGGTTCAGTTGTTGTGGGAAGGTCTTTGGATGTTGTAGCAGGAGCTGTGGTTGTTGTGGGCAGGGGTTCAGTTGTTGTGGGAAGGTCTTTGGATGTTGTAGCAGGAGCTGTGGTTGTTGTGGGCAGGGGTTCAGTTGCTGTGGGAAGGTCTTTGGATGTTGTAGCAGGAGCTGTGGTTGTTGTGGGCAGGGGTTCAGTTGTTGTGGGAAGGTCTTTGGATGTTGTAGCAGGAGCTGTGGTTGTTGTGGGCAGGGGTTCAGTTGCTGTGGGAAGGTCTTTGGATGTTGTAGCAGGAGCTGTGGTTGTTGTGGGCAGGGGTTCAGTTGTTGTGGGAAGGTCTTTGGATGTTGTAGCAGGAGCTGTGGTTGTTGTGGGCAGGGGTTCAGTTGCTGTGGGAAGGTCTTTGGATGTTGTAGCAGGAGCTGTGGTTGTTGTGGGCAGGGGTTCAGTTGTTGTGGGAAGGTCTTTGGATGTTGTAGCAGGAGCTGTGGTTGTTGTGGGCAGGGGTTCAGTTGCTGTGGGAAGGTCTTTGGATGTTGTAGCAGGAGCTGTGGTTGTTGTGGGCAGGGGTTCAGTTGTTGTGGGAAGGTCTCGGATGTTGTAGCAGGAGCTGTGATGGTTGTGGGCAGGGGTTCAGTTGTTGTGGGAAGGTTTTGGATGTTGTATCAGGAGCTGTGGATGTTGTGGGCAGGGGTTCAGTTGTTGTGGGAAGGTCTTTGGATGTTGTAGCAGGAGCTGTGGTTGTTGTGGGCAGGGGTTCAGTTGTTGTGGGAAAGTCTTCGGATGTTGTAGCAGGAGCTGTGGTTGTTGTGGGCAGGGGTTCAGTTGTTGTGGGAAGGTCTTCGGATGTTGTAGCAGGAGCTGTGATTGTTGTGGGCAGGGGTTCAGTTGTTGTGGGAAGGTCTTTGGATGTTGTAGCAGGAGCTGTGGTTGTTGTGGGCAGGGGTTCAGTTGTTGTGGGAAGGTCTTTGGATGTTGTAGAAGGAGCTGTGGTTGTTGTGGGCAGGGGTTCAGTTGTTGTGGGAAGGTCTTCGGATGTTGTAGCAGGAGCTGTGATTGTTGTGGGCAGGGGTTCAGTTGTTGTGGGAAGGTCTTTGGATGTTGTAGCAGGAGCTGTGGTTGTTGTGGGCAGGGGTTCAGTTGTTGTGGGAAGGTCTTTGGATGTTGTAGCAGGAGCTGTGGTTGTTGTGGGCAGGGGTTCAGTTGCTGTGGGAAGGTCTTTGGATGTTGTAGCAGGAGCTGTGGTTGTTGTGGGCAGGGTTCAGTTGTTGTGGGAAGGTCTTCGGATGTTGTAGCAGGAGCTGTGATGGTTGTGGGCAGGGGTTCAGTTGTTGTGGGAAGGTTTTTCGGATGTTGTATCAGGAAGCTGTGGTTGTTGTGGGCAGGGGTTCAGTTGTTGTGGGAAGGTCTTTGGATGTTGTAGCAGGAGCTGTGGTTGTTGTGGGCAGGGGTTCAGTTGTTGTGGGAAAGTCTTTGGATGTTGTAGCAGGAGCTGTGGTTGTTGTGGGCAGGGTTCAGTTGTTGTGGGAAGGTCTATGGATGTTCTAGAAGGAGCTGTGGTTGTTGTGGGCAGGGGTTCAGTTGTTGTGGGAAGGTCTTCGGATGTTGTAGCAGGAGCTGTGATTGTTGTGGGCAGGGGTTCAGTTGTTGTGGGAAGGTCTTTGGATGTTGTAGCAGGAGCTGTGGTTGTTGTGGGCAGGGGTTCAGTTGTTGTGGGAAGGTCTTTGGATGTTGTAGCAGGAGCTGTGGTTGTTGTGGGCAGGGGTTCAGTTGCTGTGGGAAGGTCTTTGGATGTTGTAGCAGGAGCTGTGGTTGTTGTGGGCAGGGGTTCAGTTGTTGTGGGAAGGTCTTCGGATGTTCTAGCAGGAGCAGTGATTGTTGTGGGCAGGGGTTCAGTTGTTGTGGGAAAGTCTTCGGATGTTTAGCAGGAGCTGTGGTTGTTGTGGGCAGGGTTCAGTTGTTGTGGGAAGGTCTTTGGATGTTCTAGCAAGAGCTGTGGTTGTTGTGGGCAGGGGTTCAGTTGTTGTGGGAAGGTCTTTGGATGTTCTAGGAGGAGCTGTGGTTGTTGTGGGCAGGGGTTCAGTTGTTGTGGGAAGGTCTTTGGATGTTGTAGCAGGAGCTGTGGTTGTTGTGGGCAGGGGTTCAGTTGTTGTGGGAAGGTCTTTGGATGTTGTAGCAGGAGCTGTGGTTGTTGTGGGCAGGGGTTCAGTTGTTGTGGGAAGGTCTTTGGATGTTGTAGAAGGAGCTGTGGTTGTTGTGGGCAGGGGTTCAGTTGTTGTGGGAAGGTCTTCGGATGTTGTAGCAGGAGCTGTGATTGTTGTGGGCAGGGGGTTCAGTTGTTGTGGGAAGGTCTTTGGATGTTGTAGCAGGAGCTGTGGTTGTTGTGGGCAGGGGTTCAGTTGTTGTGGGAAGGTCTTTGGATGTTGTAGCAGGAGCTGTGGTTGTTGTGGGCAGGGGTTCAGTTGTTGTGGGAAGGTCTTTGGATGTTGTAGCAGGAGCTGTGGTTGTTGTGGGCAGGGGTTCAGTTGTTGTGGGAAGGTCTTTGGATGTTGTAGCAGGAGCTGTGGTTGTTGTGGGCAGGGGTTCAGTTGCTGTGGGAAGGTCTTCGGATGTTGTAGCAGGAGCTGTGGTTGTTGTGGGCAGGGTTCAGTTGTTGTGGGAAGGTCTTCGGATGTTGTAGCAGGAGCTGTGATGGTTGTGGGCAGGGGTTCAGTTGTTGTGGGGAGGTTTTGGATGTTGTAGCAGGAGCTGTGGTTGTTGTGGGCAGGGGTTCAGTTGTTGTGGGAAGGTCTTTGGATGTTGTAGCAGGAGCTGTGGTTGTTGTGGGCAGGGGTTCAGTTGTTGTGGGAAAGTCTTTGGATGTTGTAGCAGGAGCTGTGGTTGTTGTGGGCAGGGGTTCAGTTGTTGTGGGAAGGTCTATGGATGTTCTAGAAGGAGCTGTGGTTGTTGTGGGCAGGGGTTCAGTTGTTGTGGGAAGGTCTTCGGATGTTGTAGCAGGAGCTGTGATGGTTGTGGGCAGGGGTTCAGTTGTTGTGGGAAGGTTTTGGATGTTGTATCAGGAGCTGTGGTTGTTGTGGGCAGGGTTCAGTTGTTGTGGGAAGGTCTTTGGATGTTGTAGCAGGAGCTGTGGTTGTTGTGGGCAGGGTTCAGTTGTTGTGGGAAAGTCTTCGGATGTTGTAGCAGGAGCTGTGGTTGTTGTGGGCAGGGTTCAGTTGTTGTGGGAAGGTCTTTGGATGTTGTAGAAGGAGCTGTGGTTGTTGTGGGCAGGGGTTCAGTTGTTGTGGGAAGGTCTTCGGATGTTGTAGCAGGAGCTGTGATTGTTGTGGGCAGGGGTTCAGTTGTTGTGGGAAGGTCTTTGGATGTTGTAGCAGGAGCTGTGGTTGTTGTGGGCAGGGGGTTCAGTTGTTGTGGGAAGGTCTTTGGATGTTGTAGAAGGAGCTGTGGTTGTTGTGGGCAGGGTTTCAGTTGTTGTGGGAAGGTCTTCGGATGTTGTAGCAGGAGCTGTGATTGTTGTGGGCAGGGGTTCAGTTGTTGTGGGAAGGTCTTTGGATGTTGTAGCAGGAGCTGTGGTTGTTGTGGGCAGGGGTTCAGTTGTTGTGGGAAGGTCTTTGGATGTTGTAGCAGGAGCTGTGGTTGTTGTGGGCAGGGGTTCAGTTGCTGTGGGAAGGTCTTTGGATGTTGTAGCAGGAGCTGTGGTTGTTGTGGGCAGGGGTTCAGTTGTTGTGGGAAGGTCTTCGGATGTTGTAGCAGGAGCTGTGATGGTTGTGGGCAGGGTTCAGTTGTTGTGGGAAGGTTTTCGGATGTTGTATCAGGAGCTGTGGTTGTTGTGGGCAGGGGTTCAGTTGTTGTGGGAAGGTCTTTGGATGTTGTAGCAGGAGCTGTGGTTGTTGTGGGCAGGGGTTCAGTTGTTGTGGGAAAGTCTTTGGATGTTGTAGCAGGAGCTGTGGTTGTTGTGGGCAGGGGTTCAGTTGTTGTGGGAAGGTCTATGGATGTTCTAGAAGGAGCTGTGGTTGTTGTGGGCAGGGGTTCAGTTGTTGTGGGAAGGTCTTCGGATGTTGTAGCAGGAGCTGTGATTGTTGTGGGCAGGGGGTTCAGTTGTTGTGGGAAGGTCTTTGGATGTTGTAGCAGGAGCTGTGGTTGTTCTGGGCAGGGTTCAGTTGTTGTGGGAAGGTCTTTGGATGTTGTAGCAGGAGCTGTGGTTGTTGTGGGCAGGGGTTCAGTTGCTGTGGGAAGGTCTTTGGATGTTGTAGCAGGAGCTGTGGTTGTTGTGGGCAGGGGTTCAGTTGTTGTGGGAAGGTCTTCGGATGTTCTAGCAGGAGCAGTGATTGTTGTGGGCAGGGGTTCAGTTGTTGTGGGAAAGTCTTCGGATGTTGTAGCAGGAGCTGTGGTTGTTGTGGGCAGGGGTTCAGTTGTTGTGGGAAGGTCTTTGGATGTTCTAGCAGGAGCTGTGGTTGTTGTGGGCAGGGATTCAGTTGTTGTGGGAAGGTCTTTGGATGTTCTAGGAGGAGCTGTGGTTGTTGTGGGCAGGGGTTCAGTTGTTGTGGGAAGGTCTTTGGATGTTGTAGCAGGAGCTGTGGTTGTTGTGGGCAGGGGTTCAGTTGTTGTGGGAAGGTCTTTGGATGTTGTAGCAGGAGCTGTGGTTGTTGTGGGCAGGGGTTCAGTTGTTGTGGGAAGGTCTTTGGATGTTGTAGAAGGAGCTGTGGTTGTTGTGGGCAGGGGTTCAGTTGCTGTGGGAAGGTCTTTGGATGTTGTAGCAGGAGCTGTGGTTGTTGTGGGCAGGGGTTCAGTTGTTGTGGGAAGGTCTTCGGATGTTGTAGCAGGAGCTGTGATGGTTGTGGGCAGGGGTTCAGTTGTTGTGGGAAGGTTTTGGATGTTGTATCAGGAGCTGTGGTTGTTGTGGGCAGGGGTTCAGTTGTTGTGGGAAGGTCTTTGGATGTTGTAGCAGGAGCTGTGGTTGTTGTGGGCAGGGGTTCAGTTGTTGTGGGAAAGTCTTTGGATGTTGTAGCAGGAGCTGTGGTTGTTGTGGGCAGGGTTCAGTTGTTGTGGGAAGGTCTATGGATGTTCTAGAAGGAGCTGTGGTTGTTGTGGGCAGGGGTTCAGTTGTTGTGGGAAGGTCTTCGGATGTTGTAGCAGGAGCTGTGATGGTTGTGGGCAGGGGTTCAGTTGTTGTGGGAAGGTTTTGGATGTTGTATCAGGAGCTGTGGTTGTTGTGGGCAGGGGTTCAGTTGTTGTGGGAAGGTCTTTGGATGTTGTAGCAGGAGCTGTGGTTGTTGTGGGCAGGGGTTCAATTGTTGTGGGAAAGTCTTCGGATGTTGTAGCAGGAGCTGTGGTTGTTGTGGGCAGGGGTTCAGTTGTTGTGGGAAGGTCTATGGATGTTCTAGAAGGAGCTGTGGTTGTTGTGGGCAGGGGTTCAGTTGTTGTGGGAAGGTTTTGGATGTTGTATCAGGAGCTGTGGTTGTTGTGGGCAGGGGTTCAGTTGTTGTGGGAAGGTCTTTGGATGTTGTAGCAGGAGCTGTGGTTGTTGTGGGCAGGGGTTCAGTTGTTGTGGGAAAGTCTTCGGATGTTGTAGCAGGAGCTGTGGTTGTTGTGGGCAGGGGTTCAGTTGTTGTGGGAAGGTCTATGGATGTTCTAGAAGGAGCTGTGGTTGTTGTGGGCAGGGGTTCAGTTGTTGTGGGAAGGTCTTCGGATGTTGTAGCAGGAGCTGTGATGGTTGTGGGCAGGGGTTCAGTTGTTGTGGGAAGGTTTTGGATGTTGTATCAGGAGCTGTGGTTGTTGTGGGCAGGGTTCAGTTGTTGTGGGAAGGTCTTTGGATGTTGTAGCAGGAGCTGTGGTTGTTGTGGGCAGGGTTCAGTTGTTGTGGGAAAGTCTTCGGATGTTGTAGCAGGAGCTGTGGTTGTTGTGGGCAGGGGTTCAGTTGTTGTGGGAAGGTCTATGGATGTTCTAGAAGGAGCTGTGGTTGTTGTGGGCAGGGGTTCAGTTGTTGTGGGAAAGGTCTTCGGATGTTGTAGCAGGAGCTGTGATTGTTGTGGGCAGGGTTCAGTTGTTGTGGGAAGGTCTTTGGATGTTGTAGCAGGAGCTGTGGTTGTTGTGGGCAGGGGTTCAGTTGTTGTGGGAAGGTCTTTGGATGTTGTAGAAGGAGCTGTGGTTGTTGTGGGCAGGGGTTCAGTTGTTGTGGGAAGGTCTTCGGATGTTGTAGCAGGAGCTGTGATTGTTGTGGGCAGGGTTCAGTTGTTGTGGGAAGGTCTTTGGATGTTGTAGCAGGAGCTGTGGTTGTTGTGGGCAGGGGTTCAGTTGTTGTGGGAAGGTCTTTGGATGTTGTAGCAGGAGCTGTGGTTGTTGTGGGCAGGGTTCAGTTGTTGTGGGAAGGTCTTTGGATGTTGTAATAGGAGCTGTGGTTGTTGTGGGCAGGGGTTCAGTTGTTGTGGGAAGGTCTTTGGATGTTGTAGCAGGAGCTGTGGTTGTTGTGGGCAGGGGTTCAGTTGCTGTGGGAAGGTCTTTGGATGTTGTAGCAGGAGCTGTGGTTGTTGTGGGCAGGGGTTCAGTTGTTGTGGGAAGGTCTTCGGATGTTGTAGCAGGAGCTGTGATGGTTGTGGGCAGGGGTTCAGTTGTTGTGGGAAGGTTTTGGATGTTGTAGCAGGAGCTGTGGTTGTTGTGGGCAGGGGTTCAGTTGTTGTGGGAAGGTCTTCGGATGTTGTAGCAGGAGCTGTGGTTGTTGTGGGCAGGGGTTCAGTTGTTGTGGGAAGGTCTTTGGATGTTGTAGAAGGAGCTGTGGTTGTTGTGGGCAGGGGTTCAGTTGTTGTGGGAAGGTCTTCGGATGTTGTAGCAGGAGCTGTGATGGTTGTGGGCAGGGGGTTCAGTTGTTGTGGGAAGGTCTTTGGATGTTGTATCAGGAGCTGTGGTTGTTGTGGGCAGGGGTTCAGTTGTTGTGGGAAGGTCTTTGGATGTTGTAGCAGGAGCTGTGGTTGTTGTGGGCAGGGGTTCAGTTGTTGTGGGAAAGGTCTTGGATGTTGTAGCAGGAGCTGTGGTTGTTGTGGGCAGGGGTTCAGTTGTTGTGGGAAGGTCTTTGGATGTTGTAGCAGGAGCTGTGGTTGTTGTGGGCAGGGGTTCAGTTGTTGTGGGAAGGTCTATGGATGTTCTAGAAGGAGCTGTGGTTGTTGTGGGCAGGGGTTCAGTTGTTGTGGGAAGGTCTATGGATGTTCTAGAAGGAGCTGTGGTTGTTGTGGGCAGGGGTTCAGTTGTTGTGGGAAGGTCTTCGGATGTTGTAGCAGGAGCTGTGATGGTTGTGGGCAGGGGTTCAGTTGTTGTGGGAAGGTTTTGGATGTTGTATCAGGAGCTGTGGTTGTTGTGGGCAGGGGTTCAGTTGTTGTGGGAAGGTCTTTGGATGTTGTAGCAGGAGCTGTGGTTGTTGTGGGCAGGGGTTCAATTGTTGTGGGAAAGTCTTCGGATGTTGTAGCAGGAGCTGTGGTTGTTGTGGGCAGGGGTTCAGTTGTTGTGGGAAGGTCTATGGATGTTCTAGAAGGAGCTGTGGTTGTTGTGGGCAGGGGTTCAGTTGTTGTGGGAAGGTTTTGGATGTTGTATCAGGAGCTGTGGTTGTTGTGGGCAGGGTTCAGTTGTTGTGGGAAGGTCTTTGGATGTTGTAGCAGGAGCTGTGGTTGTTGTGGGCAGGGTTCAGTTGTTGTGGGAAAGTCTTGGATGTTGTAGCAGGAGCTGTGGTTGTTGTGGGCAGGGGTTCAGTTGTTGTGGGAAGGTCTATGGATGTTCTAGAAGGAGCTGTGGTTGTTGTGGGCAGGGTTCAGTTGTTGTGGGAAGGTCTTCGGATGTTGTAGCAGGAGCTGTGATGGTTGTGGGCAGGGGTTCAGTTGTTGTGGGAAGGTTTTGGATGTTGTATCAGGAGCTGTGGTTGTTGTGGGCAGGGGTTCAGTTGTTGTGGGAAGGTCTTTGGATGTTGTAGCAGGAGCTGTGGTTGTTGTGGGCAGGGGTTCAGTTGTTGTGGGAAAGTCTTCGGATGTTGTAGCAGGAGCTGTGGTTGTTGTGGGCAGGGGTTCAGTTGTTGTGGGAAGGTCTATGGATGTTCTAGAAGGAGCTGTGGTTGTTGTGGGCAGGGGTTCAGTTGTTGTGGGAAGGTCTTCGGATGTTGTAGCAGGAGCTGTGATTGTTGTGGGCAGGGGTTCAGTTGTTGTGGGAAGGTCTTTGGATGTTGTAGCAGGAGCTGTGGTTGTTGTGGGCAGGGGTTCAGTTGTTGTGGGAAGGTCTTTGGATGTTGTAGAAGGAGCTGTGGTTGTTGTGGGCAGGGTTCAGTTGTTGTGGGAAGGTCTTCGGATGTTGTAGCAGGAGCTGTGATTGTTGTGGGCAGGGTTCAGTTGTTGTGGGAAGGTCTTTGGATGTTGTAGCAGGAGCTGTGGTTGTTGTGGGCAGGGGTTCAGTTGTTGTGGGAAGGTCTTTGGATGTTGTAGCAGGAGCTGTGGTTGTTGTGGGCAGGGGTTCAGTTGTTGTGGGAAGGTCTTTGGATGTTGTAATAGGAGCTGTGGTTGTTGTGGGCAGGGGTTCAGTTGTTGTGGGAAGGTCTTTGGATGTTGTAGCAGGAGCTGTGGTTGTTGTGGGCAGGGGTTCAGTTGCTGTGGGAAGGTCTTTGGATGTTGTAGCAGGAGCTGTGGTTGTTGTGGGCAGGGGTTCAGTTGTTGTGGGAAGGTCTTCGGATGTTGTAGCAGGAGCTGTGATGGTTGTGGGCAGGGGTTCAGTTGTTGTGGGAAGGTTTTGGATGTTGTATCAGGAGCTGTGGTTGTTGTGGGCAGGGGTTCAGTTGTTGTGGGAAGGTCTTGGATGTTGTAGCAGGAGCTGTGGTTGTTGTGGGCAGGGGTTCAGTTGTTGTGGGAAGGTCTTTGGATGTTGTAGAAGGAGCTGTGGTTGTTGTGGGCAGGGGTTCAGTTGTTGTGGGAAGGTCTTCGGATGTTGTAGCAGGAGCTGTGATTGTTGTGGGCAGGGTTCAGTTGTTGTGGGAAGGTCTTTGGATGTTGTAGCAGGAGCTGTGGTTGTTGTGGGCAGGGGTTCAGTTGTTGTGGGAAGGTCTTTGGATGTTGTAGCAGGAGCTGTGGTTGTTGTGGGCAGGGGTTCAGTTGTTGTGGGAAGGTCTTTGGATGTTGTAGCAGGAGCTGTGGTTGTTGTGGGCAGGGGTTCAGTTGTTGTGGGAAGGTCTTTGGATGTTGTAGCAGGAGCTGTGGTTGTTGTGGGCAGGGGTTCAGTTGCTGTGGGAAGGTCTTTGGATGTTGTAGCAGGAGCTGTGGTTGTTGTGGGCAGGGTTCAGTTGTTGTGGGAAGGTCTTCGGATGTTGTAGCAGGAGCTGTGATGGTTGTGGGCAGGGGTTCAGTTGTTGTGGGGAAGGTTTTGGATGTTGTAGCAGGAGCTGTGGTTGTTGTGGGCAGGGGTTCAGTTGTTGTGGGAAGGTCTTTGGATGTTGTAGCAGGAGCTGTGGTTGTTGTGGGCAGGGGTTCAGTTGTTGTGGGAAAGTCTTTGGATGTTGTAGCAGGAGCTGTGGTTGTTGTGGGCAGGGGTTCAGTTGTTGTGGGAAGGTCTATGGATGTTCTAGAAGGAGCTGTGGTTGTTGTGGGCAGGGTTCAGTTGTTGTGGGAAGGTCTTCGGATGTTGTAGCAGGAGCTGTGATGGTTGTGGGCAGGGGTTCAGTTGTTGTGGGAAAGGTTTTTGGATGTTGTATCAGGAGCTGTGGTTGTTGTGGGCAGGGGTTCAGTTGTTGTGGGAAGGTCTTTGGATGTTGTAGCAGGAGCTGTGGTTGTTGTGGGCAGGGGTTCAGTTGTTGTGGGAAAGTCTTGGATGTTGTAGCAGGAGCTGTGGTTGTTGTGGGCAGGGGTTCAGTTGTTGTGGGAAGGTCTTTGGATGTTGTAGCAGGAGCTGTGGTTGTTGTGGGCAGGGGTTCAGTTGTTGTGGGAAGGTCTTGGATGTTGTAGCAGGAGCTGTGATTGTTGTGGGCAGGGGTTCAGTTGTTGTGGGAAGGTCTTTGGATGTTTAGCAGGAGCTGTGGTTGTTGTGGGCAGGGGTTCAGTTGTTGTGGGAAGGTCTTTGGATGTTGTAGAAGGAGCTGTGGTTGTTGTGGGCAGGGTTTCAGTTGTTGTGGGAAGGTCTTCGGATGTTGTAGCAGGAGCTGTGATTGTTGTGGGCAGGGGTTCAGTTGTTGTGGGAAGGTCTTTGGATGTTGTAGCAGGAGCTGTGGTTGTTGTGGGCAGGGGTTCAGTTGTTGTGGGAAGGTCTTTGGATGTTGTAGCAGGAGCTGTGGTTGTTGTGGGCAGGGGTTCAGTTGTTGTGGGAAGGTCTTTGGATGTTGTAGCAGGAGCTGTGGTTGTTGTGGGCAGGGGTTCAGTTGCTGTGGGAAGGTCTTTGGATGTTGTAGCAGGAGCTGTGGTTGTTGTGGGCAGGGGGTTCAGTTGTTGTGGGAAGGTCTTCGGATGTTGTAGCAGGAGCTGTGATGGTTGTGGGCAGGGGTTCAGTTGTTGTGGGAAGGTTTTGGATGTTGTATCAGGAGCTGTGGTTGTTGTGGGCAGGGGTTCAGTTGTTGTGGGAAGGTCTTTGGATGTTGTAGCAGGAGCTGTGGTTGTTGTGGGCAGGGTTCAGTTGTTGTGGGAAAGTCTTTGGATGTTGTAGCAGGAGCTGTGGTTGTTGTGGGCAGGGGTTCAGTTGTTGTGGGAAGGTCTATGGATGTTCTAGAAGGAGCTGTGGTTGTTGTGGGCAGGGGTTCAGTTGTTGTGGGAAAGGTCTTCGGATGTTGTAGCAGGAGCTGTGATTGTTGTGGGCAGGGGTTCAGTTGTTGTGGGAAGGTCTTTGGATGTTGTAGCAGGAGCTGTGGTTGTTGTGGGCAGGGGTTCAGTTGTTGTGGGAAGGTCTTTGGATGTTGTAGCAGGAGCTGTGGTTGTTGTGGGCAGGGGTTCAGTTGCTGTGGGAAGGTCTTTGGATGTTGTAGCAGGAGCTGTGGTTGTTGTGGGCAGGGGTTCAGTTGTTGTGGGAAGGTCTTCGGATGTTCTAGCAGGAGCAGTGATTGTTGTGGGCAGGGGTTCAGTTGTTGTGGGAAAGTCTTCGGATGTTGTAGCAGGAGCTGTGGTTGTTGTGGGCAGGGGTTCAGTTGTTGTGGGAAGGTCTTTGGATGTTCTAGCAGGAGCTGTGGTTGTTGTGGGCAGGGATTCAGTTGTTGTGGGAAGGTCTTTGGATGTTCTAGGAGGAGCTGTGGTTGTTGTGGGCAGGGGTTCAGTTGTTGTGGGAAGGTCTTTGGATGTTGTAGCAGGAGCTGTGGTTGTTGTGGGCAGGGGTTCAGTTGTTGTGGGAAGGTCTTTGGATGTTGTAGCAGGAGCTGTGGTTGTTGTGGGCAGGGGTTCAGTTGTTGTGGGAAGGTCTTTGGATGTTGTAGAAGGAGCTGTGGTTGTTGTGGGCAGGGGTTCAGTTGTTGTGGGAAGGTCTTTGGATGTTGTAGCAGGAGCTGTGATTGTTGTGGGCAGGGGTTCAGTTGTTGTGGGAAGGTCTTTGGATGTTGTAGCAGGAGCTGTGGTTGTTGTGGGCAGGGGTTCAGTTGTTGTGGGAAGGTCTTTGGATGTTGTAGCAGGAGCTGTGGTTGTTGTTGGCAGGGGTTCAGTTGTTGTGGGAAGGTCTTTGGATGTTGTAGCAGGAGCTGTGGTTGTTGTGGGCAGGGGTTCAGTTGCTGTGGGAAGGTCTTTGGATGTTGTAGCAGGAGCTGTGGTTGTTGTGGGCAGGGGTTCAGTTGTTGTGGGAAGGTCTTCGGATGTTGTAGCAGGAGCTGTGATGGTTGTGGGCAGGGGTTCAGTTGTTGTGGGAAGGTTTTGGATGTTGTATCAGGAGCTGTGGTTGTTGTGGGCAGGGGTTCAGTTGTTGTGGGAAGGTCTTTGGATGTTGTAGCAGGAGCTGTGGTTGTTGTGGGCAGGGGTTCAGTTGTTGTGGGAAAGTCTTCGGATGTTGTAGCAGGAGCTGTGGTTGTTGTGGGCAGGGGTTCAGTTGTTGTGGGAAGGTCTATGGATGTTCTAGAAGGAGCTGTGGTTGTTGTGGGCAGGGGTTCAGTTGTTGTGGGAAGGTCTTCGGATGTTGTAGCAGGAGCTGTGATGGTTGTGGGCAGGGGTTCAGTTGTTGTGGGAAGGTTTTTGGATGTTGTATCAGGAGCTGTGGTTGTTGTGGGCAGGGGTTCAGTTGTTGTGGGAAGGTCTTTGGATGTTGTAGCAGGAGCTGTGGTTGTTGTGGGCAGGGGTTCAGTTGTTGTGGGAAAGTCTTCGGATGTTGTAGCAGGAGCTGTGGTTGTTGTGGGCAGGGGTTCAGTTGTTGTGGGAAGGTCTATGGATGTTCTAGAAGGAGCTGTGGTTGTTGTGGGCAGGGGTTCAGTTGTTGTGGGAAGGTTTTGGATGTTGTATCAGGAGCTGTGGTTGTTGTGGGCAGGGGTTCAGTTGTTGTGGGAAGGTCTTTGGATGTTGTAGCAGGAGCTGTGGTTGTTGTGGGCAGGGGTTCAGTTGTTGTGGGAAAGTCTTCGGATGTTGTAGCAGGAGCTGTGGTTGTTGTGGGCAGGGGTTCAGTTGTTGTGGGAAGGTCTATGGATGTTCTAGAAGGAGCTGTGGTTGTTGTGGGAAGGGTTCAGTTGTTGTGGGAAGGTCTTCGGATGTTGTAGCAGGAGCTGTGATGGTTGTGGGCAGGGTTCAGTTGTTGTGGGAAGGTCTTTGGATGTTGTAGCAGGAGCTGTGGTTGTTGTTGGCAGGGGTTCAGTTGTTGTGGGAAGGTCTTTGGATGTTGTAGCAGGAGCTGTGGTTGTTGTGGGCAGGGGTTCAGTTGCTGTGGGAAGGTCTTTGGATGTTGTAGCAGGAGCTGTGGTTGTTGTGGGCAGGGGTTCAGTTGTTGTGGGAAGGTCTTCGGATGTTGTAGCAGGAGCTGTGATGGTTGTGGGCAGGGGTTCAGTTGTTGTGGGAAGGTTTTTGGATGTTGTATCAGGAGCTGTGGTTGTTGTGGGCAGGGGTTCAGTTGTTGTGGGAAGGTCTTTGGATGTTGTAGCAGGAGCTGTGGTTGTTGTGGGCAGGGGTTCAGTTGTTGTGGGAAAGTCTTCGGATGTTGTAGCAGGAGCTGTGGTTGTTGTGGGCAGGGGTTCAGTTGTTGTGGGAAGGTCTATGGATGTTCTAGAAGGAGCTGTGGTTGTTGTGGGCAGGGGTTCAGTTGTTGTGGGAAGGTCTTCGGATGTTGTAGCAGGAGCTGTGATGGTTGTGGGCAGGGGTTCAGTTGTTGTGGGAAGGTTTTGGATGTTGTATCAGGAGCTGTGGTTGTTGTGGGCAGGGGTTCAGTTGTTGTGGGAAGGTCTTTGGATGTTGTAGCAGGAGCTGTGGTTGTTGTGGGCAGGGGTTCAGTTGTTGTGGGAAAGTCTTCGGATGTTGTAGCAGGAGCTGTGGTTGTTGTGGGCAGGGGTTCAGTTGTTGTGGGAAGGTCTATGGATGTTCTAGAAGGAGCTGTGGTTGTTGTGGGCAGGGGTTCAGTTGTTGTGGGAAGGTTTTGGATGTTGTATCAGGAGCTGTGGTTGTTGTGGGCAGGGGTTCAGTTGTTGTGGGAAGGTCTTTGGATGTTGTAGCAGGAGCTGTGGTTGTTGTGGGCAGGGTTCAGTTGTTGTGGGAAAGTCTTCGGATGTTGTAGCAGGAGCTGTGGTTGTTGTGGGCAGGGGTTCAGTTGTTGTGGGAAGGTCTATGGATGTTCTAGAAGGAGCTGTGGTTGTTGTGGGCAGGGGTTCAGTTGTTGTGGGAAGGTCTTCGGATGTTGTAGCAGGAGCTGTGATGGTTGTGGGCAGGGGTTCAGTTGTTGTGGGAAGGTTTTGGATGTTGTATCAGGAGCTGTGGTTGTTGTGGGCAGGGGTTCAGTTGTTGTGGGAAGGTCTTTGGATGTTGTAGCAGGAGCTGTGGTTGTTGTGGGCAGGGTTCAGTTGTTGTGGGAAAGTCTTCGGATGTTGTAGCAGGAGCTGTGGTTGTTGTGGGCAGGGGTTCAGTTGTTGTGGGAAGGTCTATGGATGTTCTAGAAGGAGCTGTGGTTGTTGTGGGCAGGGGTTCAGTTGTTGTGGGAAGGTCTTCGGATGTTGTAGCAGGAGCTGTGATTGTTGTGGGCAGGGGTTCAGTTGTTGTGGGAAGGTCTTTGGATGTTGTAGCAGGAGCTGTGGTTGTTGTGGGCAGGGGTTCAGTTGTTGTGGGAAGGTCTTTGGATGTTGTAGAAGGAGCTGTGGTTGTTGTGGGCAGGGGTTCAGTTGTTGTGGGAAGGTCTTCGGATGTTGTAGCAGGAGCTGTGATTGTTGTGGGCAGGGGTTCAGTTGTTGTGGGAAGGTCTTTGGATGTTGTAGCAGGAGCTGTGGTTGTTGTGGGCAGGGGTTCAGTTGTTGTGGGAAGGTCTTTGGATGTTGTAGCAGGAGCTGTGGTTGTTGTGGGCAGGGGTTCAGTTGTTGTGGGAAGGTCTTTGGATGTTGTAATAGGAGCTGTGGTTGTTGTGGGCAGGGGTTCAGCTGTTGTGGGAAGGTCTTTGGATGTTGTAGCAGGAGCTGTGGTTGTTGTGGGCAGGGGTTCAGTTGCTGTGGGAAGGTCTTTGGATGTTGTAGCAGGAGCTGTGGTTGTTGTGGGCAGGGGTTCAGTTGTTGTGGGAAGGTCTTCGGATGTTGTAGCAGGAGCTGTGATGGTTGTGGGCAGGGGTTCAGTTGTTGTGGGAAGGTTTTGGATGTTGTATCAGGAGCTGTGGTTGTTGTGGGCAGGGGTCAGTTGTTGTGGGAAGGTCTTCGGATGTTGTAGCAGGAGCTGTGGTTGTTGTGGGCAGGGGTTCAGTTGTTGTGGGAAAGTCTTCGGATGTTGTAGCAGGAGCTGTGGTTGTTGTGGGCAGGGGTTCAGTTGTTGTGGGAAGGTCTATGGATGTTCTAGAAGGAGCTGTGGTTGTTGTGGGCAGGGGTTCAGTTGTTGTGGGAAGGTCTTCGGATGTTGTAGCAGGAGCTGTGATGGTTGTGGGCAGGGGTTCAGTTGTTGTGGGAAGGTTTTGGATGTTGTATCAGGAGCTGTGGTTGTTGTGGGCAGGGGTTCAGTTGTTGTGGGAAGGTCTTTGGATGTTGTAGCAGGAGCTGTGGTTGTTGTGGGCAGGGGTTCAGTTGTTGTGGGAAAGTCTTCGGATGTTGTAGCAGGAGCTGTGGTTGTTGTGGGCAGGGTTCAGTTGTTGTGGGAAGGTCTTCGGATGTTGTAGCAGGAGCTGTGATTGTTGTGGGCAGGGGTTCAGTTGTTGTGGGAAGGTCTTTGGATGTTGTAGCAGGAGCTGTGGTTGTTGTGGGCAGGGGTTCAGTTGTTGTGGGAAGGTCTTTGGATGTTGTAGAAGGAGCTGTGGTTGTTGTGGGCAGGGGTTCAGTTGTTGTGGGAAGGTCTTCGGATGTTGTAGCAGGAGCTGTGATTGTTGTGGGCAGGGGTTCAGTTGTTGTGGGAAGGTCTTTGGATGTTGTAGCAGGAGCTGTGGTTGTTGTGGGCAGGGGTTCAGTTGTTGTGGGAAGGTCTTTGGATGTTGTAGCAGGAGCTGTGGTTGTTGTGGGCAGGGGTTCAGTTGCTGTGGGAAGGTCTTTGGATGTTGTAGCAGGAGCTGTGGTTGTTGTGGGCAGGGGTTCAGTTGTTGTGGGAAGGTCTTCGGATGTTGTAGCAGGAGCTGTGATGGTTGTGGGCAGGGGTTCAGTTGTTGTGGGAAGGTTTTCGGATGTTGTATCAGGAGCTGTGGTTGTTGTGGGCAGGGGTTCAGTTGTTGTGGGAAGGTCTTCGGATGTTGTAGCAGGAGCTGTGGTTGTTGTGGGCAGGGGTTCAGTTGTTGTGGGAAAGTCTTCGGATGTTGTAGCAGGAGCTGTGGTTGTTGTGGGCAGGGGTTCAGTTGTTGTGGGAAGGTCTATGGATGTTCTAGAAGGAGCTGTGGTTGTTGTGGGCAGGGGTTCAGTTGTTGTGGGAAGGTCTTCGGATGTTGTAGCAGGAGCTGTGATTGTTGTGGGCAGGGGTTCAGTTGTTGTGGGAAGGTCTTTGGATGTTGTAGCAGGAGCTGTGGTTGTTGTGGGCAGGGGTTCAGTTGTTGTGGGAAGGTCTTTGGATGTTGTAGCAGGAGCTGTGGTTGTTGTGGGCAGGGGTTCAGTTGCTGTGGGAAGGTCTTTGGATGTTGTAGCAGGAGCTGTGGTTGTTGTGGGCAGGGGTTCAGTTGTTGTGGGAAGGTCTTTGGATGTTGTAGCAGGAGCTGTGATTATTGTGGGCAGGGGTTCAGTTGTTGTGGGAAGGTTTTCGGATGTTGTATCAGGAGCTGTGGTTGTTGTGGGCAGGGGTTCAGTTGTGGTGGGAAGGTCTTCGGATGTTGTAGCAGGAGCTGTGGTTGTTGTGGGCAGGGTTCAGTTGTTGTGGGAAGGTCTTCGGATGTTGTAGCAGGAGCTGTGATTGTTGTGGGCAGGGGTTCAGTTGTTGTGGGAAGGTCTTCGGATGTTGTAGCAGGAGCTGTGGTTGTTTTGGGCAGGGGTTCGGTTGTTGTGGAAAGGTCTTTGGATGTTGTAGCAGGAGCTGTGGTTGTTGTGGGCAGGGGTTCAGTTGTTGTGGGAAGGTCTTCGGATGTTGTAGCAGGAGCTGTGATGGTTGTGGGCAGGGGTTCAGTTGTTGTGGGAAGGTTTTCGGATGTTGTATCAGGAGCTGTGGTTGTTGTGGGCAGGCGTTCAGTTGTTGTGGGAAGGTCTTTGGATGTTGTATTAGGAGCTGTGGTTGTTGTGGGCAGGGGTTCAGTTGTTGTGGGAAAGTCTTCGGATGTTGTAGCAGAAGCTGTGGTTGTTGTGGGCAGGGGTTCAGTTGTTGTGGGAAGGTCTTTGGATGTTGTAGCAGGAGCTGTGGTTGTTGTGGGCAGGGTTTCAGTTGTTGTGGGAAGGTCTTCGGATGTTGTAGCAGGAGCTGTGATTGTTGTGGGCAGGGGTTCAGTTGTTGTGGGAAGGTCTTCGGATGTTGTAGCAGGAGCTGTGATTGTTGTGGGCAGGGGTTCAGTTGTTGTGGGAAGGTCTTTGGATGTTGTAGCAGGAGCTGTGGTTGTTGTGGGCAGGGGTTCAGTTGTTGTGGGAAGGTCTTTGGATGTTGTAGCAGGAGCTGTGGTTGTTGTGGGCAGGGGTTCAGTTGCTGTGGGAAGGTCTTTGGATGTTGTAGCAGGAGCTGTGGTTGTTGTGGGCAGGGGTTCAGTTGTTGTGGGAAGGTTTTCGGATGTTGTATCAGGAGCTGTGGTTGTTGTGGGCAGGGGTTCAGTTGTTGTGGGAAGGTCTTTGGATGTTGTAGCAGGAGCTGTGGTTGTTGTGGGCAGGGGTTCAGTTGTTGTGGGAAAGTCTTCAGATGTTGTAGCAGGAGCTGTGGTTGTTGTGGGCAGGGGTTCAGTTGCTGTGGGAAGGTCTTTGGATGTTGTAGCAGGAGCTGTGGTTGTTGTGGGCAGGGGTTCAGTTGTTGTGGGAAGGTTTTCGGATGTTGTATCAGGAGCTGTGGTTGTTGTGGGCAGGGGTTCAGTTGTTGTGGGAAGGTCTTTGGATGTTGTAGCAGGAGCTGTGGTTGTTGTGGGCAGGGGTTCAGTTGTTGTGGGAAAGTCTTCGGATGTTGTAGCAGGAGCTGTGGTTGTTGTGGGCAGGGGTTCAGTTGTTGTGGGAAGGTCTATGGATGTTCTAGAAGGAGCTGTGGTTGTTGTGGGCAGGGTTCAGTTGTTGTGGGAAGGTCTTCGGATGTTGTAGCAGGAGCTGTGATTGTTGTGGGCAGGGGTTCAGTTGTTGTGGGAAGGTCTTTGGATGTTGTAGCAGGAGCTGTGGTTGTTGTGGGCAGGGGTTCAGTTGTTGTGGGAAGGTCTTTGGATGTTGTAGCAGGAGCTGTGGTTGTTGTGGGCAGGGGTTCAGTTGCTGTGGGAAGGTCTTTGGATGTTGTAGCAGGAGCTGTGGTTGTTGTGGGCAGGGGTTCAGTTGTTGTGGGAAGGTCTTTGGATGTTGTAGCAGGAGCTGTGATTATTGTGGGCAGGGGTTCAGTTGTTGTGGGAAGGTTTTCGGATGTTGTATCAGGAGTTGTGGTTGTTGTGGGCAGGGGTTCAGTTGTGGTGGGAAGGTCTTCGGATGTTGTAGCAGGAGCTGTGGTTGTTGTGGGCAGGGGTTCAGTTGTTGTGGGAAGGTCTTCGGATGTTGTAGCAGGAGCTGTGATTGTTGTGGGCAGGGGTTCAGTTGTTGTGGGAAGGTCTTCGGATGTTGTAGCAGGAGCTGTGGTTGTTTTGGGCAGGGGTTCGGTTGTTGTGGAAAGGTCTTTGGATGTTTTAGCAGGAGCTGTGGTTGTTGTGGGCAGGGGTTCAGTTGTTGTGGGAAGGTCTTCGGATGTTGTAGCAGGAGCTGTGATGGTTGTGGGCAGGGGTTCAGTTGTTGTGGGAAGGTTTTCGGATGTTGTATCAGGAGCTGTGGTTGTTGTGGGCAGGCGTTCAGTTGTTGTGGGAAGGTCTTTGGATGTTGTATTAGGAGCTGTGGTTGTTGTGGGCAGGGGTTCAGTTGTTGTGGGAAAGTCTTCGGATGTTGTAGCAGAAGCTGTGGTTGTTGTGGGCAGGGGTTCAGTTGTTGTGGGAAGGTCTTTGGATGTTGTAGCAGGAGCTGTGGTTGTTGTGGGCAGGGTTTCAGTTGTTGTGGGAAGGTCTTCGGATGTTGTAGCAGGAGCTGTGATTGTTGTGGGCAGGGGTTCAGTTGTTGTGGGAAGGTCTTTGGATGTTGTAGCAGGAGCTGTGGTTGTTGTGGGCAGGGGTTCAGTTGTTGTGGGAAGGTCTTTGGATGTTGTAGCAGGAGCTGTGGTTGTTGTGGGCAGGGGTTCAGTTGTTGTGGGAAGGTCTTTGGATGTTGTAGCAGGAGCTGTGGTTGTTGTGGGCAGGGGTTCAGTTGTTGTGGGAAGGTCTTTGGATGTTGTAGCAGGAGCTGCAGGAGCTGTGATTGTTGTGGGCAGGGGTTCAGTTGTTGTGGGAAGGTCTTTGGATGTTGTAGCAGGAGCTGTGGTTGTTGTGGGCAGGGGTTCAGTTGTTGTGGGAAGGTCTTTGGATGTTGTAGCAGGAGCTGTGGTTGTTGTGGGCAGAGGTTCAGTTGTTGTGGGAAGGTCTTCGGATGTTGTAGCAGGAGCTGTGGTTGTTGTGGGCAGGGGTTCAGTTGTTGTGGGAAGGTCTTCGGATGTTGTAGCAGGAGCTGTGATTGTTGTGGGCAGGGGTTCAGTTGTTGTGGGAAGGTCTTCGGATGTTGTAGCAGGAGCTGTGGTTGTTGTGGGCAGGGGTTCAGTTGTTGTGGAAAGGTCTTTGGATGTTGTAGCAGGAGCTGTGGTTGTTGTGGGCAGGGGTTCAGTTGTTGTGGGAAGGTCTTCGGATGTTGTAGCAGGAGCTGTGATGGTTGTGGGCAGGGGTTCAGTTGTTGTGGGAAGGTTTTCGGATGTTGTATCAGGAGCTGTGGTTGTTGTGCGCAGGGGTTCAGTTGTTGTGGGAAGGTCTTCGGATGTTGTAGCAGGAGCTGTGATTGTTGTGGGCAGGGGTTCAGTTGTTGTGGGAAGGTTTTCGGATGTTGTATCAGGAGCTGTGGTTGTTGTGGGCAGGGGTTCAGTTGTTGTCGGAAGGTCTTCGGATGTTGTAGCAGGAGCTGTGGTTGTTGTGGGCAGGGGTTCAGTTGTTGTGGGAAGGTCTTCGGATGTTGTAGCAGGAGCTGTGGTTGTTGTGGGCAGGGGTTCAGTTGTTGTGGGAAGGTCTTCGGATGTTGTAGCAGGAGCTGTGGTGTTTGTGGGCAGGGGTTCAGTTGTTGTGGGAAGGTTTTCGGATTTTGTAGCAGGAGCTGTGGTTGTTGTGGGCAGGGGTTCAGTTGTTGTGGGAAGGTCTTCGGATGTTGTAGCAGGAGCTGTGGTTGTTGTGGGCAGGGGTTCAGTTGTTGTGGGAAAGTCTTCGGATGTTGTTGTTGTTGTGAGTGCATCTGTAGTGGTTGTAGCTTCAGCTGTACTTGTTGAAGCTGCTGTAGATGTCATTAATGTCGCTGTGGTTGTTTTTGGGGAAGCTGTGCTTGTAGTAATGGAAGCTATTATGGTTGTGGGAGCTGCTGTAGTGGTGGGAGCAGATGTGGTTGTTGTGGGCAGTGGTTCAGTTGTTGTGGGAAGGTCTTCGGATGTTGTAGCAGGAGCTGTGGTGTTTGTGGGCAGGGGTTCAGTTGTTGTGGGAAGGTCTTTGGATGTTGTAGCAGGAGCTGTGGTTGTTGTGGGCAGGGGTTCAGTTGTTGTGGGAAGGTCTTCGGATGTTGTAGCAGGAGCTGTGATTGTTGTGGGCAGGGGTTCAGTTGTTGTGGGAAGGTCTTCGGATGTTGTAGCAGGAGCTGTGATTGTTGTGGGCAGGGGTTCAGTTGTTGTGGGAAAGTTTTCGGATGTTGTATCAGGAGCTGTGGTTGTTGTGGACAGGGGTTCAGTTGTTGTGGGAAGGTCTTCGGATGTTGTAGCAGGAGCTGTGGTTGTTGTGGGCAGGGGTTCAGTTGTTGTGGGAAGGTCTTCGGATGAGGTAGCAGGAGCTGTGATTGTTGTGGGCAGGGGTTCAGTTGTTGTGGGAAGGTCTTCGGATGTTGTAGCAGGAGCTGTGATTGTTGTGGGCAGGGGTTCAGTTGTTGTGGGAAGGTTTTCGGATGTTGTATCAGGAGCTGTGGTTGTTGTGGACAGGGGTTCAGTTGTTGTGGGAAGGTCTTCGGATGTTGTAGCAGGAGCTGTGGTTGTTGTGGGCAGGGGTTCAGTTGTTGTGGGAAGGTCTTCGGATGATGTAGCAGGAGCTGTGGTTGTTGTGGGCAGGGGTTCAGTTGTTGTGGGAAGGTCTTCGGATGTTGTAGCAGGAGCTGTGGTTGTTGTGGGCAGGGGTTCAGTTGTTGTGGGAAGGTCTTCGGATGTTGTAGCAGGACCTGTGATTGTTGTGGGCAGGGGTTCAGTTGTTGTGGGAAGGTCTTTGGATGTTGTAGCAGGAGCTGTGGTTGTTGTGGGCAGGGGTTCAGTTGTTGTGGGAAAGTCTTCGGATGTTGTTGTTGTGAGTGCATCTGTAGTGGTTGTAGCTACAGCTGTACTTGTTGAAGCTGCTGCTGTAGATGTCATTAATGTCGCTGTGGTTGTTTTTGGGGAAGCTGTGCTTGTAGTAATGGAAGCTATATTGGTTGTGGGAGCTGCTGTAGTGGTGGGAGCAGATGTGGTTGTTGTGGGCAGTGGTTCAGTTGTTGTGGGCAGGGGTTCAGTTGTTGTGTGAAGGGCTTTGGTTGTTGTAGCAGGTGCTCTGGTTTTTGTGGGAGCAGCTGTTGTTGTGGGAAACACTTTAGTTGGTAGATCTGCTGCTGTTGTGGGAGCAATTGTGTTTGTTGTGGGCGAATCTGTTATTGTAGTTGGAGCAGATGTGTTTGTGGTGGGCATGACATTGGTTGTTGTTGCTGTAGCTTTTGTTGTTGTAGCATCAGCAGTTGTTGTGGGAGCAGCTGTTGCTGTTGTGGAGTATGATGTGGTTGTTGTTGGTGCAATTTTAGTTTTTGTGGCCTCAGCTGTACTTGTTGAAGCATCTGCTGTAGATGTTATTGGAGATGCTGTGGTTGTAGGTGGTGCAGATGTGGTTGTTGTGGGAGCAGCTGTGTTTGTAATGGGAGCAGCTGTGGTTGTGGTTGTTGTGAGTGCATCTGTAGTGGTTGTAGCTACAGCTGTACTTGTTGAACCTGCTGCTGTAGATGTCATTAATGTCGCTGCGGTTATTTTGGGGAAGCTGTGCTTGTAGTAATGAAAGCTATTATGGTTGTGGGAGCTGCTGTAGTGGTGGGAGCAAATGTGGTTGTTGTGGGCAGTGGTTCAGTTGTTGTTGGTGCAATTGTAGTTTTGTGGCCTCGGCTGTACTTGTTGAAGCCTCTGCTGTAGATGTTATTGGAGATGCTGTGGTTGTAGGTGGTACAGATGTGGTTGTTGTGGGAGCAGCTGTGTTTGGAATGGGATCAGCTGTGGTTGTGGTTGTTGTGAGTGCATCTGTAGTGGTTGTAGCTACAGCTGTACTTGTCATAGCTGCTGCTGTAGATGTCATTAATGTTGCTGTGGTTGTTTTGGGGAAGCTGTGCTTGTAGTAATGGAAGCTATTATGGTTGTGGGAGCTGCTGTAGTTGTGGGAGCAGATGTGGTTGTTGTGGAAAAAGCTGTGGTTGTTGGTGCAACTGTGGTTGTTGTTTCCTCAGCTGTACTAGTTGAAGCCTCCACTGTAGATGTTATTGGAGATGCTGTGGTTGTGGTTGGTGCAGATGCGGTTGTTGTGGGAGAAGCTGTGTTTGTAGTAGGAGTATCTGTAGTTGATGTGGGCAAGGTTTTGGGTGTTGTTGCTGTAGCTATGGTTGTTGTTGTTGTTGTATCATCAGCTGTGGTTGATGTGGGCAAGGTTTTGGGTGTTGTTGCTGTAGCTATGGTTGTTGTTGTTTCAGCAGCTGTGGTTGATGAAGGCGAGGTTTTGGGTGTTGTTGCTGTAGCTGCTGTTGTTGTTGAATCAGCAGCTCTGGTTGGTGTGGGTGCATCTGTGGTGGTTGTAGCTACAGCTGTACTTGTCGTAGTTGCTGCTGTAGATGTCATTAATGTTGCTGTGGTTGTTTTGGGGGAAGCTGTGCTTCGTCGTTGTTGTCGTAGCAGCACTGTGTTTGATGTGGGGGAAACTGTGGTTGATGTGGGGCTGGCTGTGGTTGTCGGAGCTGCGGTTGTGGTTGTTCCGGGAGCATCTGTGGTTGTGGGGATGGCTTTGGTTGTTGCAGCTGTTGTTGTCGTAGCAGCAGCTATGGTTGTTGTTGGGGAAGCTGTTGTTGTTGGGGGAACAGCTGTTGTTGTTGTTGTTTGGATGGCTGTTGTTGTTGTAGCTACAGTTTTAGTTGTCGTAGCAGAAGCAGCTGTGGTTGTTGTTGGAGCAGCAGTGGTTTTTGTGGGGACAACTGTGGTTGTTGGTTGTTCGCATGGTTTAGGGTGTTGTTGCCCCTTCTGTTGTTGATGTTTCAGCTTATGATGATCTGGGTGCCGCTGTGGTTTTTGAGGGTACAGCTCTTCTTCTTGTGTCTGCAGTGTGGTTGTTGTGTGAGCAGCTGTAGTCGGTGTTGGTGCTGCTGTGGTTTTTGTTGGAGAAAGTGTTGTTTTTGTAGCCAAATCTGTATTTGTCGTAGCAGCAGTTACTGTAGTTTTTGTGGTAGATGCTGTGGTTGTTGTGAGTACAGCTGTGGTTGTTGTAGGGAAGCTGTGGTGGTTCTGGGAGCTTCTGTAGTTGTTGTCAACATTTTTGTGATTGTTGTGGGTGCATCTGTGGTTGTTGAATCCGCAGCTGTTGTTGTAGTAGCAGCAACTGTGGTTGTCGTGGGGAAAGCTGTCGTTGTTGTTGGAGCAGCTGTGGTTGTTGAAGAGGAAGCTGTTGTGGTTGTTGGAATTTCTGTAGTAGTTGTTAGAGTATATGTGGTTGTTGTGGGTGCATCTGTGGTTGTTGTTGGAGCAGCTGTGGTTGTTGAAGAGGAAGCTGTTGTGGTTGTTGGAATTTCTGTAGTACTTGTTAGAGAATATGTGGTTGTTGTGGGTGCATCTGTGGTTGTTGTGGGAGCAACTGTGGTTGTTGGAGCTGTGGCTGTGGTTGTCGGAGCTACGGCTGTGTTTGTCATTGATGCCGATATGGTTGTTTCGTTTGCAGCTGTGATTGTTGTTGCCACAGCTGTACTTTTCATAGCCACAGCTGTAGATGGCATTGGTGTGGCTGTGCTTGTTGTTGGATCATCTGTTGTTGTTTGGGGAGCAGATGTGGTTGTTGTTGTAATGGCTGTGGTTGTTGTAGCAGCAGCAGTTGTTGTCATAGCAGTTGCAGTGGTTGTTGTGTGGGAAGATGTGGTAATTGTGGGAGCATCTGTCATTGTGTTGGTAGTCGTAGTAGCAGTCGTCTTATTCTGGAGTTCTGTATAAAACATTGTTTTCATTACGACCATTAAAAGGCTCTGAAATATCTGTTAAATGTGCTGAATTAAATTTGTTTGGTGACCCAACACCACAGTCCCGGACAACTCGGACCACTACTCTTTGTCCTCATAATGTGTTTGAATTGCATAATGTGTTGTGTTTAGATGAATCCTTACCAGCTTTGATACTGCCAGTAATAACATCTAAGAAGACTGTGAACGTGTTGATGGACGTCTTGAGGGAGTCCTCTACATTTGTAACGTTAGGGACCGCAGACTGGCTTGTGAAGATCAAGTTAGTTGTCACACCCACAGACCCACCAGACCTAAATACCAAAGAACAGATTTGATGTGAAATGCAATAAAAGTTATTACTGTTGTTAGTAGGAGTATTTGTACTATTAGTATTGTTAAAGGATGGTTTACATGTGACTAATACACTTTGTCTACCTGCAAATAAGTAAGTTGTAGAAATGTGGACCAAAAAGAAAGTCAACATACCAGAAACTGATAATGATGCTTCTGAGGAAGATTACAGGATATATTCTTTTGAATCCTTGATTCAACTGTAGAAAAATATCAGTGCACACAATAAGCATTAAAAGGACAAGAGAAATAGTAAATAGAACTCACAATCAAGTTTTGTTATAAATGTCCTTTAATAAATGTCCATTTAAAGATTTGTGCTTATGTCAATTATAAACATTTACCTCATTTGTCAGATTTGAAGCCAAATTATGGTACTCATTGGACTGTGGACTTTTGTAGGCTTCCAAAAATGTACTATTCAGCCGGAAATGCAGAATAAGTACACCTTCATTTGCTGTTGGAGGGTCAGTGGAATCACTGGTTGGGGCAACAGTAGTTGTTGGAGCAACAGGTGTTGTTGTTGTAGCAGAAGCTGTAGTTATCGTTGTTACAGCTGTGGTTATCATTGGTGAAGCTGTGGTTGTTGTAGCGGCAGCTGTGGTTCTTGTGGGGGTAGCTACGGTTGTTGTACGAACAGCTGTGGATGTTGTGGGGCTGCTGTTGTTGTCTTAGCAGCATCTGTGTTTGATGTGGGGAAGCTGTGGTTGATGTGGGGCTGGCTGTGGTTGTCGGAGCTGCGGCTGTGGTTGTCGTTGTAGACGTGGTTGTTCGGGAGCATCTGTGGTTGTTCCTGGAGCATCTGTTGTTGTGGGGATGGCTTTGGTTGTTGTAGCTGTTGTTGTCGTAGCAGCATCTGTGTTTGATGTGGGGAAGCTGTGGTTGTTGTGGGAACAGCTGTGGATATTGGCTGGACGGCTGTTGTTGTTGTAGCAGCATCTGTGTTTGATGTGGGGAAGCTGTGGTTGATGTGGGGCTGGCTGTGGTTGTCGGAGCTGCGGCTGTGGTTGTCATTGTAGACGTGGTTGTTCCGGGAACATCTGTGGTTGTGGGGCTGGCAGTGGTTGTTGTAGCTGCAGCTGAGGTTCTTGTGGGGGTAGCTACGGTTGTTGTACGAACAGCTGTGGATGTTGTGGGGACGGCTGTTGTTGTCGTAGCAGCATCTGTGTTTGATGTGGGGGAAGCTGTGGTTGTAGTGGGGCTGGCTGTGGTTGTCGGAGCTGCAGCTGTGGTTGTCGTTGTGGATGTGGTTGTAGCGGGAGCGTCTGTGGTTGTGGGGTTGGCTTTGGTTGTTGTAGCCACATTTTTAGTTATCGTAGCAGCCTCAGCTGTGCTTGTTGTGGGAGCATCTGTGGATTTTCTGGGGACGACTTTGGTTGTTTGTTGTTGGCAGGGTTTTGGGTGTTGTTTCCCCTGCTGTTGTTGTTGTTGCAGATGATGTTGTTGTTCATGCAGCTGTGGTTGTTGTTGCCACAACTCATTTTGTTGTGTCTGCTGAGTGGTTGTTGTGGGAACAGCTGTGGTTGTTGTTGGAGCATCTGTGGTTGTTATGGGCTCAGGTGTGGTTGATTGTGCTGGCTCAGTTGCCACGGTTGCTGTTGCCGTAAGTACTGTTGATGGAATGGAAATTATTATTGGTATTTATTTTGTTGTTTCACGTTTCATCATACCAAGCACATTTAAGGGGAAATTTGAAGTGTCATTCCTATATCTGAGAGACATACGAATGATCAGTATGTAAATATTTTTGGGACACATATTTAACCCCTATTTTTGTCACTAAACAATTTCCTTACATATTTTCATAAATTGGCTTAACTGTTATCGGGCTGCCTTCAGGCAAGCCTTATGAGGCTTGTTGGCATCCTAGAACAAAACAACTGACGCACGTGTTCGTGAGAGACTCACCTTTACATCGATGGGTCAATAGTTTGTAGGCCAAACCATTCGGACAATACAGAGTATTTTTAAATTTTTTATGTATCATTGTTTTTAGCTCTGCCACTTTCCACTGCAGATGCGGAAGGCAGATATGGGCGGAATGCGGTTGATTGAGACGCAGCCCATCCAAAAACACATCTCTACCTTAAACAGTCTGATTTGAACAGGGATTTATTTTATTATGCGAGTTACATTTCCGGAAATTGACCCAAGAGGGTTTTAATATGTTTCTGAGCTATTGCCATTCAAGCAGGTATAAATACAGCTGGTATGACGAGGTTTTAATCATTTCTGCCTGCTGTATTTGGCATTGCATACATTTGGCATTGCGTAAACATTTGTTGTGTGGTTATTGGACTGTGGTATGCAGTAATGATTGGTCAAATTTGATTTTGCTAAATTTTCCAATTTCAGGATCAGGAAATGAAAAATGATGTCTTCCATTTTGAAGAGGTGGTAACCTACTGCAGTGGCCTTTCAGAGGCCTTTGGGGCTCAGACCCAGGGGTAAATGAAGGTCCTGGCAAAATTGTGCAGTGCGCAGACGATTTGTAATTTTTTAATTAATCTTTCTACTGATTCAAGAGTCATGATTTTTTCCCAAGTGATTCCTTCCTTGTATATATTTGTTTGACCTGCTGGCACAACAGGATTAATTTGCGCTCTTTCTGCTCACCGGCTGCTGAGATTTGCGCCGACTACCAACTGTCTATCATATCTTCATGAAAGAAAATACATAATGCTGCAGGCAGCATAGAGCAGACAAATACATGTTCAGAATGGATAAATGAAAGTATGCTGCAGGAATGAGTGCAATTAATTGATTATTTAATGTTATCGATGGGCATTGCTTTGTAGAACTAAAACACACCAAAAAATCTAACTCAAACTTGAGAGCGAATCATTTGGGGAGTAGTTGCAGTTTGCGAAAGATATTGTGTTAGGCAGAACAACCACAGCTGCTCCTGTAAGCAGACTGGTTGGCTTCTAAACCACAAATTGGCATATGCTCAGACCATACTGTACCAAATCACAAAATGATTATTCCTAGCAATTATTTGTATGCCTATCAGTCAAAAATATACACTGTTTGAAGAACATTTTTACAAGTCTCAGTCACAAATGACAGCACCAATAAGCCTCATATTGTCACGTTCTGACCTTTATTTCCTTTGTTTTGTATTTATTTAGTATGGTCAGGGCGTGAGTTGGGTGGGCAGTCTATGTTTGTTTTTCTATAATTTGGGTATTTCTATGTTTCGGCCTAGTATGGTTCTCAATCAGAGGCAGGTGTCATTAGTTGTCTCTGATTGAGAATTATACTTAGGTAGCCTGGGTTTCACTGTGTGTTTGTGGGTGTTTGTTCCTGTCTCTGTCTTTGCACCAGATAGGGCTGTTTAGGGTTTCACACGTTTCTTGTTTTTTTGTAATCAGTTGATCACGTTTACGTATTAAAAGAACCATGGACACTTACCACGCCGCATATTGGTCCTCTGATCCTTTTTCGCCTCTCCTCTTCGGAAGAAGCAACAACAGCGGCCAGCATCACAGGACTCCTGGACATGGGAGGAGATACTGAACGGAGAGGGACCCTGGGCACAGGCTGGGGAACATCGCCCTCCGAAAGCAGAGCTGGAGGCAGCGAAAGCTGAGCGGCGGCGATATGAGGAGGCAGCACGGCAGTGCGACAGGTACGAGAGGCAGCCCCAAAAAAAAAAAAATTTTGGGGGGCAGACGAGGTGTGGTACTAAGCCAGGTAGCAGACCTGAGCTCACTCCTCGTGCTTATTATAAGCAGCGCATTACTGGTCAGGCACCGTGTTATGCGGTTAAGCGCACGGTGTCGCCAGTGTGTGCCCATAGCCCGGTGCGCTATAGGGCAGCCCCGAAAGTGCCATGCGAGTGTGGGCATTGAGCCAGGGCGTATGGTGCCTGCTCAGCGGGTCTGGTCGCCGGTACGCAGTTTTGGTCCAGGTTATCCTGCGCCGGCTCTGCGTGCTGTGTCTCCGGGCGCTGGGAGGGTGCAGTGCGTCCTCTGCCTGCGCTCCGCTCGTGCCGGGCAAATGTGGGAGTGGAGCCTAAGGGAGAGGTGCGTGTAGTAAGCACTAGATCTCCCGTGCTTACCCACAGCCCGGTTCAACCTGTGCCTGCACTCTGGAGGGTCCGGGCTAGAGTAGTTGTCCAGCCTGGGGAAGTGGTGCCAAGGTTGCGCACCAGAGCTCCAGTGCTCCCCACAGCCCGGTCCTTCAGGTGCCTCCTAACACCAAGCCTCCTGAAGGTCTCCCCAGCCTGGTGGTTCCTGTGGCAGCCCCACGCACCAGGCTGTCTCTCTGTCTCCTCCCTGCAGGTGGTCCCGCCTGTCCGGCGCCGCTGCCGGAGTCTCCCGCCTGTCCGGCGCCGCTGCCGGAGTCTCCCGCCTGTCCGACGCCGCTGCCGGAGTCTCCCGCCTGTCCGGCGCCGCTGCCGGAGTCTCCCGCCTGTCCGGCGCCGCTGCCGGAGTCTCCCGCCTGTCCGGCGCCGCTGCCGGAGTCTCCCGCCTGTCCGGCGCCCCTCAGCCCAGAGGCGCCCGCCTGTCCGGCGCCCCTCAGCCCAGAGGCGCCAGAGCCCCTCAGCCCAGAGGCGCCAGAGCCCCTCAGCCCAGAGGCGCCAGAGGCGCCAGAGCCCCTCAGCCCAGAGGCGCCAGAGCCCCTCAGCCCAGAGGCGCCAGAGCCCCTGCTCCTCTGCCCAGAGCTTCCGTCCCTCTGCCCAGAGCTTCCGCACCTCTGTCCCGAGCTGCTCCTCTGTCCAGTGGGGTCATTGAGAGGGGTGGCCATGGGTAGAAAGCCACGGAGGCGGACAATGAGGCGGACTAAGACAATGGTTCAGTGGGGTCCGCGTCCCGCGCCAGAGCCGCCACCGCGGACAGACGCCCACCCAGACCCTCCCCTATAGGTCAAGGTTTTGCGCCTGGAGTCCGCACCTTTTGGGGGGTACTGTCACGTTCTGACCTTTATTTCCTTTGTTTTGTATTTATTTAGTATGGTCAGGGCGTGAGTTGGGTGGGCAGTCTATGTTTGTTTTTCTATAATTTGGGTATTTCTATGTTTCGGCCTAGTATGGTTCTCAATCAGAGGCAGGTGTCATTAGTTGTCTCTGATTGAGAATCATACTTAGGTAGCCTGGGTTTCACTGTGTGTTTGTGGGTGTTTGTTCCTGTCTCTGTCTTTGCACCAGATAGGGCTGTTTAGGGTTTCACACGTTTCTTTTTTTTGTAATCAGTTGATCATGTTTACGTATTAAAAGAACCATGGACACTTACCACGCCGCATATTGGTCCTCTAATCCTTTTCGCCTCTCCTCTTCGGAAGAAGAGGAGGAAATCCTTGACACATATGAAGAAAGACAATGGGAAAATCTCTCCTCGCCTCCTTATCAAAAACCTATTTGATGAGAAGGTCAGCAGAGGTCCCTCCGCTGGGACCTTCTCATCCAATGTCTTTGGGAGATGGAGGTGAGAAGAGAGGATGCAAGGAATAAAGGAAATGCAATTGCGTTCGGGTATTGTTTCCCAGGCAATAACTTTGGCTCTGCCCACAAAGGGTATAGAAAAGGGAATCTCTATCAATCCACTTATCGTAGTTCTGTGTTAAATGGCATAAATATAATACTGTATTATAACCATGTTCTCTATATATAACCGATTTGATGCCTGATGTGATGAACCAGAAAGTGAAATTTCTAAATAAATAACTTTTACCACTTGTTTAAAGGTATGTAGCCTTTGAAATGATGATTCAATGCAATAATTGCATGCACGCGTGTGCCCCATGCCACAGGCAAGTTTGGTTGGTCCGTATCTAGTGTTGGTGGAACATTATCACTGTTTCTGCTTGCTTCTTCTCCACTGCAATGTATTTCTGGATTCTAGGACTGGAAATATTTAGTGCACACGTTAGCTGGTTAGACAGCCACCCATGCATTTTTGAAACGTTCTGCTAATTATTGGCTAGTAGTAGCCGATAACGACAAGGCAAACATAATTAGCATCTCTATTTTATTTGAGATTAACTGAGAAGAGGACCTTTTGTCAACTGTCTTGCATGTCATGTATAGCTAGCTAGATATAGCTAGCTTGAGGCAAGGCAGAAGCAGAGGCACCTTTCATCATAAATCACAAATACTGTTGAGAAAATGACATCACCACTTTCTGTGCAATTAAAAACCTGAACCAGCTAGATGTCATTGATAACCAATCAGGTTTGAATAATCTAAATATGTGTTTTATGGTTGTGATGGACTTCACACCAAAGTGAGTGAGTGACTCAAGTGCGAGCTGTTTTAACATGCCAACATTCAAGCAACCTAAAGCCAGAAGGTAGCTAGCTAACTATTTCCAAGTACAGGCATTCATTTGAGAACCCATATAAGGAATCTAGCAAGCCAGCTAGATATCTAGCCTGCAATACTTTTTGCCATGTTTGTCAATGCCTAATGCTAGCTAGCTATCCAGTTCCAACCTGCCTGGCTGCCCACCCAACCAGCTAGCAATGTGCAACTAGCTAGCTACATCTTTCTAGACTTCAAGAATAGTAGTATTCTTGAAGTCAACGTTGTATATTAATTAGTACTGTAGCAAAGGATGAATTATCCAATCAGTTAAAGACTGCATGAATATGTTTTAAACCTTAAACTGTAGCATCATAATGTTTATCAAAAAAATATGATATGGTTTTCCCAGCATTCTGAAGCAATCTATACCTTTTGTGGTCATTGCTAATGGTAACAATGGACCAAATGTCATTGACACAAGCTTGTCATCCTCCATGGTGAACAAGAGCCTTTTGGAATAATGATTAATTTTACAGTTTAGTTCATGGTTTTTCCTGTGTGCTCTGGGCATTACTAAATCAAATGAATGGAATTAGTAGAAAGATGTGTTCTTTTGACTGAGAGAGTTAAAAACCCAGAGTCAGTGAAAAGTAACTAACTTCCAATCAATACTTTTATAACCATATTTCATATAACTCTATATAGTTTTACATGCTTTGAGACATTATCAGAATTGTTGTAATATCACAAAAATGACTGAAATGACTGGGCTATGCAATACTGACATCCAGAGATACATATAACCGTCCTTGTCTTCAATGCAACCAATACTAAAATTAAGAGACGTACATTTTGTGTCTCCCTACCTTCAGATTTTGTGTCTCCCTACCTTTAGGCTCCTTTTCCTTTTTGCCCATGTGATCCAGAATAAAGTCTGGCACAGAACCACAGCGTCACACACTGCTTTAGCTTATTTTGAATCTGCTCCCAAAAACGGACACATGACATTTCATAATCTTGAGTGGGCAGGCAGTCAAAGAAGCTGAACCAGCTAGGCTAACTTGGAGAAGAAACATTACACTTTAACACATCCTTAATAAAGTTTGTTTTACATCGTACCTTAGAAATTGGTCCTTTCAAAGTATACATGGTATAAGTCCATGATAGGCGATGCGTTCTATTTCACTGCTATCATGTACACTAATGATTAGTCAGCTGGCTACAGTGGTTTACGTTTCAGTGGATGCATGTGCAACAATGATGGGGCTTGAGCCAGGAGCCATTGCCATTTTGCGTTAACCATGCTACTTGCTATTCATCCCAGTTCATGTGCACTCTCTGCTGTTTGAGTCTTTGGTAATGCAATCAACTGATGTGTGCCCCCATTGGCACACAATATATACCTTTTTTGTGCCACTGATTATCAGATCATCTTTGGCAGGACTAGGGTTGGAAAAATATGGTAACTTCTCAAAAATGTCCAAGTTTTCCAGAAATCTTGGTCGAAGAATTCCACATTTCCTGGTTATTCCCTCCTAATTCCGGGAATCTTCCAACCGGGATATCTGTAAAACCTTGAAATTTGGTTTATATTACCAGCATTTTCAATCCTAGGTTTGACTATGTGGAGTGGACACATTTTAGCTCAGTTTTATATCTCGGTGCTGAAGCCGCAGTAGCCAGGTCTTGGACTCATCAACCCAAAATCAACCCATCCATTGTCAACTAACTCCTAAGGCCATTTTTTAAAGATTCAATGCAGTTTTTATCTCACTACCAAAATCATGTCTGGGTAACAATTAAGTATCTTACTGTGTTTGTTTTATATTGAAATGGTCAAAAAGAAAAATAGCTTTTTAGCAAAGAGCAATTTCTCAAGCAACATGTTTGCCAGGACTGTCATGGAGTGGTTTGAGTGGGGTGGGAAAACTGAAAATGAGCTGTTATTGGAGAGGTTTGGAAATATTCGTATTGTTCCATTATATCATTTACCACATGGTGACATCACCATGGGATGGCCAAAACTACATCCCACTGGAACATTCTCAAATTTCAAATGGCTTTTCAAACCGCTCTTACAAAAAGGCTTTGTCATAATTTTCACAGTATTGTTCCAACCTCATAGTGTGGAAATATATATAAAACACAGGAAAATCACGTTATGGACTGCACTGGGATGTTAACAATTTCACAATCTCCATATAATTGTTTTACACATTGTTTAAGGCATATTCTCATATGAACCTCAGGAACTAAGTAATGACACAGAAGTTTAATGCACCACTCTTGAAACTATGGAGCTAAACCCCAAAGTTTTTGAGCATGTTCTGCTCTCATTTCTTACCTGTTAGACATAGCAGTGTAGTGCTCATCTTGATTTTGGCCATATTTCCACCACCTAAGAGAAAAAGATGATATCAGGTTTTCTACTGTACACATAACTGTTGGAACTATATTTTGATATACTGCCTATATATATTCTGCCCAATATATGTACATTTTGGCATGTAGATTTGTTACAAACTTACCCAAATGGTTTTCGATAATCTGAGTCACATTTTCCTTCCATATGTCACATACAGTCATGACTGTAATCGTTTGCACTCGTGATAAAGACTACATGTTTTTAAAGATTATATAATAATAATACAAATATAATTGCTTTGAGAAACATTTTTTGTTTAAATAAGTAATATTTTTTCGCTCAAAAAGAAAGGGGTCGAAATGATTGGCACACCGGTTTTCAATACTCCGGCACCCTCCCCTTGGGAAGATAATGGCACTGAGACTTTATCAAAAATGTTTTTTTAACATTGGAGAACACATTGAGAGTAATCTTAGACCATTCCTCCACACAGAATATTTCCAGATCATTGATGTCCTTCGTTTGCGCTTTGACTTGCCTTAAAATAATACATTCCAAAAATTGTATCACTTTTTGCAAATCCAATCAGTCTTGCATTTTGATTCAACGTCATCACATAGATTTTGGGGATTGAAATGGCACGGAAACAACGTTGATTCAACGATATTTTTCACCAGTGGGTAGTTTTATGTTACTTTACATGTTGTCATATGTTATCACATGATCTTCACTTAAGATCACGTGAGCACATGAAAACCTGTTTTGGAACAGTGGTTGGTGGGTTTGGTGTCAAAAGAAAATACCTACTGTACAATAGAGTGGCAGATCTTTGATGCTCTGAGGCTATTTTGCTTCCGCTGGTCCTGGGGTCCTTGTTAAGGTCAATGGAAACATTAACTTTACCCAGTACCAGGACATTTTAGCCAAAAATATGGTGTCCTCTGCCAGGAAGTTGATTTTCCAAGACAAATACCCAAAGTACACATCAAAATCCTCAAAGAAATGGTTAATTGACCACAAAATTACAACATTTGCAATGGCCATCTCAGTCTCCAGATTGGAACCCCATTTAAAACCTGTGGTTTGAATCGAAGAGGGTAGTCCATAAACTCAGGCAAAGGATATCAAGGATCTGGAAGGATTATGCATCGAGGAATGGTAAAGATCCCTCCCATTGCGATTTCCAAACTCATAAAACATTTTAGAAAAAGACTCAATGCTGTTATTCTCGCAAGGGAGGGTGACAAAGTATTGAAAACAGGGCCAATAATTGTTATTAATTCATTTTTAGAAGAAAAACAATTACTTGCTAAATAAAATCTCTTTCTCTGAGCAATTGTATTAGTCTAAAATAATATAATGTTTTGGTTATACAATATAGCTCAGTATTTTTACTATTTATTTCATAGAGTCTTTTTGCTAATCTTTATCATAGGTGCCAATAATTGTTTGTGACATTATTTAGAAACTACGCTGGCATATTGTGTTATGATTTGTGTGTGTATGTGTTATTTTCATATAACTGAGATTTAAAAGGGCATTCAGTTGTTATAAATTAATGATATGTTAACTTAATGATATGTTACCTTAAATTAACAAATTAATGCCTCATGAGTTTAGTTCAACTGTCTAACTCAATTGCCGGAGAGGAAGGAAACTGCTCAAGGATTTCACCATGAGGCCAACTTTAAAACAGTTACAAAGTTTTAATGGCTGTGATAGGTGAAAACTGACAACATTGTAGTTCTCCACAATACTAACCTAAATGACTTGAGTGCAAAAAAGGCACTTTTCTGCAGGAGAATTACCAAAAACACAAGGCGAAATATACACTGGCGTTGCTTACCAAACTACATTGAATGTTCCTGATTGGCCTAGTTACAGTTTTGACTTAAATCAGCTCGAAACTCTATGGTAAGACTTATGTAAATACATAAACATTGTAGATTCCATTTGTACAGATTTTCCCAGAAAGACACTGCTGTAGTTGATGCCAAATATGATTCTAACATGTATTGACTCAGGGGTGTGGATACTTATGTCAACGAGATATTTTTGTATTTTCTTTTTAGTAAATCAGCAAACATGTTTTCATTTTGTCCTTATGGGATATTGCGTGTAGATGGGTGTAACACAACAAAATGTGGAATAGGTCAAGGGGTATGATTACTTTCTGGAAGGCATTGTACAATGAAATAATCCTATTATGTCTCATGTCCTTCCTTGAACTGACTTGATATCCTTCTTGATTGATTTGGCAGATATAAATGTATGATGTTTGGGGCCACAGGTCTACTTGGTGGCAAGATCATTTCATGTGATATTATTGGATTGGTGAAATATCACTCACTGATTTTGAAAGGCATTTCAATGTTTTAGTCTTCATTACTAGTGTGTAATTTCAAATAAAATTCTGTCAAATACCTATTTTGATGGCATATGTTGATATTAAGAATTCTTATTATTTTTCACTCATTTGTTTTTAATGGATTTTAAATGTGGAACTGGTCCGTATTTTTTGATGTTCAGATATATGTGTGTATAAAGTTTGCACGTAAATAAACAATTGATTAAAATGATGAAATACACAAATACTGTCATGACAATTACATTAGTTGGATAATGATAGATATCTTTATAAAGTAATGCTATAAAACTAATGCTATGGTACGTTATTTAAGTGTCAGCCATTGTTGCCAGAATGACACAATTTACCACAAACATCTGTTGTTTTTGTTCATTGTCTGATTGCAAAAGAGGTATCAAAATCATTTTCCATACCGGTTATACCACAAGTCACAGATAATTGCACATAGGACTGGCAATACAGAGATGTATCTGTTACTCACAGATATCTTGTAGGGAAAAAAGTAAAGGCGTGGATCAGAAAGCCAGTCAGTGTCTGGTTTTACCTCCGTTTTGTTGATGCAGAGCATTTCGATCAGGCTCAATGGGTGACATGACTGGTAAGTATGCACGGTAGAACACTGGAACATTTTCAGCATCCAAGAATTGTGTACAGATCCTTGTGACATGGGGCCGTGCATCATCATGCTGAAACATGAGGTGATGTAGGTGAATAAATGGTACAACAATGGGCCTCCAGATTTTGTTGCAGTATCACTCTGCATTCAAATTGCCATTGATAAAATGCAAATGTGTTCGTTATCCGTAGCTTATGCCTGCTGTACCATAACTCACTCCCACCATGGGGCACTCTGTTCACAATGTTGACATTAGCAAACCACTATCCCCATGATGCCATAAACGTGGTCTACAGTTAAGGACGGTTAGACTTATTGCCAAAATCTCTAAAATGACCTTGAATGCGGTAAAGTTATGGTAGAGAAATTAACATTAAATTATCAGGGAACAGCTCCGGTGGATATTCCTACAGTCAACATGCCAATTGAACTCTCCCTCAAAACATGAGACATCTGTTGCATTGGGTTGTTTGCCAAAACAACATATTATAGAGTGGCCTTATTTTCCCACCACAAGGTGCACCTGTGTAATGATCATGCTGTTTAATCTGTTTCTTGATATGCCACACTTGTCAGGTGAATGGATTATACTTGCAAAGGATACATGCTCAATAACAGGGATGTAAACAAATTTGAGCACACAATAAGATAAATAAGCTTTTTGTTTTGTATGCAACATTTCTCGGCTCTTTTCTTTCAGCTCATGAAACATGGGACTATCACTTTTTTCAGTGTAGTTAATTACCACCAACCCTGTTAAAACCTGTGGCTAATTATGCGTTTAGATGGGGTATGCAAAAATTGTCATACCAGTCAGCATAGCGGGACAAGAAACCAAGAAAGGCGGTGACAGCAAAAGCAAGCCAGCACGACGGTGTGCATCACTATGGGGTTTTCAGAAAAATGATCTGTGCAAATCAACATCCTCTACAAATCAACCCTATGGCAGATGGCAAAACCATTTGAACTCTGCTGCTGCAGCAGCTACACTTTGACTTTCTGTCTGTTCTGTCCTCTCCACCTGATTCACTGTTACCTGTTCATGCTCTTACCTGTCTCTTTTGGATGAAGTTCCAAAATCCACAGAAATCAAATCAAATCAAATTTTATTTGTCACATACACATGGTTAGCAGATGTTAATGCGAGTGTAGCGAAATGCTTGTGCTTCTAGTTCTGACAATGTAGTAATAACCAACAAGTAATCTAGCTAACAATTCCAAAACTACTACCTTATAGACACAAGTGTAAGGGGATAAAGAATATGTACATAAAGATATATGAATGAGTGATGGTACAGAGCGGCATAGGCAAGATACAGTAGATGGTATTGAGTACAGTATATACATATGAGATGAGTATGTAAACAAAGTGGCATAGTTAAAGTGGCTAGTGATACATGTATTACATAAAGATGCAGTAGATGATATAGAGTACAGTATATACATATACATATGAGATGAATAATGTAGGGTAAACACTATATTAGGTAGCATTGTTTAAAGTGGCTAGTGATATATTTTACATCATTTCCCATCAATTCCCATTATTAAAGTGGCTGGAGTTGAGTCAGTGTCTTGGCAGCGGCCACTCAATGTTAGTGGTGGCTGTTTAACAGTCTGATGGCCTTGAGATAGAAGCTGTTTTTCAGTCTCTCGGTCCCAGCTTTGATGCACCTGTACTGACCTCGCCTTCTGGATGATAGTGGGGTGAACAGGCAGTGGCTCGGGTGGTTGTTGTCCTTGATGATCTTTATGGCCTTCCTGTGACATCGGGTGGTGTAGGTGTCCTGGAGGGCAGGTAGTTTGCCCCCGGTGATGCGTTGTGCAGACCTCACTACCATCTGGAGAGCCTTACGGTTGTGGGCGGAGCAGTTGCCGTACCAGGCGGTGATACAGCCCGACAGGATGCTCTCGATTGTGCATCTGTAGAAGTTTGTGAGTGCTTTTGGTGACAAGCCAAATTTCTTCAGCCTCCTGAGGTTGAAGAGGCGCTGCTGCACCTTCTTCACGATGCTGTCTGTGTAGGTGGACCAATTCAGTTTGTCTGTGATGTGTACGCCGAGGAACTAAAAAGTGCTACCCTCTCCACTACTGTTCCATCGATGTGGATAGGGGTATGGTCCAGGCTCTGACTGGGAGACAAGCATTTGCTGAGTGATGACATTGATCACTAATCACAAAGGTATGGTGATCTGGGTAGAGTCACTTGGATAGATTAGTACATTGAACGTAGGCTGATGATGGAGAAGCAAAGGATAGAGTCGGGGAAGGTCTATCTCGTAAAATTAGGTTTTATTCACAAGTGATGCAAATTTAGTACAGCAACTAAGGGAGTGAAGTGGTCAGGGAACGTTTTAAACACCAGTAGACCACAAACAATGTCCAAAAGTCAGAAAACACTTGACATATCTCCCAGGAGACCGGGTGACGGTAAACGGAAAGTGTCAATAGGTGGCTGCTTATCAACCATTGGGACCCAACGTTTACACTGTAACGGGGGTCTTCACAAACGGGAAGGGGTGTGGATCGGCCTTGGGATGAGGGATGTGTACCTAAGTTGAGCACATGGAAGTATTATCCACAGGTACCGACTGTAGCAGAACACAGGTCATTGGAGATGTTGGTGGCTAGGGAACCGGGTTTGAGTTGGGTGACATGTAGGGAGCATCTGAAAGGTTCAGTCCTAGATCTAACAGTGAACAGCGAAGATAATAGGAGAGCAGGAGACAGATTCCCTGTTATTCTCACGGCAGTTGCTGTAGGGACAGTAACTGAAGGATGCTCTAGTAACTGCATGGATTTGGACTACGACGCAAATGAGGGATTGTGAAGAATTCGTCATGGGCAGTGTTAGTAATAGCAAGGGTTGTTACTTTGTTGGGATATTATCTTCTGAGGTCATTGATGTTGAAACATATATACAGTGCTGAGTTACCTCAAGATGAGATAAAGTTGATATATCAGGTGCCTATGGATAAGGAAGGAGATGGGGAGCGAAGTGAAAATAAAATGGCTTGGGAACCTCTTTTGTGACCGGAGGAAGACCGGATGAAAGCATGAAGAGGTTTCTTAGGGTCTTCATTTTTTGTGGAACCCAGCAGAAAAGTATCCTGAAGGCATAGTCAGGCGAAGAGAGAGTGGGAATTGTCATGTTATCAAACTTTGGTTTTGTCTTTGCATTTTTAATTATGCAGAGTTTAACACATTATTAATGCTGTTGTGTTTGTTTTGTTTTATATTTTCAAGTCTTGTGCTGTCACTCTCTTAGAAACCAAAAGCACCAGCTGAAATGGAGGAAGTCAAATGCTCCAGCTGAAATGTCATTCTGTTGTCTGACGAGAAAAGGAAATTACAGTGTGCATAGTGTGATTATAGAATAGAGGTCATAAGGCTTGGAGTTATAAACATACTAATCAACTGTGAATGTTAATCATGTGGTATTTTTTTCTTCATGTTTTAGTTTGTGTTCGTTTATAAGTAGTTTCCAAGTTTAAATAATGTTGAACGGTATCGGTAAATCTTCAAATGGGGGGGACTGATGGGATCTGACTTGTAAAACTGAAAATATGTAATATCCTTAGTCTTAGTCATGGCATTTATTTAACCATTGATTCTGTTCTTTGTTAATATAATGTATGAATGTACACCAACGTAATTATTTGTCATGCCTCATCTTAGGAGGATCAGATGGTGATGGGTCTCATCAGGGTCAGGCAACCAGGGAAGAACAGTCTGTGACGGCACTGAGGTGAGCTTTTGCAGATACAGCAAACACTGGACAGAAAACATAGGACAAGCCAGAAGCTTGATCTCAACTATTTTAAGGTAGTTTGACAAACCTCTACAGTTGATGGATGGCATAAATGTAAAGTTATCACTAGATTTTGTTTATTACAATATTAAGGGTGTACTGTGCAACTGGCATATCGTCTGGATTACTTATTTGGAATACTGTATGACAAAAGGAGACTGTATTGAAAACATGTCCACATCAGGGTAAATACCTATTTAAGCAATCACTAGTTGCTGCGCTGCTCAGTCCTGGCCCTGGGGTTGGTTGTCACTGGCCTTGGCCTAACACACCTGAAACCAATAATGAATATTTCACTAAGATCCTAAAGCTGAGTGGGATGTGTGGGGTTTTGGAGCTGCAGGGCTGTGGACCCCTAGCGACAGGACAGGGTGATCCAGCTACAGTATATTGTGTGCAAGTAAAAAGAGGTCTACTGTACAGTAGTATTAGGCCTTTGATATAAAGTACAGTGCCCCCTCATAATTATTTGGACAGTGAAGCATTTTTCTTATTCTTTTGACTCTATAATCCAAAGGTTTGGATTTGAAATCAGACAATGAGTGTGAAATTAAAGTGCAGTCTGTAAGCTTTCGGGCTGTTTCACTGCCTGGTACAGCAGCTGCACCGCGCCCAACCGCAAGGCTCTCCAGAGGGTGGTGCGGTCTGGACAACGCATCACCAGGGCCAAACTACCTGCCCTCCAGGACAGCACCCGATGTCACAGGAAGGCCAAAAATATCATCAAGGGCAACTGCTTGTTGCCACTGCTTGTTCACCTTGCTACCACCCAGAAGGTGAGGTCAGTACAGGTGCATCAAAGCTGAGCCTGAGAGACTGAAAAAAAGCTTCTCGCTCAAGGCCATCAGACTGTTAAACAGCTGTCACTAACACAGAGAGGCTGCTGCCTACATACAGACTTGAAATCATTGGCCAATTTAATAAATGAATCACTAATCACTAGTTAATAATGTCACTTTCTTCTTCACCACACTGTCTGTGTGGGTGGACCATTTCAGTTTGTACGTTATGTGTACGCCAAGGAACTTAAAACTTTACACCTTCTTCACTGCTATCCCGTCGATGTGGATAGGGGGTGCTCCCTCTGCTGTTTCCTGAAGTCCACGATCATCTCCTTTGTTTTGGTAACGTTGAGTGAGAGGTTGTTTTGTTGACAGCCCACTCCGAGTGCCTTCACCACCTCCCTGTAGACTGTCTTGTAGTTGTTAGTAATCAAGCTTACTACTGTTGTGTCATCTGCAAACTTGATGATTGAGTTGGAGGCGTGCATGGCCAAGCAGTCATGGGTGAACAGCGAGTACAGGAGGGGGTTGAGAACACACCCTTGTGGGGCCCCAGAGTTGAGGATCAGCGAAGTGGAGATGTTGTTTCCTATCTTCACAACCTATGGGCGGCCCATCAGGAGGTCCAGGACCCAAATGCCCAGGGTGTGGTTGAGTCTCAGGGCCTCTATCTTAATGATGAGCTTGGAGGGTACAATGGTGTTCCATGCTGAGCGATAGTCAATGAACAGCATTCTTACATAGGTATTGCTCTTGTCCAGATGGGATAGGGCAGTGTGCAGTGTTATGGCGATTGCATCGTCTGTGGACCTATTGGGGTGGTAAGCAAATTGAAGTGGATCTAGGGTGACAGGTAAGGTGGAGGTGATAGGATACTTGAGTAGCCTCTCAAAGCACTTCATACAGTCGTTTTTGCTCATCTTTATCAAGGGTGCCAATAATATTGGACCTGACTGCATGTCATACTGTATGTAACTGACATATTTCAAATACTTCCGATATTTGACATGTAACTGACACATTCACTGATGTGATGTACAACTCTAGAGAAAACCCTTACTTGAAATAGAACTATAGACCAATATGCCAGTTTATAGGTTCCAAAAAGGTAAAATGCAGAGATGTCAGCATTTTTAAGTTTTCCAATAATAACATGCTGGAAAGTACTTTGACCTAACTGAGTCAGTCAAACAGGAAACAGAAGCATAATTTCTTAAAACCCACATTCAAATGTTCAGTTTAAAGGTATAATAAAACGTTAAAGTCAAAGCTGAATGTTTTAAGAAATCCTGAATAATAATAACAGCCATCTGGTATGTCTATCCTCATTCCTCTCAAGGTAAACTGGGCGGTAGGTACCTAGTTGTGGTTTCACTAAATGTTATCTGACGGCATCTTTGCTCTACATTTGTGTTTCTCACGAAATAATCTAATTAATAATCTGCCAGGTCCTGATTTTACTTCCTCAATCCTATCAGATCATTACACTTGGCACTTAAATACAACATCAAGGTCATTTGAATAGTACCGCATGAAAGTAGAAGCACAGTTAAACATGTCTTCCAATATGCTGTGTCTACAAACATGATTATCTTGGTTTGACTAGGAAATAAAGTCAATCATATGCATCATGTTTCTATCTGCAACTTTCAAAGCATTGCAACTAAATGAAAAGACCACTGGGGTATTTTCAGATGAGGACAAATGTTGCAAAAAAATTCAGAAAGTAGAACAGGAGGCTCTGTATGTCTGTCTTTGGCATGCATTCTAAGAATGCAGTTGCAGATATTGGAACACAGCCATTTCCGATCTTCAACATACAGTTGAAGTCGGAAGTTTACGTACACCTTAGCAAACTACATTTAAACTCAGTTTTCACAATTCCTGACATTTAATCCTAGTAAAAATGCCCTGTGTAGATCAGTAAGGATCAATACTTTATTTTAAGAATGTGAAATGTCAAGATAATAGTAGAGAGAATAATTAATTTCAGCTTGTATTTCTTTCGTCACATTCCCAGTGGATCAGAAGTTTACATACACTCAATTAGTATTTTACCAATTTCTTTTACTTGTGTCAAAGGTTTTGGGTAGCCTTCTACAAACTTCCCACAATAAGTTGGGTGAATTTTGGCCCATTCCTCCTGACAGAGCTGGTGTAACTGAATCAAGTTCATAGGCCTCTTGGCTCACACACGCTTTTTCAGTTCTGTCCACAAATTCTATATAGGATTGAGATCAAGGCTTTTTGATGGCCACTCCAATACCTTGACTTTGTTGTCCTTAAACCATTTTGCCACAACTTTGGAAGTATGCATGGAGTCATTGTCCATTTGGAAGACCTATTTGCGACCAAGCTTTAACTTCCCAACTGATGTCTTGAGATGTTGCTTCAATATATCCACATAATTTTCCTGTCTCATGACACCATCTATTTTGTGAAGTGCACCAGTCCCTCCTGCAGCAAAGACGCTGCCACCCCCATGCGTCACGGTTGGGATGGTGTTCTTCGGCTTTCAAGCCTCCCCTTCAATCCTCCAACCATAACGATGGTCATTATGGCCAAACAGTTCTATTTTTGTTTCATCAGACCAGAGGACATTTCTCCGGAAAGTACAATCTTTGTCCCCATGTGCAGTTGCAAACCGTAGTCTGGATTTTTTTATGGAGGTTTTGGAACAGTGGCTTCTTCCTTGCTGAGTGGCCTTTCAGGTTATGTCGATATTGGACTCGTTTTCCTGTGGATATTGATTTGATCTTTTAGCACCAAAGTAAGTTCATCTCTGAGACAGAAGGCTTCTCCTTCTTGAGCGTTATGATGACTGCATGGACCCATGGTGTTTATACTTGTTTACTATTGTTTGTTCAGATGAACGTGGTACCAGTCATTGTGGTGGTCGCTGCAAGGTGGCATAGCAGTTCAGACGTCTTTTGTCCTCGTCTTGTCGTGTCCTGTATATATATATATTTACAACTTTTTTCACATACATTTTATTTTTATTTTCCATCAACTCATCTTCAAAACACTCTCCTGCAAC